>NW_015505493.1:788771-834949 GCF_001515645.1 Sinocyclocheilus grahami
TATTTTTTACTTTATACATGAAATAATGTTTACAGATTAACTTAACCCTTTAGGCGCCAGGGATTTTTGGGAGAAATGCTAGATTTTGACATCAAGATTTCAAAAGCTTGTGGCTTCAAAGGGCTTAAATATAGAGATCTACTATAAATTAGAAAAATGTTGGGCATGACCGAAAGTTTATGTGGGGTGTAAATATACTCGTTTAATTAGCATATTATGACGTCATCAGAGGCGGCCATCTTGAATTTCATAATATTCAGGAAATAGTAGATATTGAATTGATGTTTAAACTTATTTGCATGTTGTTGTTTTTTAAAATCTTTTTATCCTCATTCCAAATGATCAGAAAAGGGGAAACCAACAATAAAACAGGAGAAAGCACTAAATTACCAACAGGCTCATCAAAGCGTTTGATCCAGTCCTGATACACTTCTTAATTTCTCAAATAAACCCAGCCACCATTGTCATCGCTATTTCCAGCCTTATTTAGATCCAGATCACCCCTGCTGCCTATACCACGTCTCCCGGCTCTCCCACGCACAGCACGGCCACGTGTACCATGGCCACTCCCACCTCTTTGAGGCAGCTAGTGCTACTTCCAACCCTATTTCTCCTACCCCTACCGGCTCTACCTCTAGAAAAAGCTCTCCTATGGACACTACGACCACATTCTCCCCTGCCACCCTCATCCCCGTTGGGCAAAGGGTCGAAATGATCAATTGTTTGTGCTTCGTGAACACTCTCGCCTTGCACGGCGGCACCATTGCGCTGCAAAGATGTACCGGGAGAAGCACGATTATTAGACGACCGATCGTCATTTCCGAAAGGCAAATATTCCCCTTCAGAGTCAGAATCGGTGAATAACATTTGCAACACATCCTCACGGTACAACTTTTTCTGTTTCCACCGTAACGGCGCTGGCTCTCGTGCCCGAGCTGGAGTCATGTTCGGTGGGGAACTGCTCATGGCTGAGACCGCCGCCCTGCGTTTCACTCATAGCCAAAATATACTGCCACTGCCTTCATAACCTGTCCAAAACAAACAGTAAACAGCTCTGAGGAAATATTTTAACATCCAAAGTATTTGTATTCTGTATCTTCTTTAATAAAATCGTTTATTTTATGCAGAGTATTAGGCTTTTCCATCATGCAATAAGACCGACGTTAGGTGATTACACCGCGCGCCTGTATGTTGCTCAAACCCAACATACAGTACAACATATGTACCCAAACATTGGGTTGTTACATTTGACCCAGGAGCCGAGTAACACAAAAACTACCCAAACACTGAAAAAATAACCCCCAAAAAATGCAGCATTTGGGTTAAAAAAAATAACCCAGGATTTTTTAGCGTGTATGTGTGTGTATTCGTATTGAACCGTTCGGTACAAGGCTTTCGATTCGGTACACATTACAAACCGAACAATTCGTTGGACATATGGAAAATAAAAGAGCTTAAAGTGTGTGAAATATAATGTTCTCAGTGCCACTGCGCTCAAAAAGGCAGCCCAAACGATGTAAGAGTCAACGTGACGTCTGCCTAGCTGCCCTGCAATAACCTCCTCTTGCTAGGGTGCGTCGAAAGACGATGAACTTGTATCGACGATAGCCAGAGATATTGTCAAAAACATCAATTATTGGCAATATTAAGAGGATTTGGTATTTCCAATTAATGTAGGCCTGTTACTTTCTTATTTTTATTAGGCCTACTATTATTATGAAGTTACTTTTCTTATTAAATAAAAATTACAATTCATTTGCAAAATTAACAAAAAATATTACCGCGCAAATGACGCGCTGCGAGGATAACAAAAGATTAGGCTATTTACTGCTCAATTAAAATGTTTAAAAAAAGGTTTTTAAAAGCAGGTCTATGTGCAATGAATCATCAATAAAATGTGTCATCAATAAAAATCAATGAAATAAAAAGCTTTTATTTCAAGCACCGACTTTCAAAAACAACCTGTTTAACACGAAATACGTTTGTTGTCTTTTTTTTCACTATGTACGGGCCACAAGAGAAATCTTAAGGGAATAAAAAACAGTTAGCTATATACCATTATTAGCATATGTTGAAGTAGATTCGTCTCTCGGCGTCTCTGAGAGAATATGTGGCGTCAGATTGCGAAAGCTGTTACTCCGTCATTCCGTTTTTACTTTCACTTTCTGCATAGTGAATTGACTGAGATTAAGACGTTCACCGGCATAACTTATCAGATTCAGAAGACTTGGAATTATTTTCATCTGTTAGGATGTTACCACTACAGAAGAATTATTAAGTCATTAACGAACAGTTGAACTCAAAAACTTGATCAGTTAAATTCATGATCAAATCTTTCAGAATCAGACCAGTTTTGTGAACTGATTGAACCAGTACAATGAAAAGATTAGATTTTTTTTTTATTGAATAATGCCTTAAATTAATGTTATTTACTCATGCCAAGCTATCATATGACTTCAGAAGACTTGAAATATAGCACAAGAGACGCATTTATTAAATAAAATAAGGTCTATTTTAACTCACACTTCAATATGCATTACTTATGTAGCCCATTTTTTAAGTTGCTTCCCAGGCATTGTAAAGGCTGATTGAGGACTTTTTTCTGAGATTATCTGTCTAGCGCAGGTGTCCGGTCTGCCATCATTAAGTAAGCTGAATGGCCCGCTGACGTTTGAATGGAGTTGCACTTGTAACTGTAAACGGCCTGAGCAATTAAAAACAGAAAGGCCACATTTAGAACAGATCGTTGCATGGCCTTGGTCTTGTCACCACATAACGCAGGGTGCCTTGTTTAATTAACCCTTTTTCCAATTTGTGGAGTTGTTGTTGTGAGTTTTCAGTCCTGTCTTTATTTGAAATTCTGGCCGGATGCCAGAACCGAGCCAATGAGGTCAGTCAACATTGCGTGTCAGTATCTGCGGCCAACAGGTTGCAGGTGGAAACATTCCCTGGAATGAATAACAGATGGCAAAGCTAGGCCTTGTTTTTCTTTTCTTTGTCTTTGCATATGTGTTGGGGCAAGTGGCTTGGGCTGAAGGAAATGCATCAATAATGCGTTCAAAAAAAAGGCTGTGAATAGAAGTGATCAACTAACCTCAATGTCCTTGTGCTTTCTTTTAAACTCATGATGAATATTCTTGTTTTGAAGAAACTACAATATCACGTTCTCTTACAGCTCTAAGTGTGACATTAATGGATCAAGGAAAACGTATAGCCTTCACTGACAAATGTAGCATGGAAAATGCCTTCGTTCTTTTTAAAAGGCTGCATGTAAGCCCGTGTCCCCTAGTGTGTCTTGGTATTAGTACATACTAATAGACAAGCCCCTTACTGACAGAAAGCAGTAAAAGCGAGTGGGCCTTTGCTTTTTACTCTTTTGCTTAACAGTCCAGTAATCAATCTCACAGCGTGAGATGAGTTTCGTTAAAAGCCTTTTCGGATGGCCTGCTTTTAAAGAATAAAGTCATATAGTTGTAACCTGACACCTTTGTACGGAGTTGTTTTCAAGTCTTTTCTCATGTGTGAATTGGGGTAGTGAACCAGCCACAAAGAGTGCAAGTTCTTCTGTACTCTCTCTAGCACTTGAGAGTAGGCCATATGCTCTCAAAGATATTTCCTGAATGAATAAATGTCATTATAATGAAAAATGAAACGTCATTACCAGTGCTGATATCTGGGAAACTTTTCTGTCTTTACTGTAAGAAAATGTTTTAATATTTTTGTCATACTGAAGCATTTTAACCCTTTATTCTTCCTCTAATGTGTAGGTGTCACTTCGCAAGCAGGAAATAGCTGATCGCCTGAATGCCTGGATCATCTTCAATGATAAAGACAAGGAACTCTGTGATTGGCTGACGCAGATGGAGAAAAAAGTGGCACACAGGGGCGAAAACCTTAGTATTGAGGAAATGGTGGAGAAACTTAAAAAGGTAGAGTTTGGTTTTCTTAATTGCTATGATTTTTTTTTTTAACTTCTTAAAGGGAAAGTTCATCCAAAAATGAAAATTCCCACTCAGCCTTTTGTTCTATAAACACAACTTGCACTACCTCCCGTCAAAAGTTCTATAAGGGTCTATAAGATATTTTTAAAGAAATCTCTTATGCTCACCAAGGCTGTATTTATTTGATCAAAAATACAGTAAAACAGTAATATCATGAAATATTATTACAATTTAAAATAACTGCTTTCTGTTTTAATATATTTTAAAATTCCTTTGATGACGGTGCTGAATTTTCAGCAGCCATTACTTCACTGTCACATGATCTTTCAAAAATCATTTATATTTATATCATGGTATGTCAGATGTCAAATCATAATATGTTCATGGAAACTTTATATATATATTTTTTGAACTGTTTGATGTTTGATAAGAACTGCATATTTCAAAATTATAATTTTATTAAGAATTATATAAATATCTTTGCTGTCACTTTTGATCAATGTAATGCACCCTTGCTTAATAAAAGTATACATTTATTAGTAATTAATTTAATTGCTAAACCCCCTGTTTTTATAGTTACATAACCATAACAACATGTCACTTTAAGATAATTTCAGGAAAAAGCGTCACATGGGTCTATTTCCATGTGCCTTTGTCATGGTGAGTTTCTGTTGTACATTTGTAAGGAGCTTAAGTAGGCCAGTTATATGGTGTGTGCTATTATGAGTATCTATGAAGGATTAAAGCAGTCTCAAATGAACAGCACGCTTAAGCGTTCCCAAGGGAGGCCCCACAGATTTTACATTTCACAGAGGCTCTGTTCTATCCACTCACATAGCATTTGTTCATTTATACTCAAACATGCTACAAATGTACATTGTTTTCTAAACATCATAGATTAGCTCTAATCTAGTTTACTGCATGTACTATAAAATTGAGGGCAGAGTGCTGTACTGCATAACTCTGTTCATGTGTTTACCTCTTTGTTCATACGCAACAATAGCCTCGTATGTGCAGTTTCTTTCTCACCATCAAACAGTGCAACCTCAAGCACTCTGCAGTCATTAGCATGTAGTTTACCGTGGAGGTTTTGGAGGGTTTCAGGCCACGTCACTAATGATCACATATCAGAAAACTGGCCATTGTCTCTTTCTAGCTCAGTTACTGATGGCCAGTGCCATCTATATAATAGCTATATAATAGTATAATAGCTCTGCTGCCTGCCGTTCAAAGTGAGCCAGGTTGGACTAAACAAAACAGGTGAACCCTTAAAAGCAGAGAGGATAATGAAAAGGATTTGGGCCGCCAAGGGGTCAGTGTGAATAATTGTTCCTCTTTTCTTTTCTTTTTTTTTAAATGAGGGCTCATGCTAAGAGAAGGAACATGGTTTTGACAGCTGTCGGTTTTGTTTGGGATGGATGTGTTAATGACTAAAGCACACGAGAGGCCGCTGCTCATTGTGCACATCTCTCTTCAGGACTGCATGGAGGAGATTAACCTCTTCAGCAAGAACAAGAGCCACCTCAAGCAGCTGGGCGAGCAGCTCCTATTGGCCAGCGACAAGGCTAAGGAGGCAGAGATCCACGGGGCCTTGCAAGATGTCAACGACCGCTGGCAGCACCTGTTCGACCACATTGAGGCCAGGTGAGCAAAAAAACAAATGAGCCTAACTGAACTGTGGTGAATAAATGCTTTGAGGAATAAATGCTAAATTGATCAAACTCATTTCTTTACGTTTTGCCTGATGTTTGCTATTGTTGCTCTGTATCCATTGCTTAATGGCTGATCAAAGCTCTTTGTTTGTTTAAAGGGGTCATATGATGCGATTTCAAATTTTTTTCTTTCTCTTTGGAGTGTTACAAGCTCTTGGTGCGTAAAGAAGATCTGTAAAGTTGCAAAGACTAAAGTCTCAAATCCAAAGAGATATTCTTTATAAAAGTTAAGAGTCAGCCACACCTACCTAAAACGCCTCGTTCTAACACGCCCCCACATATCTACGTCACGATGTGGGAAGATTTGCATAATGCCGCCCAAATGTTCACGCAAAGAAAGAAAGCGTAACTTTTATTCTCGCTGTAGTATTGTTGCCATGTCGTGAAGGTGATGTGTGCTTCGTTGTGAAAGCGAAATTACTTTGTTTGGCCTTCCAAAAGAGGACGATATCTGCTTCGTCATGCCTGGAGCTGATCCGTGCTGGTCGCTGAGGAAATACTTCAACTTCGCGCTGTCGATCGTCAGATCGGCTTTCACTGTGGACGAAGCAAAGTCCAGCCCGGTGTCGTCACATGTGGTTGCCGCAGGCATCACAATATGGTAAGGGACGTAACATTTCCGTCACACGCTTGAGGAATTCGGATTGCACTGGAAAATGCTCGCCAATCAGAGCACACCTCGCTTTTCAGAACGATGAGCTTTGTAAAAATCGACGCGTTTCAGAAAGGCGGGGCATAGAGGAGAAACAATAATGTACAGTATGTGGAAAATAATGTGTTTTTTTAACCTTAAACCGCATAAACACATTTCATTACACCAAATACACAAAATGATGTTTTTTTTAGCAGCATCATATGACCCCTTTAAATGTCTTCATCACTTCTGGTTTCCATTCAAGGACTGACTGATTGATTGATTCTTTCATTTGTGCATTTCTGCCTCATTTAGACCTGTTGGTGGTGATAAAGCCTTTGATTAGACTTTTATATTAATTTGAGGCATTTAACAGATTCTTTTATCCAGACTGATAAACAGAAAGTGCTTAAGCTTTCAGTGTGAGACTGTTGTGATCAGTAGATGGTTAGCAAGTAGTTCAAAAAGCTGATGCTGGGAAAATAACTCTTTCCTGTGCAAATATAAACATGTAGAGGAAACTGGTGTAAGAAGTTCCTTTGTCCAGCCATTAATGCCTGTAGTTAGAAATGCGTATATGAAAAGCCTTTAATTGCAAAAAATTTGGGAAATACTAGTATATAACAATATTCAGGGCTTAAAGTTCTCCGGCACCGTGCCGGATGTCCGGCGTGCGGCGTTTGACTGCGGGAAAAAAAGTTGTCCTACATTTAAAAACACTTGTTGATATCACGTTCGAGTTCATGAGTTCGCCTACCAATGTATGAGAGGAACACAGCTTTCACTCTCAACCAAACTAACATTACTAGCTAATCAGAAGTTTTTGCTCTTATAAACATAAAAAAAATATGAGACGCATTAGCATTAGCTGATGAATGGAAAAGAAGCCTGGGTCTCGAGCGCGACACATTGAAAAAGCTGCGAGGCGCAATGGTCAAAGTTTCCATCTAGCGTCATATTTACATAGAAAATCTATTATAAAAGCAGCGGAGCTGTAGACAGCTCTATCACGTCATCTCCATAAGAACGATATGATTGCCAGAACGAATTTACCGGGATTTTTGAAAGGGTCATGTTCACACATGATCTCTTAATGGTAACTTCCCGGTAATTTACCAGTAAAGACTGTATGTGTGAAAGGGGCTTAACTCTTCCTCTGCATATGCGGTGAGTTTGGGTTGCTTAACGTTCATCTGGGAAAACAAACCTATGCCAACACAGGAGAATACATCAACATATTTCTAAATATGCGATTTATTATACATCGCGATTTCAAAATAAAGTTTTCTGACTTTTCATGTGGCCATATATTAAAATTAAATGGATTTAAATGTCGTTGAATCACATGAAATATCACCAGGCCGTTGGTGCCCTCTGCAGGTTATAATATAGGCATATTTAGTGGTTAAACGGATCGTAGTTGATCCGTACGGACCAAGCACCACGGTTTGGCACGCATATGATCCGTGGAATAATTGCAAAATTTAACCATAATAGAGTATAAGTTTATCATTTGTTCGTATTTACACAAGCAAGTGAATTTTAAACAACGTTTCAGACGGCGTGCGAACACCGAATTGAATCCTCTTCTTAATCCTCTGAACAGACACATACACATAAACACATAAAAAAATACCCATCTCGACAATCAGGTAAACGCAGTCAGTTATGTCTCAAGTGAATGAAAACAGCTGAGAAAGTGAGAAAGAATGAAGTGTATCATTATATCGGATCCGTGCATCAGGTCTTAAAGGGACAGCGGCCTATAAATACTGCTGCTGTCATTAATGATCATCAAACAACAAAACAGCTGTGATAAAAATCTATATTTAATTTATACAGTGAACACTATGCAGTGTTATTTTCCCTAATTATTACATTCCTGTATTTGAATAATACCAACCTTATTTTATTTGTAACATATTCTGCTGTATTTATCTGCTAGTAATTTGTGTATTTGTTCTTATTTTTACTGGCTGTTCTCTAGTCTCTTTAATAATGTTTAAACTTTCTTAGTTAATCTAGTAGTATTTACTGTGGTATCAAATAAGTACTTTGCTTTAAGTAATAAATAAAAATAAAGCAAGTTAAATTGAAATATTTTTCTTTTCTTGCTGATCCGAAAAATTATCCGATCCGTGGTTCAAAAGCCGTAATGTGATCCGAACTGTGAGATTTGTGATGCTGCGATTATAACATTATAAAAATACCGTGATATAAAGTTTTGGTCATACCGCCCAGCACTACCTCAATATATCATCAGGAGTCATAGGTATTCATTTTGTGTTGACTGTATGTGCTTTTTTGACTCTCGAAGTGCCGGTAGCCATTGACTTGCATTTTATGAATCACCAAGGACCACAGTTTCAGCTAAAAATCTTCTTTACTGTCCTAATGAAGAAAAAACCTCACCTACATCTTGAATGGCCTGAGGGTGAGTAAATACAGCAAATTTTAATTTTTGGGTGAACTATCCCTTTAAGGTAAAAATAACCCAGAATACACCCTTAATAGTCAGGTCTCGAGCGCGACACATTGAAAAAGCTGCGAGGCGCAATGGTCAAAGTTTCCATCTAGCGTCATATTTACATAGAAAATCTATTATAAAAGCAGCGGAGCTGTAGACAGCTCTATCACGTCATCTCCATAAGAACGATATGATTGCCAGAACGAATTTACCGGGATTTTTGAAAGGGTCATGTTCACACATGATCTCTTAATGGTAACTTCCCGGTAATTTACCAGTAAAGACTGTATGTGTGAAAGGGGCTTAACTCTTCCTCTGCATATGCGGTGAGTTTGGGTTGCTTAATTAACGTTCATCTGGGAAAACTCACTTGATTTGTAACGTAAATCATTTAAACCTATGCCAACACAGGAGAATACATCAACATATTTCTAAATATGCGATTTATTATACATCGCGATTTCAAAATAAAGTTTTCTGACTTTTCATGTGGCCATATATTAAAATTAAATGGATTTAAATGTCGTTGAATCACATGAAATATCACCAGGCCGTTGGTGCCCTCTGCAGGTTATAATATAGGCATATTTAGTGGTTAAACGGATCGTAGTTGATCCGTACGGACCAAGCACCACGGTTTGGCACGCATATGATCCGTGGAATAATTGCAAAATTTAACCATAATAGAGTATAAGTTTATCATTTGTTCGTATTTACACAAGCAAGTGAATTTTAAACAACGTTTCAGACGGCGTGCGAACACCGAATTGAATCCTCTTCTTAATCCTCTGAACAGACACATACACATAAAATGATAACAAAATACCCATCTCGACAATCAGGTAAACGCAGTCAGTTATGTCTCAAGTGAATGAAAACAGCTGAGAAAGAAATTGGATGTGAAGTGTATCATTATATCGGATCCGTGCATCAGGTCTTAAAGGGACAGCGGCCTATAAATACTGCTGCTGTCATTAATGATCATCAAAGAACAAAACAGCTGTGATAAAAATCTATATTTAATTTATACAGTGAACACTATGCAGTGTTATTTTCCCTAATTATTACATTTCTGTATTTGAATACTACCAACCGTATTTTATTTGTAACATATTCTGTTGTATTTATCTATGCTTGTAATTTGTGTATTTGTTCTTATTTTCACTGGCTGTTCTCTTGTCTCTTTAATCATGTTTAAACTTTCTTAGTTAATCTAGTAGTATTTGCTGTGGTATCAAAGTACTTCGCTTTAAGTAATAAATAGAAAGCAAGTTAGATTGAAATATTTTTCAAAACCGTAATGTGATCCGGACCATGAGATTTGCGATCCGTTGAACCACTAGGCATATTACATTATGTGTTTAACAGTGTTGTTCAATAAAACCATGTACTTGGTTTTGATACTTTTATTTGAGGCCAATTATTATTGCCTCATCGTTACTTTATATATAAATATAGTCATATTAAAGCCTGTTTTTCCACTTAGTTTTATTTGTATTACTAAAAAATATCAGATTACTCACTTGTCAAAATAATCAGATTACTTGATTAGCAAAATAATCATTAGTTAAGCACTAGATTAGTTCAAACATTTCAAAATACAACTGCATTGTTTTACTTTTTGTGATTAAAAAGACAAATATTTTGTCATTTGAAAATTTCTTAAAGTATTAAAACATTCTCGTTCTAGTGAACCAAGTATCTGCATTTTATCTCACCTTGTGAGCTAAGTGTATTGTCACACCCCTAGTGTCTATGAGCGTGATAAAGCTCATAATTTTCCAAGTGTATGCACTGTCTTTGTATATTTTATATTTGTTTCCTAGTATTTAATTTACCATTATTTATTTTGAACAAAACAATTTCAGAAATGTCATGTTTTAGATTGTAGGTCATCTTGTACCCTGTCAAGGACAAAGCTAACCAGCAAAACTTGATTTCAAAAGCATCCTAAATGTTACATGTGTTTGCACCGTATTGTAGTGAGTAACCTTTCTTGGTATTGCGGTTTCAAATATCCCACCATAATCTGTAGTCTGAGCCTGTCAAGGGCTAATGGCAATGGCAGATACGTTACTAGTTAGTTTCAAGGAAAATAATTTTCTTTTTTTGTGTGCCATATAACCCTGTGTATGTGTCTGCCCCCGCAACCCCCAACCCCCGGAAAAAAGTTCAGGCTCAGGCTTTTTTTTTGCTTTAACCCCTGAATATTGAATTATTATTATTATTATTATTATTATTATTGCAATTATTGTTCAATGTTGTTATTAACCAAAAGCAAATAAAATATAGCGATAAAAATTTATTACAATTAAAATGAAAACTTAATATAAAAATAAAAGCTAATTCAAAATATAAATAAATACTATAGTTGTGTATACATTATACCAAAATAACACTGGTACTGTTAAAGTGTTTAAAACTCGTTCACTATATTGAAACATTATGAATATTTAACCTTTTCCTCACTGCTTTATAAAAAGACTTTAGAATTTTTTTTGTCTCATTTACATTGAAATGAAATCAGACCCTGGATGCAATTCACCCCTAATGTGGAGCAAGTTGCCTCGCTAGACTATTTTTTTATTTTATTTTATTATTATTATTATTATTATTATTTTTAGGAAATGTCATATTTCTATGTCCCAGTGTTATAGATGACTTACGCTAAGTTCAGTTAATAGTAGATATGCTAGAATATATCATATTATTAATTTCTCCTTGCCAATTTACAGCAAGCTTTCCCCACTAATATAACTAATTTACTTATTTTTTTCTCCATGTACTCATTTATATCTTCAGAATTTGATGTGATCTTCAGTACTATGGATGGTTACCACAGCTGGCATATGCTCTAATAATCATAATCTCATTAAGTCAGTTGGAAATTTGCACATACCGAGTATATGAATCAGGTGGTGGTCCTAAGCAAGCAAACAAACAACTCAATGCTTTCCAATCTTGTCTACAATGTCACCAGCCTCTCATGTAATTGGTCAGTCTTGCGGTGTGACGTGTTCTGAAACAGCCAGATGGTGCTAATACTGAAGGAGGGGGGAATTAACGTAACCCTCACTAGTGTCGTTGGCTTCAGCTTTGCCATATGGATTGTATGGTTTGTCCTAGTCACACTGTATAGCTGGGAGGGGGTGGTGGGGGGCAATGGTCTGTGACCTCATATTATCTCTTATGAACAGGGGCACAATGGGGCCAGGGGGACCGTATGTACTCAGGCACGCTATAATCACACAGCCGGCCATCTGCAGGTATGGCTGCTCAGACAGTTTGTGAGGCCATGCGGTCAATCAAACAACAGAACGAGAAGCTTCCCACTGTCACACTTAAATGGTTCGATCTAATCCCTATGGGACGAACACCCTTTGTCTGTGTTTCAGTGTCATCTGACCTGGACTTATCAGACCTTTTTTTTTTGTTGTGTTTCACGTCAAGTGTAGAGCGCCACACTTTGACAGGATTTCATTGGGTTCCTTCCAAACTACACAGTCTCAGATTCCAAAGAAAACGATCACTTGACTGATTTATAAAGGGGTTAGTACTTTTCTTTAAAAAATGACTATTTCTTTGTCACAGAAAATACATTTTAATCTAGTGGAGGTTATAAAAGACTTTTGGACACATTCAGGTTTTCATCAAAATATCCAAGAAGATTTGTTATCACAAGTTTTTTTCCAAAATGGTCTATTTGATAATGCTCTGGAATCAAAATGAATATGCAATCTCTCTCTCTTTCAGGGTGAAAAAGCTGACAGAAACGCTGGTGACAGTGCAGCAGTTGGATAAGAACATGAATAACCTTCGCTCTTGGCTCACTCGCATTGAAGCTGAGCTGGCCAAACCCATTCACTACAGTATCTGCCATAGAGATGAGATCCAAAAGAGACTTGCTGAGCAACAGGTCAGCAAATCACGAATTTAAAAAAAATGATATAATAGAAGATTTAATTGGCTGAAATACCGGATTGTAGATTAGTGTAATTGTATATTGTCTTTTGGGACTGGCACATTTTTATTACATTTTTTTTTATGCATAAATTCTGAAAAATTCTGCCAATTCAACAACTTATTCCAGATATATGTGACCCTGGAGCACAAAACCAGTCTTAAGTCACTGGGGTATATTTGTAGCAATAGCCAACAATACATTGTATGGGTCAAAATTATAAAAAATGTTAATGCCAAAAATCTTTAGGATATTAAGTAAAGATTATGTTCCATAATACATAAATTTCTAAATTTCCTACCATAAATATATCAAAACTTAATTTTTTATTAGTAATATGTATAGCTAAGAACTTCATTTGGACAACTTTAAAGGTGATTTTCTCAAAAAAAAAAAATTTGTTGTTGCACCCTCAGATTCCAGATTTTCAAATAGTTGTATCTCAGCCAAATATTGTCCTATCCTAACAACTCAATGGAAAGCTTATTTATTCAGCTTTCAATAAAAAAAAAGACCATTATGACTGATTTTGTGGTCCCGGGTCACATATTGTCTGAAAAGAATCCTTAATATAATTTAGTTTTCTTATCGGGTGAATTTGTCTTGTTTGAGGAATGTTGTGATTTTATTTTATTTTTTCTGGAAATCAAAAATACTTGATAGGGAATGTTTTTTTTTATAATGAATCAAAATTGATTAAGTTATTAATAATTTATTATTTTAATTGTCTGTAATTGAAATGAATTATTATTCTTTTTCATGATATACAGACTGTTTAAAGGGCTAATTCATTGAGCTTTCAATAAAACAGTGTAAAAGTGAAAACATTTTGAAATCAGAAAAAGGGCTGCAGCGTTCCCTTTTGCCAAAAACTTAAACGTTCACAATGCACTTCTGATTTGTCAGTCTTACTGTCCATGGGCAGGATTACCAAATATGTGGAAGTTTTTTTTTCTGCAACAATTATTTATTTACATATACTACTGATATTATAACAATACACTTATCTTTCAACTGTTTGATAAAGTGTCAAGTATGTCTTTAACATATGTGTGCATGTTTAGGACCTGCAGCGTGACATCGAGCAGCACACCGAGAGAGTGGCGTCTGTGCTCACCCTGTGTGACGTGCTTCTGCGCGATGAGGATGCCTGCAGCAGCAGCGATGGAGAGAATGACTCCATCCAGCAGACCATGCAGCGCTTGGACAAGCGCTGGAGAAATATCTGCTCCATGTCTCTGGAGAGGAGGCTGAGGTATGGCTATTTATTCAGATGACTCCAATCTGAAACACACCATCACTGCTAACAGATGTTTAGTCATTCTGTTGCATTCCTTTATGGAAGGAAATTTCAAGATTAAGAAACTTCTTTCCTGATTAAGATTCACAGCTCGCTATTAAACCAGAGATATTGGTAAAAGTTTGTTTTGCATGATAAAATGTGTTCATTTTTAATGCCCTGTAACCTCACCAAACATTTGAGTTCAACAGATTATGCTTTTGAGGAATATGACATCATATATTTGATAAATAAGCATAACATGAATTACAGTACAGATAAATTAATGTATTTTCAAGTGCACACATGCACATCGAGTATTAAAGTATTAAATTACATTGTTTATTATTATGATTTCATTTTAAATATACATTTATATAACAGACTATTTGTTTTTAATTACTTATGTCTGTTTGCAGGATTGAGGAGACATGGAGACTGTGGTGTAAGTTTCAGGAAGATTACTCTTCCTTTGAGAACTGGCTGAACGTAGCAGAGCGCTCCGCTGCTGAACCCAATTCATCAGACAGGACGTACACTGACGCCAAAGAGGAACTCCAGAAATATGAGGTTTGATTCCAACAAAATGCTTAACTAAGAGCCTTCGAATGGCTGTGCTACTGGACCATTATGTTTACATCATTTAGTGCAAGTCAGATGTTAAATCCTGATGTTTTAGGAACACGATCAGTATGATTAAGGGAATATCAGATTCCTCAAGCAGTCATCTATTAGGGCTGTGCAATTAATCGCATGCGATTGTCATGCGCATCTCGTCAGTAAAGCCGGTTCCGTGATTAGTAGTAAATCTCCATCACCTGCCAAGCTAGGCAATATCGCGTTCATAATCGCAGATGATTAGCATTCGATTATGAACGCGATATTGCCTAGCTTGTCAGTGAACTACGGCTCTGTGTAGTAAATGCCGCTCCATCTGAAAGCAGGTGATGGAGATTTACTACCAATTCCCGGAACCGGCTTTACTGACGAGATGCGCATGACAATCGCATGCGATTAATTGCACAGCCCTATCATCTATCTAATTTATTGAATGTTTTAGTCATTCATGCATGACTTCAGAAATGTTAAAAACACTCACTATTTGCATGGAAATTGAGTGTTAAAGTAGATGTTTTTGAATATCCAGCTTTGATTTAATAGAGTATACAGTAATAGCAGTTTGTGGTCATAGTTAGTAGTGTTTGATTTGTCGTTTTAGGTTTTCCAAAGGCAGGTACATGAGAGCCTGACCCAGCTGGAGATTATTAATAACCAGTACAGACGACTGGCGCGGGAGAACCGCGCCGATGCAGCCAGCAGACTCAGGGCCATGGTGCATCATGGGAACCAGCGATGGGACACGCTCCAGAGGAGAGTGGCTGCAATCCTGCGCAGACTCAGAGTGAGGACACGGGCACACTATGTCACCTGTGCATTTATGTTTACTTGAGTGCATAAATTAACCTCTTTTTCTCATTTAGCATTTCACAAGCCAGAGAGAAGAGTTTGAGGGAACCCGTGAGAGCCTCCTTGTCTGGCTGACTGAGATAGACCTCCAGCTGACCAATGTGGAGAACTTCTCAGAGAGCCATCTCCAAGACAAGATGAAACAGCTGAAGGTTAATAAACAGTGTTTCCTTGAAATTAAGACGTTTAGTCTTTAGATAGAAAGAATAAATGATGACAGAGTTTAACTGAACTTTCTTACTCTCCAGAGTTTTAAGAAGGAGATCACTCTGAACACCAATAAGATTGATGCTCTGATCGTGTTTGGGGAGGGTCTGATTCAGAGGAGCTGTCCTCAAGACGCTGTTGAGATAGAAGATGAGTTAGAGGAACTGCACACGTACTGTCAAGAGGTGTTTGGCAGAGTGGCCCGATTCCACCAGCGCCTCACCAGTCTCCGCCCGGTATTATAAACGCTCACATTTTTTTACATTGTCTTATGTAACATACTGTGGTTCTAAATGTATTTGGATATTTTGAGACCCTTTTGAACCTTTTTGTGAATTAGCTTCCTTGAAAAGTGTTTGTGCTAAACTACCATTCAGAAGTTTTGGGGTTAGTAAGTAAGGGCTGCCGAAAATTCTGCTTTTTTAAAAATAGAAAAATATATATAAATAGTACAAATGTTAATATTGTGAAATAATTATTACAGTTAAGTCTCTTGGAGACTTAAAAAAATAAACATTTTAAAAAATCCCCAAACTTTTAAAGGGTAGTGTATTTTTCTTTAAACTTATTTTTACAGGGACAAATGTGGTAGAATTGTGCAAATAACTTTGTATATGGGCCATGTTATAGGAGTATGAATGCATGAATGACAGTATTTTCTCTTTGAAGCAGCTGCAGGAGGTCGTCTTTGATGGTGAACAGTCCAGAGGGACACAGGGCACCCTCCCCTCCAGCCAGCCCTCCATGTGCCTGTTATCGCCACCTCAGGAGCGCCCGGGCCGTGAAACCCCCGTGAGTGTGGATTCCATCCCTCTGGAGTGGGACCACACCGGGGATGTTGGCGGCTCTTCTTCACACGATGAGGAAGAGGATGCTGCCTTCTTCTCTGCCCTGTCAAGTATGGTCACGTTTACTGTTGTTCAGCGAAATCCAGTCATTTCAACAGGAATTCTGCGTGAAGGTGAAAGATTTTACAATGGGTTCAAATTGGTCCCATGGTTTCGTCACATTGACCAACAGAATGCTGCTTGGTTTGAAAGTAACTTCTTCAATGGGCCGTTTTACCTGCAAAATTTCACTAAAATTTTGCTAATTTCACCACACGTTTATTTAACCAGACTTTTTTGAGCAACTTGATAAAGCCATGAATCGCCAGCTTTGACAAATGGCCATCTGACTTTCTTTCTGGTAACCACATGATTTTTTTTCCATAAGCCTAAATCTGGAGTCAGATATAATTCAAATAAATGTTTTAGCTGTCAGATTGCAACTGACAGTTTTAACCAGCTCTTGCCAGTTTTATGTCCGTTGGCACATTGTCTGAGGCTGAGACTTTTTCCCAGGACTCTTGACTGCTGGAACGGGTTGTCATATTACTGGTTTAGCCATTCATTGTCTCTCCCTCCAGATTTAGAGGTCACAGAAATCACAGAATTCTCATCTGAGGTGACAAAGAAGTCTTTGGAAGAGCCTTTAGGTTGGCCTCCATGTCCCTTTATGTGCACTTGGCTTTAGTTGTGCATTACTGCAAAATCTTATTTCATTTTTTTTGGTGCATTGCATTCACATCTGTTCAGTTTCTCCTTACTTTCTTTCCACATAAGTATCTCTCTCTCTCTCTCTCTCTCTCTCTCTCTCTCTCTCTCTCTCTCTCTCCCTCTCTCCCTCTCCATCCTGTCTTGTTCCCACATCACTGTCGGTATGCTTATGAATAGACTGGGTTTGCTGGATCATCAAAGGCCTGGTATTTTTCAGCGCAGAACTTTCTCTCAAATCAAAAGATGAAAGTGTCCTCCCTTCACCCTGTTCTGCTATGTGCTCTTATCATGAAAGACTTGGGCCTGTGGGGAGATTCTGTTGGTAAAGAGGAGGGTTGAGACCTGGGCATGTCCAGATCTCAGGGAGTATAAGAGAGGGCACAGGAAGGTTGCATCCCCTCTCCCTCTCCCTCTCCCTCTCCATCCTGTCTTGTTCCCACATCACTGTCGGTATGCTTATGAATAGACTGGGTTTGCTGGATCATCAAAGGCCTGGTATTTTTCAGCGCAGAACTTTCTCTCAAATCAAAAGATGAAAGTGTCCTCCCTTCACCCTGTTCTGCTATGTGCTCTTATCATGAAAGACTTGGGCCTGTGGGGAGATTCTGTTGGTAAAGAGGAGGGTTGAGACCTGGGCATGTCCAGATCTCAGGGAGTATAAGAGAGGGCACAGGAAGGTTGCATCCCCTCCTCTCACATGGCTCAGTGCACCTGCTTATCCCCCTCTAGAGCTTTCATGCTCACGCAGAAGATAATAACATTCATTTATCTAAACTGCACTCTTGAAGCTTTGCTCATTACCGGAGAAGCGTACATGACAAAATTTGTTTGATGCTTTTGTTAGATTTTTTTTTTTTTACTTTTTTTCCTGAAATCCACTTATAATTGTTTTTCATTGCAATAACATGATTATTATTTCGTGATTATTATTTTATTATGTTTTCATGACATTTTTGATGCTCTCTTATCCTTAGAATAAATGGTCTGGTTTTGCCCCTCTGCTTTTAAAAAACAGCCATTTTGCCTCTGAGTAACAGCTTTGGTCCATTAGGACATAGGCTGTCGATTTACTTTTGGATTCAGTATAGTTCCAGCTTCACTATCCTACAATAACAGCCTCTGTCAGTTTAATGTCTGATTTGATTCCTCGTGATCCCTGCAAAAGCTAAATAATTCCACTTCTTTTGTCCATTTCTGTCATCACAGCCCAAATGAAGTAGCCTGTTTTGAGCACCGAGTTAAATCTCTCTCCCTCTCTCACAAACTCACAGCACAGAATTGGCACTTTCAAAACACACCTGAAAGGAAATCCTTCCAGCTGGACTCCTCCTCACCCACACATACCAGCACTCCTTTTAAACAAGGCTACGTGAGTATATACCCCTTCCTTTTTAATCCAGCAGTTTCATAAACACAAAATTTGCAAGTTGTCTTCTTCCTCAGGCAGACTTTGAAAGCATAAACGTGTAGTTCCTGCATGAAGGGTGATTATAATGGTGCATGTGTTTGTGCACTGTGCAGGTCCAGCTGATGTCTGAGTGTAGCGGCAGCATTAAGAGTGTGAAGCGGGTTTCTATGATCCTGGATGATGAGGAAAAGCAGGAGGAACAAGGCCTCACTGGCCTCAACACTGCAGACAAACAGTCAGGTACGGACACTTAGACCAACACAGAGGGACATGAGGATGTCTTCTCTGGTACTCGTCCTGAGTGAGTCATGTAATAAGACTCTTCACAAATAGCCGGGTACAGGCACTGACGCAGATCACATGTGCAAGGGACTACTTGTCATTTCATTTAGATGAATCTAAAAGCACGAAGGCTTCTTGTCAAAATAGCATATAATTACATCATGCCACCTCATGGATGGATGGATAGATGGAGTAGAGTAAACAAACCGATGCATCGATAAATGAATGAGTGAATGGATGCATAGTTGGATAGGTAGGTAAATAAACTGATTCATGCATGGATGGATGGATAAGAAAGGTAGATTATGGATGGATGGATGGATGGATGGATAAGAAAGGTATATTGTGGATGGATTGGTGGATAGGAAAGGTAGATTGTGGATGGATTGGTGGATAGGAAAGGTAGATTGTGGATGGATTGGTGGATAGGAAAGGTAGATTGGATGATGGATGGATGAATAGTTGGGTAGATAGATAGATGGATGGATGGATAGATAGCTAGGTAGACAGGAGAAGATAGGTAGATAAATTGGATGTACGTATGGATGGATAGATGGGCAGTAAATGGGTAACAAGACCGATGGATAGGTGGATAAACTTATGGACTAATGGATGGTTGGATAGACTTGGAGGAATTGATGGGTGAATGAGTGAATAGGTGGAAAAACAAGCTGATTAAAGTGCTAGTTCACCCAAAAATGAAAATTGTCAGTAATTACTCGCCCTCATATGGATAGATGGAGTAGAGTAAACAAACTGATGCATCGATAAATGAATGAGTGAATGGATGCATAGTTGGATAGGTAGGTAAATAAACTGATTCATGCATGGATGGATGGATAAGAAAGGTAGATTATGGATGGATGGATAAGAAAGGTATATTGTGGATGGATTGGTGGATAGGAAAGGTAGATTGTGGATGGATTGGTGGATAGGAAAGGTAGATTGGATGATGGATGGATGAATAGTTGGGTAGATAGATAGATGGATGGATGGATAGATAGCTAGGTAGACAGGAGAAGATAGGTAGATAAATTGGATGTACGTATGGATGGATAGATGGGCAGTAAATGGGTAACAAGACCGATGGATAGGTGGATAAACTTATGGACTAATGGATGGTTGGATAGACTTGGAGGAATTGATGGGTGAATGAGTGAATAGGTGGAAAAACAAGCTGATTAAAGTGCTAGTTCACCCAAAAATGAAAATTGTCAGTAATTACTCGCCCTCATGTCGTTCCCAACCTGTAAGACCTTTGTTCATCTTCAGAACACAAATTAAGATATTTTTGATGGAATCTGAGAGCTCTCTGACCCATCATAGACAGCAAGGATATTACCACGATCAACGCACAGAAACATGGCAAGGACATCGGTAAAATAGTCCATGTGACATCAGGGGTTCAACCGTAATTTTACGAAGCTACGAGAATACTTTTTGTGCGCAAAGAAAACAATATTCAACAATATTTATTCAGCAATTACTGTCTTCTGCCATTTTGGAGAGTACCCCAGAATGTAATCAGTGTAGTTTACGTTCAGTAGCCAGCGTGCGCATGCTGAACATAATTAACACTGATTACGTTCTGGGGTACTCTCCAAAATGGCAGAAGACGGTAACTTGGGGAGAAGAATTGCTGAATAAATTGTTATTATTGCAATAAAGTAATTAATGCAAGAAATATTAATTTTTGGGTGAACTATCCCTTTAATGAATTGATTGATAGATAGTTGCGTAGACAAATTGAGGAACGGTTGTGTAGATATAAAAATGAATGGATGAATTAGTGAATGGAAGAATAGTTAGGTAAATAGATGACTAGGTAGATAGGTGGTTAGATAAATGAAGGGATGGATGGATGGATGGATGGATGGGTTTAGATGGATGAGTGGATAGGTGGAAAAAACTTAATTGCTGGATGAATTGTTGGATAGTTGCACACAGTTGGGTAGATATATGTGTAGACAGATGACTGAATTGGTGGATAAACTGATGGAAGAATAGTTAGGTAAATAGATGGGTAGATATATATCTATAGATAGGTGGTTGGACAAATGAAGGGATAGGTGATGGATGAATAGTTAAATTGAAAGATGGATGGACGGATGGAAAGATAGTTGGGTATAGATGGATGTGGATAAGAGAACAAACAAACATAGGAATGCATAAGGTTAATTAATTGTTGGATAGAAAAATAGATGAAAGGTTGACTAGGTGGATAGATACATGGATGGAGAGTTTGAAAATGAGTAGATGAATAAAGGGATGGGTTGGTGGATGGATAGACAGGATAAGAATGGACGGATGTATATATATATATCTCTCTCTCTCTTTCACTTAATGAAGTTCATGTTCTCCGCAGGAGTGATTGAGCGCTGGGAGCTGCTGCAGGCTCAAGCAGTAAGTAAAGAGCAGTGCAGCTCCAGAGACCCCCAGCAGCTGACCTCTGGCCTGCACAACATCACTTCCTGGCTGGATCGTGTCACCCCTGAACTGGATAGACTGCAGAAGCCTGAGACTGCTGTCAGTGTCGAGATCTTAGAAGAGAGGGGCAAACAACTTAAAGTGAGCATCAAAGTTACAGCCAATCTTTTAGATTATTAATACAAAGACACTGGAAAGGAAAAGATATTGTCTTCACACTCTAATTCGTTCCACATTGCACAGGAAATGCAGAAGACATTTGCTCGCTACAAGACTATGATGCTGTCTCTGAACCTGGGTGGGCGAGAGCTGCAGCAGGGAGCTACAGAAGGAGCACCTGAGCTTCAGGAGGGTCTGCGCAGCATGAATGGCCGCTGGACAGAAGCTTGTGCGGGACTAGAGAGGTGGGAGGACAGTCTGCGCACTACCCTAGGATGCTGTCAGGTGAGAGATCTGTCAAACATTTATACAAGACCTCATTGGAAATGCCACATGACACTTCATCTCTCACCACTGACAATCTGCACTCGTGTAGGAGTTCCACGAGATGGTCCACTCTCAACTGCTATGGCTGGCCCATGCAGAGAGCAGACGCTGCATAGTGAACATGAACGACCCTTCTGTGCAGCCCTCCATGCTTCAGGAACAAAGGAACACCCTGAAGGTGAGTCAGAGAAACCCAAACCAGAATAACATCAGCTTCTCCATCAAGACTGACCTCTAGTTTGTGTTGTTATCTGTGTGCCGAGCTTATGTTTTGCACCCCCTGGTGGCAGGATCTGGCAGAGGAACTGCAGGGCAGACAGAAGCGAGTGAGCTCCCTGCAGGAGATCGTCTCCGAGCTGCTCCCTGAGGCTGGTGGGGAGGACAGCACTGAAGCCCGGGAAAAACTCCACGTCATTGGAAGCAAACTAAGACTACTGTCACGTCAAGTCAACCAGGATCTCCAGACGATTGACGAGAGATTGGTAAGAGCGTTATGCAAAACATTCTTCATCCATTTACACTACACACAAAAAATTAAAGGGAAGCTCACTTCCTGCTAAGGATACAACACATTTGTATTTATACTTAAAAAAATAAAAAATAAATAAAAAAAAATAATAAAAGCTTTACAGTATTACTTCATTCCAACACATGGACGAATAATTTTCATTTAAATAAATAACCAATTTATGAGTAAGTTTTTCTAAAAAAGGAACTGTTCATGTAAATCCCCAGATGGTTCCTATGGGATGTTCTGCAATGCTCCATTGATTGAGGGGGCGGAGCTTAGCCTAAGATCAATTAATAGTCAATTAAAATTTTTGAACCTTGAGTATTGATCAAAACCTTTAATATTTTCAGCCCTCAGAAGTGCATTTAAAATAAAAACTCATACAGACTCTTTTTTTAATATATATATATATTCACCATTCAAAAGATTTTAATGAAAAAACAAAGAAATTAATTATTCAGCAAGTTGATAAAAAGTAACAGTAAATACATGTATAATGTTCTGTTTTAATCTTTCTGTTCATAAAAGACTCCTGAAAAATCACAAAGGCTTCTACAACAATATTAAGCAGCAAATGTTTCTTGAGCAGCAAATCAGCATATTAGAATGATTTCTGAAAGATCATGTGACATTGAAGACTGGAATAATGACTGTTACAATATATTGAAATAAAACTAAATATACAGTATATTAAAATATATAAAGTATATTTTACTGTATTTTGATTAAATAAATGCAGTCTTGATGAGCATATGAGACATATTTCAAAAACATTTAAAAAATCTCACCCACCACAAAATTAAAAATTTTTGTTTTGAGAGTATTTTGCCCATTCCACCATATCAACAAATATAATTAACTAAGATGAGGCCGTTGCTGTCATATATAAATAATATTGAAATCAAAAGTGTATAACATGCTCATAATTTAGAGCGATATGATCTGGTTGAGTAGTTTTGATTTGTGGTGAAGTGCTGAATTCTTGTATGTCATGTGTTTGCAGGAGTCCACAGGAGACAGGAAGTCCGCACAATGCTCTCGGTATAGTGGCACACACACAATTTTTTATTTTTTCCTTTTATTATTATTATTTTTTTGTATATTAGGCAGGTCCAATTTAAGAGATTTCTTGATTGCGAACAGGTGTGGCAGTAATCAGGCCTGGTGTGGCTAGAGAAATTTAACTCAGGTGTGATAAACCAGTTTTAACAGGGGGGCAAACACTTCTTCACACCATGTAGTTTTGGATTTTGTTTTCCCTTAATAATAAAAACCTTCATTTAAAAACTGCATGTTGTGTTTACTTGTTATCTTTGACTAATATTTAAATTTGTTTGATGATCTGAAACATTAAAGTGTGACAAACATGCAAAAAAAAAAAGAAATCAGGAAGGGGGCCAACACTTTTTCACACCACTGTACTATATTAGCCAAAAATGCATAAACACAGTATACATATGTATTTATGTTTCAAAGGCGATAAGAGTTGTTAAAAATAATTTTGTTTCAGGTCAAAGCGTGACCCATCACCTCCGCGTTCGTTCTTCTATCGGGTCCTGCGAGCGGCTTTCCCTCTGCATCTCCTGTTCCTCCTGCTGTTGGTTCTGGCCTGCTTGGTCCCTCTTTCTGAAGACGACTACAGCTGCACCTTTTCCAACAATTTTGCCCGTTCTTTCCACCCCATGTTACGCTACACCAACGGTCCCCCTCCCACATGAGTCTCTCATCAACTGTTCTCACGTTCAATCAACAGAGCTGTTTTCATGTCTCAAACATCCGAAGCACCTCTCTTTTGTCCAAGCAATATTTTAACGGTTGTATTTATATAATTGATTTTATACTATTTATTCCCCTTTGAGAGCCATACTAAGAATTTTGTTGATGTGATCTAATTATTTCTTTTTTTTGGTCACAATGCTGTAAAGAAAAATATCATTGTATGAGCTTGAATGAAAATCACCGACAATTTTTTGAAATATTTCTAGATTTAAGCACATCAGGCACTGATTAAAGATTGTACGTTTGAAACTGGAAAAGATTGACTCTTCAGCCACAATTTGTGGTGACATGATGGATGGCTGCTATTTATTTAGAGATTGTGGTCTCGTTTTTAAATTTGATATGGTCTGAATTAACTGTTCACATTTGCAAAGCCCAAAACAGAAATCTATTTAAAAATGTCAAATGCACATGGAAACATTTTAATACACCCCTTTGTAAATAACAATCTTTTGCATATGAACTGCAAGGTAGAACACAAAGACGTGTGCAGAAAGTACATTTCGAAAACATTTCACAAATTAAAATTTGTTCTGTGTTTAAAAATAAACAGTCTACAACAAATCTGTATTCCATCTGGTCTTTAATGCTTAGTTGCCAAAAAATTGTAAAATCAATATTAGCGCTTCATATAGAAACAGTCACAATTCAGATGGCTGCCGGTAGATACAATAACATTTATAAATACTTTGTGCATTTATTAAAATTAAGTACTTGTAACATCTAATTTTTTGCTTCTAATCTTTAAGGTACGTTTGGTTTTATATCAATTAATCCATGGATACTATTTTTTTTATAACCGTCATCTTAAACCAAAATGTATAGGGTATAATCACTATTGGCACTGCAATATTTTCATTTTTCTTGATTCTCAAAACACTGCTTCAGATATGTCCGAGAACTATTAAAGTGCAATATCACAAGTACTTTTTTTTGGTAGTTGTGGTGCATCTTACAACCAGAAAGGTTTTCACAGTGGAATAGTAGCAATAGATTGAGCTGTCTCTAGAAAATGTATGAAGGTTTTATACAAGGCCTTTATGGTGTTAAAGGGGTTTACTGGGTGGAGAGCAGGACGAAGGAAGGCAGTTTTTTTTTTAAAAACATTTTGCTCCATGATCTGTTTTGTCAAAAGTAATGGATGCACACAAAACATCCAACTGTCCTGAATTACTGCAGTGTGGCAATCACAAGTCCTTGTTCTGACTGAAAAAAAAGGCTTAATTCAGTTCTTCTGAGGCTTTGGTCCAGAATTTAGTCTTTGCTCCCATCGCATACAAACCTCTCATCTTTAGCAATGACTGTTCATACGGTCGTTTTGTAAGTGAAGGAATTTGATCCGTTTGTTCTGACAATGTCATCAATAGTTACAGTTGATGAGGGCATCAGTGTGATGCTGTTTTTCTTTTGCAAAAAGCGAGCGTTGCAAATGTAATGTTTAGAAAGAGAAAATGGTAAAGTGGAAACTGTACATTTCATTGTGGCACAGATTTCATGGGAATGGGTGCATGTGGTGATGCTGTCAGAATTTCTCGCTGCATGTTACATTTCAAAAAAGCTTTTGAAATTCACAATCGAAACAAATAGTAAAGTTTTCAAATGACCAGCAATTTATCAATTCTGAAATTGTTTTGTAAAAATCAAAGTTTTCTCCTTTTTTGTGGTTCCGACTAGATAAAACCAAACAATTGTACTCCGAATGAGTTCTGCAAAAACTGAGAATTTCACAGCAAACAGCAAATTTCTTCATCTTGAGTAATCCTATTCCACTCTTTTGTGTGGCTGTTTTTGTTGTCCATTCTCCCGAAACTATAGATCATTCTTCAGCTCTGGAGAGAAAGAAGAGCAATTTAACGTGATATTTTTTTCAGCTTGTAGTTATTTTAAGATTTATGGAAGAATGTTAGCTGGCAACATCCTGTGAAATGAACGTACAAACGAAATATTTTCCAGGAAGAAATACTGGTTCCTTCAGACAATAAACACTAAGCAGGTACTGCCTGTTACTTGCATATGTGTTTGCTATGAAATGGATACTTGGGTTGAAAGTGTGGAGCAAAGGCATGTTGTCCCCGTTAAGACTTTATACAGTGTGTGAGCGTTTTTCCTGTCTGGCCTTGCCAACACTCCCTTCACATTAAAGCAAGTACAGTTGTAGTAACCTTCCGAGTTATGGGTCTCGAGTGAACACTATTTATTACGGCTTTGTGGAGGTCAGCCATTTGTTTGGATTTTTGATGATAGAGACAGTAAGTGGACAGGAAATGAAGGGGAGTCTGATCGCTGCATGACACCAGCCAGAACCGAACCCACTTCTCCCATGTGAGAATCACTGCTATATGTCTGGAGCATATATTTGTTTGAAACTATTAGCTTGTGGACACTGAAAAGCAGCTGCGTGTCTTGCATATCTGCCTATTTTAGGTCAGTTTAATAAACTTTCAGCCTGTTGCGTACAGCTCAGTGATGGTATGAAACTAAGTTGCATTCGGAAAGGCCTAAAGATCTGCCTCAGGAGCATTTACATTTCTCTTACACAGAATATCCATCAAAATGAATCGAGGCATGAAGACACATTTTTATTTCTCTCAGCTCTTTACAGTGCTGTCTAATGGCACGTTAGTTCTTAGACTTCTGTGAAAGTAAACCTTACCTACACAGTGTTGTAGACTGTACTTGCGTGAGAGGCAGTTAGCCACACTGTCTCTCCAGACTGCCAACAGTGAGTCGGCCGAGGACTTTTGAACCCTTGTTTTAGTGCAGACAGGCAACTGGCCAAAACATACCCTGCACAGAGCACAAGTACCTGCAAAATGACAGAAATAGAATAGCAGCAATATGCCATGGGGTAACACTGGAAATACTGTATTTTTATGGTAAATTTCTGGCATTTACAGCTGCCATTTCTTAGTGTAAATTTTATGTAAAGTGCTAACTTCATATCAATTACAGAAATGTCACTATGGATGACCTTTTCACCAGCTGTAGAGGTTAGACAAACACCTACTGTAAAATCCTCTATTCACTCCCACCATTCCGATAATGGGGAAACTATTCTTCCCATTAAAAGCCCAGTAAACTCAAACCCTCTAACTCCTATAATTCTTCAGAGAAGAGGCTAAGAAAGACGAAGATAGAACGGAAGACAGAGAGAAGGAGGAGACTTGGAAAGCGGGACAGACTGAAGCTGCCTGCATCAACTCTCTCCTGACAACCAGTCTGGCCAGCAGTGCATACCAAAAACAAAAGCCCAAGGCCGCGGTGTGATCTCCCCTCTCACTCCCTTCTCTGGCGGAAAACGGATAAGGGAGAGAAGGAGCGACGGAAACCATGCCCTGCGCAGGAGTTGTGGGAACAAGGGGGTAGACCACCGGTGAGAGTAATGCAAACCCTTCAGACTATGAACCTTCTAATAATATAGTGCATGTTAAAATGCAGTGCTATAGTTTAAACAGCAGAACGCTGTGTTAACAACAGCAAGTCATAGGTTTGATTCCCAGGGAATGCAAGGACTAAACTGAATGCAATTTGGATAAAATCATCTACCAAATAAATAAATGGTAAACACAGTATGTTATATTTAAGAATGTCTTATGCAGAATGACGTGCATTTCACTTAATCTACATTACCATAAGGTAGATCTACATTTATTAGACCACCACAGTCACTGCGCAAAATGCTGCTGGAGGTCATTTTTGTGTATTCCTTATTTCTTCAGTGGATGATACTAACTATTATCGTATTTCATGGAAATCTAAAAAGTAGGCTATGTATTACTGTACTTATAGACTTGTATCTCAGTCACAAATTAAAAACTACACATAACAGCAGCTGACCTGTACAACAGATTAACGTGGCACATTCATTGAGCCATAAGTAAACTATTTTATATGATTTCTAGCAGTTTTCTGTGCTGTTCCTGACATTTTTGTCTTATGCACTTAAAACAAGTGTTATTTTCTATTAAATGGTAATAAATATAGGCCTATGCAACTATGATCCCTGAGAGTAGTTTTATTATTCAGTTGATTATATCAGTTGAAAACAACAGTCAAAATAGTCAGGTTTCTGTTCACCAGCTGTAGTCTAATCTTGTACATGTAATATTGTAATGTAATATTCTAAACCAAACCTAGCTTACTTGCTGAGTAAAATAACTGTGAAATAGAAAAATATAGCTACATAGTACATAATGATCGTCACTATTTTATAATGAGTGGTTTGTTTCATTGTGAAGAAAAATATCAGTTTCAACGCTTGGGTCTCAGAGGGTTACAACTTTCATCCTCATGGCTCGTAGCGCCGCTTAAAAGTGAATGAATAAAATGTTCTGCATTCTTTCATTAATTAACCCGCTTGCGTCATTTTATAGTGAACACTGCACGCATACTGAAAGCAAACACACGCGCAGAATGAAACACTGCAATGCGATTGATAAAGCACGAAAGTTTACCCGCATGACTATAAACGGGAGATGCAAGACAGTGAACCTACCTGGTGCAATCGATGTTTAGTTGATCATCAGATGGTCCACTGTAAGGCTTGATTTCTGAGTCGAAAAGAATCCCAAAAGAGAATTTTATAGCTTTATTTGATGGCTGTTAAAGCCTGTGTAATGGGGAAATGGCCAATGTTTTAATGAGCTGTCAGGAGGATATATGTTAAAGTGTGCTCTGCTCTGTCGGTCACTGGACGCTCGTACTTATTTGAGAGTCCGTACGTCACTGAACACACCCGCCTGAATCACCTCCTCCTCCTCCTCCTCCTCCTCCTGACCCAACATCTGCTCACATGTGCTCTGTAAGCTACGAACCTGATCATTGTGCGGTTGCATTCTACACTTAACAGCTGGATCATTCATGCTATGCAATATCTTTAGATATAAAGAAAGAAAGAATGCTTGTTAAGTCGTTTAAAGAAAGTAGGCTACTTATTTCAGTCTTTTAGAAATATATTTTGGCCAAACACAGGCACTGAAACTTAATTAACTATACCTTGATTATTTATACGATGGCAAAAAAGAAAAAATTAACGGCAGTTTAACAATGTGTACTTTGAACGGCACAGAATGTACAAACAAACAGCACAAAACATCACAGAGGTCATTAAATAAACTGCTAATGTTTGCATGGTTATATGTCCTCCAAAAATTATGTTACTTCCTGGAGGATTATGGCATTATTGATTTTTTTTTTAGTTAAAATGATATTGCTAAAAAAAAAAGAAGTATGAATTGATATTGAGGAATAAACATATAATTGTATCACCAATTAAAATGTTTTGAGTGTAAATTTTTGTACTTTGAACGGCACAGAATGTACAAACAAACAGCACAAAACATCACAGAGGTCATTAAATAAACTGCTAATGTTTGCATGGTTATATGTCCTCCAAAAATTATGTTACTTCCTGGAGGATTATGGCATTATTGATTTTTTTTTTGTTGTTAAAATGATATTGCTAAAATGTATGAATTGATATTGAGGAATAAACATATAATTGTATCACCAATTAAAATGTTTTGAGTGTAAATTTCTTTTAAAAATTCAAAATGAAGAAACATCTGGGATATTACTTAATATTTTGTCAGTTTTTATCAAATTCATGTAGCCTATAGATTAGACAGACAGACAGACAGACAGACAGACAGACAGATAGACAGATAGATAGATAGATAGATAGATAGATAGATAGATAGATAGATAGATAGATAGATAGATAGATAGATAGATAGATAGATAGATAGATAGATTGATAGATTGATAGATAGAATTACAATGAAAGGTTTTTTTTATTGCAAAGAGCATTTTATTGAGAACGTCACAGCTGGTCTTTTGCTATCATAAATTCTGACCTTACAGCTGCAAGTTTAGTTATTAACAGGCCAACTTTAAGCAAATGCACGTTGACAATAATGACTGACATCACATTAATTCAAGACAAAATTAACAGCACAGGCATTGTGTGCATCCTGTGTTTATCTACATATTCACTGGTTATAATAATTAAAAAAATAAACTAAATAAAAATGAATTAAAATAATAATAAATCACACACAACTGACAAAAATATTTCTCATATTTCATTTTCCCTGTTGTAACTCATCAAATACACCAGCACACACAATCCTGTGTGATTTAGGCTGTGGTGTGTGGTGAGGCAAAGCTTGCCACAAACCACTGGAGTTAGTCAAACCTGACCAAGTAACAACTGTCAAAACCAATACACTGAGGATATGAAGAATGTGCAATTTCAGCACAATTTACAAATGTTTCATCCAATAAAACCCAGGCCTAACATTCCATTTATGTAACCAAAGTTAATGCAATTTTTTTTTTGGTCCAAAATGGTTTAACCTAATAGACAAAAACAATAAGGGAAAAAACTCAAAAGCACATCTAGCAGCACAAATGGAAAACAAACAAATAATTTAACTGAAGAAGTGCGACTGATGTTGTTGGCCTATTACAGTCATAGTTTTTGGCCCGCAGGGAATGGAAGTGGATAGTGGTAAATTGTACACTTTAACAAGGGCTTACAATGCACTGTAATGGCTCTGTAAATGTGGCAAGGTAGGGTAGTCGCCACTGGAGACCTGGGCTTTAAGCAGAAGCAGAGATTAAATGCTTTTTTTCCTACTTTCTCTGTGCACCTGCATTCAGGATGTCAGATAAGCAGTCATGTGTCCTGCTGAGATGATTGCCCCTGTTACTCCTGCATCTCACAAACCCCTGCTCTTAGAGGTCTGGAAGTAGCCTACATGTCTGGTGATTGCAGCTACCTTGCCAGCACAGGAGACTAACGTACTTGTTGGGTACCGAATTTGGAATAATCATGACTTAACTGGCCACCTGACTTGTTTAGACATGCTTTTTACATTTACAGGTTTGCAACACGGATGTAAACTATAGTGTGGTAAACTTCTATAAAGGTAAATGGAAGGCCATGGCAAATTATAATTTTTGCATTCTTATTTGTTATAACAGAAAAATAAATCATGATCGCGTTGCCATGACTTTCCACAAGAGGGAAAAAATACTCTGGAGAGATTGATCACAGCAGTCACAAACTAATAATAGTAATAATAATAATAATTCATTACATTTATATAGCGCTTTTCTAGGCACTCAAAGCGCTTTACATTGTGATGATGGATCTCCTCATCCACCACCAGTGTGCAGCATCCACCTGGATGATGCGATGGCAGCCATAGTGCGCCAGAACACCCACCACACACCAGCTTACTGGTGGAGAGGAGACAGAGTGATGAAGCCAATCAAGAGAGAAAGATGTCACATTTACTTTCACTAATGTAGTAGATTTTTACTATTGTGTTAGATTATTTTATTTCACTAATGTAGTAGATTTTTACTATTGTTACTATTGTTGTATACTATTATACAACAGAATTTACTATTTTATTTGTTTGTTTTATTGAATTCATTTCCAGGGTAAAATGATGCAAAATATAGCGTTATAAATATTATTTGATAAAAAAAATACAGTAAAAATATTGTGAAATATTATTACAATTGAAAATATTTTTTTATTTGAATGTAATTTTAAATGTAATTTATTCCTGTGAAGGCAAAGCTGAGTCATTACTTCAGTCTTCAGCATCACATGGTCCTCCAGAAATCATTCCAATACACTGTTCAAGAAACTACCATTCAAACGTTTGGTGTTAGTAAGGCTTTTAAGAAATCAACAAACTGAATTGATTAAGTTGATCAAAAGTGACAGTAAAGACATTCTTGAAACATTAATAAAACAAAAACAGTTATAATGTTACAAAAGATTTCTGTTTTTAAATAAATGCTGTTTTCAACTTTCTGTTTACATTGATAATAATAAGAACCATTATTAATAACTGAGCACCAAATGAGCATGTGACACTGAAGACTGGAGTAATAGCTGCTTAAAAATGTAGTTCCCTTCCGAGGGAACTTCGAACTGCATCCTCTAGAGGTCGCTATGGGGAACACCTTCGGCATGACCGGTGTCTGAAGCATACATCTAAACACGACAATGACAGTGGCCGCCAACAGCCTATGACGTCATTACCGGCACGACCACAGTATAAAAGCGAGTCCTCCTAAACCTCCTGCCCTGCGTATGAGGAGCTTCTTGAGGTTATGGAAGCGAACCAGGAAGGTGGCGCTTTATGATCTTTGTGATCATAGCCTTCCAGCTCAGGTGAGCATTCCATTTCTTTCCGATCTTCATGTGGAGATTGAGAAGACTTGGAAAAATCTGTTCTCTTCATGCATTCACAGATTCCAGCAGACTAGTTATGCTAATGTCGAGGAGATGCACGAAAGCGAATATGAGAAAATGCCTCCAATTGAAGAGACGCTGGCTTGCTATCTCTCTATGGGAGAAACATCTTCTCTTAAGGTTCCCTCTTTGCCATCCAGACCCCTTCAAGTAACTTCTCGTCTGAATGGCAAGGCATACGCAGCAGCAGGTCAGGCTGCGGCTACATTGCACACCATGGCAATTTTGCAAGCCTACCAAGCTGACCTGCTGTGAGACCTAGATAAGGGTCAGGGTCTTTCCCCTGATGAAGTAGCTGAGCTGCGCCGCACCACGGATCACACTCTCCGTGCCACCAAACAGACCGCTACTGCCATTGGCAGATCTATGTCGGCTATGGTGGTTATGGAGAGACATCTGTGGGTGAACCTGGCTGACATCGGGACGAAAGAGATGGGCTTTCTCCTTGATGCACCGGTTTCTCTTTCTGAGCTTTTCGGCACTTCCGTCGAGACGGTTGTCGAGAAGTTCAAGGAGGCGAAGGCGTGCTTGGCTGCTTTTAAATCCTTCATTCCTCGAAGGCCCAGGTCTCAGCCCGAACAAAAAAGGGGTCCTGGCCTGTCTCAGTCTAAGGACCAGAGGCAGGTCCAGAAGGCTAGTGTTGCGACTCGAAGGGTCAGAGGCAAGATCTGAGGGAAGTGATCCAGACGAGACGTTCTCAACACTCTCGTCCGGACCAGAGCAAAACATAGAACATCTGCTCACCTCCCTCTGTGGGTATTTACATCTACCCTGTTCATGGTAGGTGTACACGCTAAGCATTTTGCACACCTTTTTAAAATCCTTTATGGTAGGGGTGACGCCATGCTGGCCTCATCCCCTTTCTCTGAGTTGGCTCTGGCCTCGGTCTTACCTTGGGCCCCACTCTCCATGTGTACCCTTTTTAGGCAGGGTGCTTGCTACTAAGTTCCCGGAGTATCCAGTGATCCTTGGGCAGCTCGTTTTAAGAGCAGAAGGTAGCCACCGCGTGACAGGCCATGACAGGACAAGATATGGGCTTATGTAAGCCCTGATACTCGGCCGTATCCCCTTAAAGGAATCCTTTTTATTTCGATTCCAAGCCTTGAGCTTTGCCCTGGGCTCAGGTTTCCTCAAGCCAGCCCCTTACAGGTAAGTTCTTTGGCGCATAGCTCAGGCCTTTGGCCATAGGGGATGATGTCACTGACAGCCGTCAAGGCGTCCTAGGGGCAACTCCCATGGCTATGGTGGAGTTGGCACTTAGTGCTCGCAGTGGTTTCTGGCATGCACTCCCCTCAGCATGGCGGTGTGGGTATACCTTTCCCCATAGCGACCTCTAGAGGATGCCGTTCGAAATTCCCTCGGAAGGGAATGTCTCAGGTTAGGTATGTAACCATGGTTCCCTGAGAAGGGAATGAGACACTGCGTCCTCTAGTCTCCTCGCCATGCTTCGGACGTAAGCTTCAGACGAAGAAGCGGATGACGTGTTCTCCCGGTGCCCTTTTATACTGTGGTCGCGCCGGTAATGACGTCATAGGCTGTCACCGGCCAATGTCATTGTCGTATATAGATGTATGCTTCAGACACCGGTCACACCGAAGGCGTTCCCCATAGTGACCTCTAGAGGATGCAGTGTCTCGTTCCCTTCTCAGGGAACCATGGTTACATACATAACCTGAGACGTTTTCCCATTACTGGAATATATGACGTTTTAAAATATATTCAACTATAAAATAGTTATTTTAAATTGTAATAAATCAGTGATGGGAAGAGATTGAACCATTTTTGATCTTTGAAACTTCAGAAAAATTGACTTAAGTCGTTTCATTTGAGCAGAATTAAAACATTATGTTTTATGATTAGTTCACATGCTATGGCATACCTATAAATGGATCAAACTTAAATTGTACATGCTTGTGGTGTTAAAAACGATGGCCACAACATTTAGATTATTAAAACAAAGCTGGAAACTAAACAGTAATGCGGGCATTGATAAACTATGGGTTAGCTACACCTGAGCTTGTGTTCCATTGTGTCCTCCTCCCCGCACTATGCTCTAGTAATCTCGATGAAGAGAGTCTGTACCTCAGAAGCGTTGTTCTCTCCTCTTCAGATCTCATTATTGCTGCAAGAAATGGGCCCTACTGATGAAATGAGATAGAAGAATAAGGAAAAGATGGGGCCAGCTGGAGTAACAGTGATGTATCAAATCGAGACAGGTCTGCCTTGGTAATAATCACCATTCAGTGATGGAGACCCTTCCCAGCCTTTAAAGGACTATTTTAATAATCTCTATCATGAAGCACTCTGAAGCAAGGTGGAAAATGGAGGGAAAAGTGGAAATTACAGTAGCTCTGTAATAAGAAAAACAGCTAAGTATTCAATTTGCCTGCCTACCAAAAACTATATCAGTGATTGGTAGCAAAGGAAACTGTTGTGACTCAAAAACAATATCTGTATCAAAACCAAGATGCAAATGTGTGATATATAACAGTTCAATAAGCAAGTTAATACTGCGTAACTTACATTTAAGACAGTAATGTCAGTTACTTTGTTTACTTTTGTTCTGGCAATGAAATTAATCATAAACTAAGCCTCAGCAAAACATATTGATTTAACAGATTTAATGACTCATAAACAGTTACAGCTAGGTCCATATACATTTGGACATAGGCACAATATTTATTATTTTAGTTGCTGACCAAAACAAACTCAAGTTACAGTTTTATAATGCTTTAATTTGACAGTAATCTCATAAAATTTGGAGGAAAATTTAAGGAATTATAGCTCTTTAATATGTACCCCCCCCCCCCCCCCCCTTTCAAGGGACCATAAGTAATTGGACAATTGACTCAAAAGCTGTTTCATGGACAGATGTGGGCTATTCTTTCATTATTTCTACATCAATTAAGCAGGTAAAAGGTCTGAAGTTGATTCTAAGTGTTCCACTTGCATTTGGAAGCTGTTGCTGTGAACCCACATCATGCGGTCAAAGGATCTTTCCATACAACTGAAACAGACAATTCGAACATTCATTTCACTTGCTGAAAACAAAACTAAAGGCAGAAAGACCCACAAACAAACAACAACTGAAGTCAGCCTCACTAAAGGCCTGGCAAAGCATCACAAAGGAGGAAGCCCAGGCTCTGGTGATGTTCATGAGTTCCAGACTTAAGGCAGTCATTGCCTGCAAAGGATTCTCAACAAAATATTAAAAATGATTTTTTTAAAATTATTATTATATTTATTTGTCCAATTATATTTGAGCCCCTGAAAATGGGGGGATTGTGTATAAAAATGGTTGTAATTCCTAAGCATTTTATGTTATATTTTTGTTCAACGCCTTGAATTAAAGCTTAAAGTCTGCACTTCAATTTCATCTTGATTGTTTTAGTTCTAATTCTGTTTTGGTGGCATACAGAGCAATTATGAGAATTCTGTCAGTGTCCAAATATGGACTGTACTTGCTGTCAGTCACCTTCTGGTGTAGGGATGTAACCTGCAGAAAGAGTCACTGAAAAACACAGCAAGCACAGGCAGTTGGAGTGATACAGTGAATAGTACCTACAGGCTACCAATTAGGGGGACCACCTGTCCTGCTAGAGCGGGGAAATAACCAGCCAACGCATTCGTAGAGGGGGATTTTTCCGCTAATGATGACTGCGTAAGTGAAGCAAAGGAATCAGTGTGAACCTCATCAAAAGTCATTACAGGGACACCAGCCAGGATTTCTTATAGACACATACAGCATAACCTGCCAGATCTTACAAGTTCAAGATGCAATGAATCTGGTCAAAGGCATTTAATGTTTGCATTGCCTAAAAAAAGGAAACAAACTAATCACATTAGTGTTGTGCATTTTTACCAATCACACATGATTCTGTTGAGCTTATGAATGCAATGGCCAATCAGAGGCGTTCAGATGAGTCATCGCTGAAATGCCGGAGATTTGTTCAGTGCGTGCGCTCTCTGACTGAATTCTGCACTCTTGCAAATTCTCACATCATAAACAACAAAGTGCAGATGTATGTATGATGTATGTAACATTAATTTTACAGTGTAGACAGCTTTATTAATTAAAGCGGGCATTGTTTAGAAAGTGCTTAAAGGGGTCATATGATGCGATTTCAAGTTTTCCTTTCTCTTTGGAGTGTTACAAGCTGTTCGTGAATAGATAAGATCCCTAAAGTTGCAAAGACTAAAGTCTCAAACCCAAAGAGATATTCTTTATAAAAGTTAAAACTGATCCACGCCCTCCTAAAACGCCTCGTTTAAACACACCCCCACATGTCTACTTCACGATATGGGAAGATTTGCATAACACCGCCCAAATGTTCACACAAAGAAAGAAGGTGTAACTTTATTGTTGCTGCCACCGCCGCCGCCGTGTTGTGAAGATGCTGTCCCTGCGTCTCAATGTTCATACTATCCATCCTAAATAGTATGTGAGATTAGAATAAATGTGTCCCAAAGCATAGTATGTTGAAAAGAGTATGCCAAAAGTCCCCGGATGGTCTACTATTTCAGGTCGATTTTTGAAGTGTGGATCCGTGCACACTCTAATGGCTAATATTGCCCACAATCCATTGCACTTTGGTGAAGGATTCTGTTCAGAAATACAAACATGGATAAAATGCGTTAAAAACTACAAACATGGTGGATATGCGCGACCGGCGGTTAGGTAGAGAGGCTTATATTCAACATTTAACCAGGTAAAAAATATTTATTTAATGTTATCTGTGTTATATTTCATCTGCAACAGCAATGTAAACTTTTATAAACATCCGTTTGGTTGTTAACTTTTAAATGCATCATTATGCATAAAATTCATTCAGTTCTCGGCATGAAAGACCTGCGACTGGCAGATCAATGTGCTACTTCTTTTCACTCCAATACGGTAGGAAGTTAAATGAAATGCAATGTGGAGGATGTTAACTGTGACAAGATGATTGACAGGCCAGTTTACAGTGACAGGGTGCGTGTATCTATGCGACAGAGCGTCTGTTAAAGACGCAGTTGTGTGACTTGATAGTATGTCCCAAAGCTTGCCTACTCTTCTACTTCACACTTAAAAGTGTGTACTTTTTCTTCACCAAAAGAGTACATACTTTAAGGGCATAGTATAAGTAGGCACATTGAGACACAGCACGAGTGTTTCGTTGTGAAAGTGAAACTACTTTGTTTGGCCTTCCAAAAGAGGACACCACTAGAAATCAGTGGTTAAGTTGTACTTATAACACTATTCCAGAACAGTTCAACCCAAATATTCAGATGTGTGCAGCGCATTTTATGGAGGACTGTTTCCTGATCCTGGGAGAGTAGACTACAATGCCGGCTGTTCTGACTCACAGTCTGTAAGTATGTTTTCATATTTAAAGGATTTGCCACTGACGATTCAAACGCGAGTTTTGAACAGTGTAGAGTAGTGCTTGTTGTTTGTCATTTCTCCGATCACAAATGCAGACATTGTTTTATGTTTACGCGGTGTGATGCAACGCAACGCGTAAAAAGCGTAAAAAGACAGTATAAGTCATTATAATCCGTAATTATGTCCTCACTAGGTGCAACAAATGCCTCGTTTGTAATGGGTTTTACTGGTTTTGACTCTCGTAGCGCCGGCATCACAATATGGTGAAGGGCGTAACATTTCCATCACACACTTGAGGTATTCGGCCAATCACAATGCACTGGATAGCTGGCCAATCAGAGCACACCTCGCTTTTCAGACGCGTTTCAGAAAGGGGGCATAGAGGAGAAACAATATGGATGTTTGTATGTGGAAAATCATGTGTTTTTTAACCTTAAACCGCATAAACACATTTCATTACACCAAATACACAAAATAGTGTTCTTTTTAGCAACATCATATGACCCCTTTAAACTCTCATTAGACTGTGATAATATCTTTGCTCGCTTTCTGTAGGCCTAATTTATCCGCAGTTTGAATAACTGTGGAAATTAAGCGCTATAATTAGTAACTCACAATGCTTAGTTAAATTGTGATCACGTTAAACACAAATTCAGTCGTATTCAAAATATTTTATGACATGACACCCATATCTGGTAGACACCTTGCCTAAAAAGACTTTTAGGCTGCAGTTATTATTAATTAAGCTTTAGAGTTAGTTCTGGCAGGTCACGTGAGTCAAGCTTGCATCAGCTGATTCTCAGCTGATCACATCTACCTATAGGAATACGACACCTATTGCGGCATTCCTATATAAGCTGTATTCAGTATTATTCAGCAGCTTTTCAGCTTGCTCCGGAGCAAATTAAGCATTGCTGCTCGCAAATCAAACTGTTGCAGCGTGTTTCAGAACATCTGAAATCCACATCTAAGATAAGTGAATGCTGTTTTAATCCATATCGCTGTGTATATTACCTGATCTGCTAATTGAAAAAATTATATTTGCAGCAGCATTTACGCATCTGTTCATACAGCTGGAGCAACACGTAGTCTAGAGCATGTAATCGCTCTGAGGACACGCCGATAGTTAAGACCATGAGAACAAGTTTAAATGAAACAAGCATTCTCGTGTATGCGTTTCAACTGGGGTTCACGGTATTCAGCGGCATAATCTCAATGTTATGGTTGTTTATTTCTAAGGTTGATGTTTCATTAGCTGTGTTAGTGCGGTTGATTTCAGCTGCGTCAGAAGCACGCGTTTATCGCTCCTAATGGCTTCTACACATATAAGAATGTAATATCAATGACCGTCATTCGAAGTATTTCCGCAGTGTATGCTTCCCCTGCTGGACTGCCACTTATTAGAGATTCATAATTTCTGATCCGCTTGAATATGTGCTCACGCTGAGTAATGTGAGCATGAGAAATTAGGGTGAAATGAACTGGCTGAGATCAAGCTATGTTCATTTATTTAAAAAAATAAAACACTTCGGTGGTGATTGGAAGGTAACGACTGAGCGCTCAAATGGACACAAGGGATTTAAAAATAGTCCAAATATTCTAAGCAAGTACAAGCAGCGCGTTTATAAATAAAAAATACAGGTAACTACAGTCGTTTTCCTCTGGTTCCTCACTTGCTGAGCTTGGGGTGATGCTTCCCCCATAAATATATTATTAAGCAACATTTCCTGCTAAGTTTCTTATTTCATTCTCATTGCTTAACGCTATGTTGGCAAATATGTTAGTCAAATATTGCTCGTTGTTTAAGGCTAGTCGTTCAGTAACATGTCGTTATTAAATGCTAATGATCATCTGGATTGGGCACCATGCTGTTGCCTAAACTTCGGGTATTGACCATATGCTGTACTGCATTAAAGGGGCATGCTGCTCTTCTCAGCTGCTTATTAAAGAAGAGCACCCCTTCACTGCTTCTCTTCTTAAAGGACATGCTGCCTCAGTCTATGCTATTTCAGAAGGTCTTTGCTTTAAAGCTATTAGAGTATTGGGATTTTGCTTGCTTGTTAGGGCTTATCTAGTGTAAAGTATCATGTTTGTCGCTAGACTTGCTTGTTGCTGTAAGCTATTGGTTGTTACTGCAAGTGCTGGTACTTAGTTAAACTTGCAACAGCAAGAAGTTAATGTTGTGGTTTAGGCCATCCGATTATTCTTGAAATATGCTTGCTGCAAAGTATCATGTTTGTCGCTAGACTTGCTTGTTGCTGTAAGCTATTGGTTGTTACTGCAAGTGCTGGTACTTAGTTAAACTTGCAACAGCAAGAAGTTAATGTTGTGGTTTAGGCCATCCGATTATTCTTGAAATATGCTTGCTGCTTATGGCTCATCTAGTATTGGGAATGTTATTTCCTTAAGTTCCTGACTACTGCAACATGCTGTGATTAAGCAAGCAACATGCTTGTTGCAAAGCTATCTAGTGTATTGGTAAGGATTTTTGCCTATGCTCAAGCGGGTTGTCAGATTGAGGACACGTAACACGAGCACAAATGTCAATGGGAGACAGCCAACCTAGAAACTGATGAGTTGATTTGAGTTATTATATGCTGTTTTTATAGACTTTTTAAATGGATGCTGAAGCTTTTAGGCCAGGTAGAATCTGCAATCTCTGATCCGTTCATTGCTCGCTTCTATGGCTGCAGTACGCTATGTTTGCTGCAATCTAGGCTGCTAATTCTAGTGGGTTTTCTGCATATTTTTCAGGTATTGCATTAAAGGGGCTTGCTGCTCTTCTTAGCTGTGTATAAAGAGCACCCCTTCGCTGTTACTCTCCTCCGGTAAGGGGCTGGCTGCTTATAAAAAAAGAGCACCCCTTCGCTGCCTTCTCCTGTAAGTTGCTGCTGCCCCAGTCTCTGATATGCTTCTTTCAGAATGCCATCGGTTGTGGTTTGGGCGGGTCTGGCCTATCGTTTGTGTTGGGGGGGGTGTATTATTGCTGCTCTCCCTGCTCATTCATGACAGGCTGCATGGATGGGCAGCGGGAGGCTTTTGCCCAGAACAGAACCATACCGCCAAACCAAACTTTATGCTAAGTATCTATCATTTTGACGATAGTGGTCCTGACAGAATTATATTAAAATCTGTCAATGGAAAAAATACTCTGAATAGTTTTGACTTGTTGGCTAATTCCTCTAAGTGAAAATACAGAATAAGCCCACTATAAGGCATTAATATGTTTTATGTTAGCTAAATGTTTTCCCAGCTTTTTGCAGGACTGGCACATGTACTGCAAACCTGGAGATGTTACTGAACCAAACCCTGCAGTTAGTTCTAACTAATGTAAATCAATATTTAACCAGGTGGTCACCCTAGAAATTTGAGGACTGGAACTCGCTAGAACTAACTTTGGACATTGCAGAAATTTGTTATTGTTATTGTAAATTGCTATTGCAGAAATCATGGGAAATACGACCATAAGCATTGATGTAATGGCGTCAATTATCAACATTTATTCCAGTCTAAAAAGATGTTTTATTTTAAATAATGAGTGGTAATGGTGGGCTATTTTAATGTGGCAATAAAAATTATATAATTAAATTTCCTGTTGACATAAGTCAAAACACAAATTGCTGAGTCAGAGTGAGAAAATGCCAGTGGGCAGAAAAATGCCTTCCCTTTAATAAACGTGCAGCAAATGTGCCACATCATCAACAACTTCCTCTCTCACTTCTACAAAGCTTCACACTGACCTCTGATGCCCTTGTGGGTCATCTTGAACCCCTGGCATTGGCATGACCCTGGCAGCACAAGTCAGGAGGTTTTAATTCCTTGTTCAAGAGGCCCTGAGTCACTGAACCAATGTTCTCCATGGTTGTTTGTGGCACTGCATCTGGGATCTTCCTCTTCTTTACAAATCAATCGTTCTCTGGAAGCTGATACTTCTTCTTTTCTTGTCAGCTGTTTTCCGGTTCCAGGGCTCTTGTGACCTGTGCAGCAGATGGTAAAGATGAAATGATGGTGGGATACTGATTTGTTGAGTATTGCAGATAAGATGCATACTCAAATAGGTTTTCTCAGTCTAACCGTATGGTTGCTGGTCAAACTATCAAATGCCAAACTCTCTCAATTAATTTAGACTGTGTTCTCATTATTACAAAAATGGCATTGGTATTCCACCATCTGCTATCTGTTATCTGTTAGTTGTATAGTTAATTTGAACAAAATTGTCTTTGAACACAAAAGCTGTTTTACACAAAGCTGCAGTGATTTCTACATTCAATAAAAACATTAGTAAATAAAATAAAATCTATCATGGATGCCAGTAGAGAAACTTAAAGAAATTATAGCCTTTTTGTATAGACAGAAATAAATATGCAAAAAAGAATGTCCATTAATTGTTTCCCTTACTGTTATTCTGTGGCTGCACTCAGAACATTAAATGATAAAATTAAAATTTTACACAATTGTTTTCATTTGCATATTGCTCTAAATTACACCTTTTATTGTAAGAAAAAAACAGGGAAAAACAAACCACAACATGCAGAAAGTTGCATATGTAAATTATAGGGATGCACGATATATCGGCCACCATATCGGTATCGGCCCATATCGGCTCATTTTTTCTGTTATCGGTATCGGCCTGATAAGAAAATTTGGCCGATATCTTAAAGCCGATAAATAATGCATTATTTCCTTCAGAGACACTTCAGATGCGCGCTGTTCGTTTGCAGCCTTTTGTGCAATTGTACATTGTAATATTGTGTTTATTTGATGTATATCTGATTTATCTCATATAGAATGCGTTTGGTTAAGTTAAAAGAGCACTTCAGTTTACCGGTGCATCCCTAGTAAATTATTTATTTGAAATAAACAAAACATTAAGAATATTAAAGGTTCCAAGTTTTTTTTTTTAGTTCAAGCTGACTAAAATGACTAAAGATAATAATCACATAGCTTGTAAATTAACTACTGAATAATGTAATCTAACAATTGTGACCCTGGACCACAAAATCAGTCATAAGGGTCAATTTTTCGAAATTGATATTTATACATCACCTAAAAGCTGAATAAATAAGCTTTCCATTGATGTATGGTTTGTTAGGATAGGACAATATTTGGCTGAGATACAACTATTTGAAAAGCTGGAATCTGAGGGTGCAAAAAAAATCTAAATATTGAGAAAATTGCCTTTTAAAGTTGTCCAAATGAAGTTCATAGCAATGCATATTACTAATCAAATTTAGTTGATATATTTACAGTAGGAAATTTACAATATCTTCATGGAACATGATCTTTACTTAATATCCTAATGATTTTTGGCATAAAAGAAAAATCAATAATTTTGACCCATACAATGTATTTTTGGCTATTGCTACAAATATACCCCAGCGACTTAAGACTGGTTTTGTGCTGCAGGGTCACAATTTGTAACCATTAATCAAGACTTTCATAACTGGGCTGGGCCTATTATTTAATCTGTTATGTAATCTGTTACAAATATATTTTAATAACAACTGAAAGGCAGCAGAAAAGTCAGACCCTTTGAACAGCATACCTACTACTCCAGCAGGTCGTTAAATTCCCAGTCAATCGAAAGGCTCTCTAACTTACTAATGTCTGAGTGGGCCTTAGACTTTTTTTTTAATTTTATAGAGGAATTTGAACTTGTATGACAGGAACTTTCAGTAAATTGTGATTCTTCAGTGAAAAGCGCAATTGAAGAGTCTGAGGAGTTCAGGGTCTCAGGCATCTTGACTTATTCAAATCTGAGCTAGCACAGTCAGTTTATTGAATTTCATATCTGCTGAAAACACTATTAGCCTAAAGTTGATATTCTGACTATTGTAACCCCGGTTAAATGAAGTGTAATTGAAGGGAATTATTTAATTTATTCACAGTTTAGTAACATCATATTTCTCTAAATGTTGAAAAGAGGTGTAGAGGTTATTAAAGAACATTAAAAAAATTAGTCAATTTATCCTATTTAGAAGATTAGTTATTGACCAATGAGAGCTCTCTGTCGTTGCGCCCCCTGCGTGGTGACGAGCATGCGTAAAGACAGAAGAGATGAGCTAGAGTCGCTAGACCGAGAAGAGAAAACGTGATCTGATTTTCGCGATCTAATTGAAGAGATATAGATATAAAATCCTCCGAAAAGTGTACCAAAGTATTAGAATTGATTTATTTCGAGCCATCCAGTATCTGAAGCCGATTGAATATTGAGTCACATTTTACTCGTTCACGACGCCATTGTTGGTCACACACGCCTGTGTAAGAGTAAAATCGATTATAGAGGTAAATAACGGATATAATTTCTTGTAAAAATGATATGTATGTGTTATTGTTTAGTTTCATTCAGTCTAAGCGGTCATAGTGAACCGCATGGTTATTGTTCATTGTAGTTCACCGACGCCGTTCTTGGTCACGTGCCTGAGTAAGAAAAAAAAGAGTTGTATATATATACCATTGTTGTAAAAAAAGAAATGGTATTTGTAATTGTATGTTTAATTGTTATTTTGATTGGTTTTGATCTTTCATGTGAAATTATTCTTGAATTCACTAAATGAATGTTCTGGTCTGTGACAGGCCAGAAAAGCTGGAATCTGAGGGTGCAAAAAAAATCTAAATATTGAGAAAATTGCCTTTTAAAGTTGTCCAAATGAAGTTCATAGCAATGCATATTACTAATCAAATTTAGTTGATATATTTACAGTAGGAAATTTACAATATCTTCATGGAACATGATCTTTACTTAATATCCTAATGATTTTTGGCATAAAAGAAAAATCAATAATTTTGACCCATACAATGTATTTTTGGCTATTGCTACAAATATACCCCAGCGACTTAAGACTGGTTTTGTGCTGCAGGGTCACAATTTGTAACCATTAATCAAGACTTTCATAACTGGGCTGGGCCTATTATTTAATCTGTTATGTAATCTGTTACAAATATATTTTAATAACAACTGAAAGGCAGCAGAAAAGTCAGACCCTTTGAACAGCATACCTACTACTCCAGCAGGTCGTTAAATTCCCAGTCAATCGAAAGGCTCTCTAACTTACTAATGTCTGAGTGGGCCTTAGACTTTTTTTTTAATTTTATAGAGGAATTTGAACTTGTATGACAGGAACTTTCAGTAAATTGTGATTCTTCAGTGAAAAGCGCAATTGAAGAGTCTGAGGAGTTCAGGGTCTCAGGCATCTTGACTTATTCAAATCTGAGCTAGCACAGTCAGTTTATTGAATTTCATATCTGCTGAAAACACTATTAGCCTAAAGTTGATATTCTGACTATTGTAACCCCGGTTAAATGAAGTGTAATTGAAGGGAATTATTTAATTTATTCACAGTTTAGTAACATCATATTTCTCTAAATGTTGAAAAGAGGTGTAGAGGTTATTAAAGAACATTAAAAAAATTAGTCAATTTATCCTATTTAGAAGATTAGTTAAAGACAGAAGAGATGAGCTAGAGTCGCTAGACCGAGAAGAGAAAACGTGATCTGATTTTCGCGATCTAATTGAAGAGATATAGATATAAAATCCTCCGAAAAGTGTACCAAAGTATTAGAATTGATTTATTTCGAGCCATCCAGTATCTGAAGCCGATTGAATATTGAGTCACATTTTACTCGTTCACGACGCCATTGTTGGTCACACACGCCTGTGTAAGAGTAAAATCGATTATAGAGGTAAATAACTGATATAATTTCTTGTAAAAATGATATGTATGTGTTATTGTTTAGTTTCATTCAGTCTAAGCGGTCATAGTGAACCGCATGGTTATTGTTCATTGTAGTTCACCGACGCCGTTGTTGGTCACGTGCCTGAGTAAGGAAAAAAAGAGTTGTATATATACCATTGTTGTAAAAAAAGAAATGGTATTTGTAATTGTATGTTTAATTGTTATTTTGATTGGTTTTGATCTTTCATGTGAAATTATTCTTGAATTCACTAAATGAATGTTCTGGTCTGTGACAGGCCAGGTTTTTTTCTTTGTGTTTTTTCTATTTTTTTCTCCTTCTTGATTCTACGGATTCGTGACACCCCTGTGATCTTCTGTGACATCTTGTGAAATTTCACATTTGATGGCGAGCCAACCAAATCTGCTACAGAGGAAAAAAGACGACACATCATAAAGAAGAGGACAATATCCTTTCCTTCAATCCTTCAATTTGCTTTATGAAGCAAGACGATCCTAATCTAAAGAATTAAGTTCCCTTCCTTGAGGGAACTGACAATAAAACAATAAAAGAGACGGGAAAAGAGAAGAAACTGATCAGTACTTTACAGAACATTGAACTATTGATGGTATATGGTTACCCATAAACCATTTGATTGACCCCGAAGTCCTTATCGGGACAGCTGTGATAATTTGAGAGAAAAGTCAATTATTTTATTCATTCATTTATTTTTTAATTTTATTTCCTTCTGACATTTCTGAC
>NW_015505493.1:841085-845795 GCF_001515645.1 Sinocyclocheilus grahami
GAAGAAGAAGAAGAGTAATGTTCGCGCTGCGCTTTTGTAACTGATCCGCGCCGCGCTGTCAGCTCGGTGGCGCTAGTAAACACGTCCTCTCTGCGCTGTCGAGTCGGTCGCGCCGCTCGGTCCACGAACAAGTGAACACTTTAATACCGCACCATTTCGTCCCACATTTGGGTTGTTTGGCTTCCCATAGGGGAATGATCATGCGCGCGGAGGGCTTGTATTGCGCGCAGAGGACGTTACGCGCGCGCGAGGGTTTGAAATGAGCTCGCGGGCTCCCGTTTCCTCGCGTGTAAATCTGTTTTCCTCTCGCGGAATTGCTTTACCGCGCGCGCCAGCATCAGTGGTGCGCTTAGTTATTAATGGCATAGAATTGCCGCCATATAATGCATTTAGCTCAATTTGCACTCAGAAGCAGATAATGGACAATATGGTAGAAGAATGATCCGATATTTTGGCTCTCACATCATGCATTAAATGACTCCGAGCTGGTACGCCTATAATGGTAGAGCAACACAAAGCATGAGGAATCTATACAGCAGCAAAATATAATCAAAAAAGATAGATCAAAGAAAGAAGTGAGGGATGCTGACAGAGAGAAAAACATGAGGCAATATTGTGAACCAGGCTTGGGTTCCTCTGAGGGCCTGATTTCTTGCAGTGAGACAGCTGGATTTATTGCCAAGCCATGCTTCACGTTCTCCACTGGTACATGCTGTGACGTGGGAGTAGGTTTTTGATTCTGGAAAACCATTAAAGCCACAAAAACGGATAAATAAAGCCATATCTTTGATTTTGCTGTCACAGATTAAGATTTATAATTTACTTTAGAAAGAACTAAAGGTAACCAATCTCTTTGTTTCTCATTCTCTGGGCAGACAGACAGGGCTGGATTATTTAACCATGTAAAATTCATCTACATAGCAGTTATCTGATGTGATGTCAGTGACTGCTTTATCATTTCGTGCAACCCCTTGATGATTCCATCCAAAGGGAAATCTCATCATATGTTTCTCATTAGGTGGCAGCTTGTATTAGTTTTGATCTTCAATCATTATTTGACAAAAGAAATAAATGTTCTGCTGATAGCAAACAAACATTTGTCCACTCCAGCACTCTTCTCCCTCTCACAAGGGGGTTGGTAACCTCAGCTGACTCAGTTTTCAACAGTTTCGCAATTTTATACTAAAATCTTAAATAGCCATAATAATATTGCTCATTTTCTCAATTCTAATTGTTAGTTTATTTTATTTTATTCTGTGGTAAAACTTTACTTAAAGCCTTTATGCATAATGCACCATGAAGGGTTATTAAAGGGTAGGCCTATAATGCTTTAGAATTTGTGTTGTCATACATTATATCTTGTCGTAAATAATTATTACCGAATTATATTATATAACTTAATTGTATTAACTGTGGTTACAATTATTCATGAGATTGTACAATGCATTACAAGGTGCATAATTAATGCATAAAACAACTTTTATTATGCATTATGTATTAAGGCTTTAAGTAAAGTGTTACCTCTTTCAATAAATAGTCAGTTTTAATGGGGGGAAAGTTACAGTATATTTTCACAATTTTAATGCACTGTTATCTTTTGGATTTTTTAAAAAAAGTATCATTGGGGAACAATATATGGTGATCAATTACACTAAAATTCTGTTTGGTAAAGACTCTAGTTTTGCTGTTTAAATTTGTTTTTCTGTTTTATCTGTCTGTAGAGTGAATTGATAAAAAAATAAAAAGAGTAGTACATTATAAATGCATTGCATGTCTCAATCCATTGAGTTATTGCTGCTTGACAGATTAAGTGCTTGTAAAATGGCCTGCACGTATTGGCACAGGTTTTACAAATGCTCTAAAGTGCAGTTCCATCTGATGTTACAACATGGACCTATAAAGAGATCCTGCGTCTCTATATTATGTTTTGTTTTAATTACAGTATACAGTCACACTTTTATTCATTCATATACCAAATTTCACTTCAGTATAGAATAGCACAGGTCTAGTGTACAATGGTGAGCTGCAGTGACAGGTACAGCTGCTAATTATATGCATAGCAGTGAGAGGAGCAGCATGAGACTCTATAGCCAGGCCTAGACATGTTTCAGAGTTATGTTTACGAAATAATCAGAGGTTATTACTTTTTTTGATGGACAGGCATTCTGGGCACAACGTTTATGCACATTTTCCATTTTCTTTGGTTATCTTTACAACCTTTTACTGCGACTGCTGATCAATTATTTGAGTAAGCAACTACCCCACCGGTTTATTGTTGTCGTATCATCAAATTCAGATTAACCAGCCCCTATGTTGTCTGCTTTACTTTAGGTTACACAGCTCCTTTCTGTGTTAATGGCCAGAATACACTTTATTGTAGACCAGACTTTATGGCGATGACAAGGGCAGTCATTTATTCCACCATATTTTTGTCATGTGAAATGACACTCATATTTTCTGCTGAGGAAAAGGTCAAAGAAATATGATACAAGCAGCACTTAAATATATCTGCAGTCAATTAATCATGCAGCAGTAAAAATAAAACTTAGTTCCAACATTTTGTCCTTTGCAACAAACAGACAGAATGAAGAGAACATGTGGAGGAGCAGCACAATGGCGCCCTCTTCTGACACCACTGCATCTTCATAGGACTCCCAAAAGTATTTAACTAACATATGCACCCTTTTTTCGACAGTCTGTGCTATGGATATAACACTAGTCTTTGACTGCTGGGGCTGTTTGATTTGATCTCTCTCAATTAAGTTACTGACCTGCTTGATGTCAGGTAATGACTCTGAACATCTCAAAGATATTTAAGATAAAAAGTTTTAGGCTAAATCTTTTCTGAAAAAATAAATAAATAAAATGTATATCCCTGCTTTCCCCCGCATTAAAATATGTACTATTTTCATTTGCATTAAGCAATGTTATTTCTTTAAGAATCAGAAACTAAAACGTACAGCACAACACATTATTATTATTATTATTATTATTAATAATAATAAATTGTAATAATATTTAACAGTATTATTAACAATATTACAATAATACTGTATTTTGGAAAACTCATTATTACTCTTATCAATGTTGAAAACAGATGTGCTGCTTAATATTTCATGGAAATCAAGATACATTTTGCAGGATTCTGTGATGAATAGAAAGTTCTAACAACAGCATTGATTTTAAACAGATTTTTTTTTAAAAACATTATAAATGTGTTTACTGTCACTTTTTAATCAATTTAATTGTGTCCTTGCTACATAATTTATACATTACATATTATACATAAAGTATATATTTTTGTCTGTCTTCTTTTTATTTAAATTTTATTCAACACAAACTTTCGAAGCTTTTGAACTTTTTTTTGTGCATGAAGGTCTCCACAAAAACTATATCAGCCTAACACTGATAATAATAAGAAATGTTTCATGAGCAGCTAATCAGCATATTAGAATGATTTCTGAAGGATCATGTGACACTGAAGACTCGAGTAATGACTGCTGAAAATTCAGCTTTGCCATCACAGGAATAAATTATTGTATGAAATATTACAATAGAAAATAATATTTTAAAACTTATAGTACATCGCTGCAAAATTACTTTACCACAGTTTTTTTTCTTTAATTGCTAAAAGCACAATCTGCCTTTGTAAATCATTATGTTTGGGAAAATCAACTACCAATCCAAACCAGTTTAGTAGCCATCTACATGCTGTACTGCATTGTGGCACACAAAGTGTTGAATTGCAATCTCTGCTTGAACTGAAGAGGGCATTAGCACACAACAAACAGCTGAATTTACCAGCTGCTGTTTTGTAGTGTCTCTCTTCTAACAACTTTCAAATCTGGGACATACTTCCTTAGGGAGTAACTTCACAAAGAGCTTTTAGCAAATAAGTTTGATGAGAAACCAGTAATTTTAACAGCCCCACCTCTTCATACTAAACAGTAAAATAGTATGTTGATTATATGAAACTATTGTGCCAAGTTCACATGAGACATGGGACACAATCCCACACATCTACACCTCGTTTCCTCTGCATCTGATTGCCAGCAAGAGACAGAAGGTTATCAGTAAAGCAACAACAGGGAAATGAGCTGTTGTCCACCTGAGGGAATACAGGACTGCGCTGTAGCCATCTGAGTGAAAGGAGGTTTGAGTTCAGCCGTAGGCTGTTATCTCGCGCCTGTAGAGACAGGCCGGGCTGACGCGAGAGAGAGGGTGTGCCAGCACAATGCCTACACACCCTGCACAGGGCCGGCACGCGTCAGCCTCCACCGCAGCCACTGCGCCCGCACTGCACCCACACTTGCCGTCATACACAAAACCACAGCCCTTGGGGCTCAGGCTTGCCATCTGATACTCATCTGATCATTTTACAATGTACGCTATTACCTTAACATGACTAACACATACTAGAAAAAAAGAAAACACAATTGGCTGTGTTTTTATTTGAGTGGCACCACAGTTTCTGAGGCTTAATAAGAAGCACATGCTGGTAAAACAAAATAAACAAAGTTTAATGCTTTTTTTTTACTGTGGTTTGACCATCTATCTTTATACAGTAGTATAGCAGTCATTGGCACTGTAGCCTGGCTTCATCAACACTATAAAACTTCATGAAACTTAAAGGGATAGATCACCCAAAATACAAAAAAAAGGAATAAAAAAAATGTACTCACCCCCATGTCGTTCCAAAGTTGTATGACT
>NW_015505493.1:846708-847258 GCF_001515645.1 Sinocyclocheilus grahami
TATTGCCTCTGAGGGATAAAAATCAAACTTCAGTTTGTTGCATAAGCTCTGTGTTTTTCCAACAACTTCAAAATTCATGGAATTCAATGGGCCACCGTCCAGCACGATCTGGGGCATGAATGATTTAGTGCTTTCGCTCTATGGGGGTGCTGGTTAAGGCTCCTAGATGGTGTCCCAAGAAGAGGTGACCCTGTAACTGGAGAGTTGTTGAAATTCCAGTCCTCCTCTCTTACGAATGTGCCCTTAAGCAAGGAGCTCTTGAGGGACTGTTCCTGCAATCTGCAAGTCATTTTGGATTAAAGCATCTGCTAAATGGTTGTGGTAAACTGCAATGGGAGGGATAAATGATTCGGAAGCTTCATGCCCCAGTCCGAACATCACCAGCACAGCTAAACTATGTTCAGATGTAAATGCAGAGAAAAGTGGGTGGAGAGAGAAAGCAGGTAATGTGACTGGGCTTTAAAGGTAATGTAGATGTGTATTTCACATATTGGTTAAAGTCAGTATGAAACGGAAGTTGCGATTGTCTTTTCTTCTCTACTGTGACGTA
>NW_015505493.1:848813-849648 GCF_001515645.1 Sinocyclocheilus grahami
GATCTTTGAGTTCAGCTCATGAAAAATGGGGCCAAAAACAAAAGTATTGAGTTTATAATTTTGTTCAGTGTATATAAAAATACATAATTGCATTAGTTTTTGATAATTACAACACTTAACATTTTTGAGTAATTAAATCAAATATTTCCACATGCATTTTAAACTAGATTCTATAGGATTTTATCATCCCGGACATCCTTATTTATTACTCACTCATAAAATGACATGAGTACACATGCAAAACAGGCCTAGACAATTCATCCGTGCAAAAAAGCCGTCCCACACAACTCGAACAACATAGAAAACAGGCAATACTTTTGTTTGATTTAGAAGATGTAATGCCAAGTGAAAGCTGTATAAATTAAGGGCTTATGAGCTGTGATTCAGTCAAATGGAGACCTACACCTTACCTGGAGTTGCTTCTGAGTGCCAAGGTGTTGCCCAACAAACATGTAAACACCCAGAGTCCTCTTACCTCACACTGATTGACTCTTAAAAGTGAAAGCTGATTTCTGTCATACTTGTGGGAGTTTCACAAACACTTACATAAGAGTCTATAGATCTCCATGTCACTTTAACTGCCAGCAATCACCATGCCAACTGAACCTCGACTACGATGTGGATATAATAATGGTTTCAAGGTTTCTTTCAAGTGTTAATCCAATTCACATAAAAGAGTGAACTCAACCCTGAATTATCATAAATGGTACATGACACTCAACCCTCAAAGGATAGTTGTATAACTTTCACTTCGTTTTCTCTGAATGCGTTCTTAAGAGTCGTCATGGAAATCAATAAATATTAGGCCACGGCTTTCCTAACGTTTGCAGGTGAC
>NW_015505493.1:850040-920533 GCF_001515645.1 Sinocyclocheilus grahami
CTATCAAGAGCCCAAAAATGAAGAATCTGTCTTCATTTACTTACCCTCATGACCTGTATTTGACTTATATCTTTCACACAGAAGAAAATTTGAAGTGTTTTTCAATTGTTTTTGTCCATTACAATGAAAGTCAATGTGGTCCAAAACAACACCGATTTACTGCATGGAAAAAACCACTGAGACATTCTTCATTTTTTCCCCCATGTTCCACAGAAGAAAGTCAGTCATGCAAGTCTGGAAGAACATGAGGGTGAGTAAATGATAACAGAAATTTAATGTTTAGGTGAATTATCCCTTTAAAGGAAGGAAATAAGAGTGTCTCCATCCATACTCAGAAAGTCTTAATCTCAACATGTCAACGCCACTGTCAAAAGCTTTGGCTTCATGCTCAAGTTGCCATAAAACCCAATGACATCAGCTGAGAGTTCCCACATCATAGTGTGAGAGTGATTTAATATGGTCTCATGGTCTGTGCGAGTCCACTGTGTCTAATGCCTCACCAAGATTTTTTGTCTGGCTGAATGCAGTAAAAATAGAATTATTGTGATAATAAGAAACACTGCTCTGAATGGAGCTATAATATTGCTAATGGAAGCAAGAAGCTCTTAGCAACCCAACAGCAGAAAGCGAAACTGCTCGGATGTGTGAAATGATAAATGATGCGTATTGCCTGTCAGATTCTGTCACACACACAGTATGCTGCTGTCTAAGCAACATCACCAGCACTACACACCAATTTCATCTGTTCCAGCTATAGAACAATCACTGAGGTTTGTGTCCTTATCACATTGACACTTAGCAAGGTTCCCGCTGTGCTGAAGTGTTATTGAATCAAAATAAGACTCCTCCACAAATCAAGACAACTATAATCTTATAAGCAACAAAAATACAAGGTTTGTATCCTTTGTACTCTTTTGATTGATTGCATGGCAAATGGCGGTCTTGGGCTTGTCAGTAGGAGGCATGTAAAATTAGTTTAGTGTCCTGCACAAGCTCTGTATTTCACAGCAGTAACGCTATCAGATCTCTGTGCTGGCAAGTCTGTGCAGACATAGCCATTTATCAAGAAGGTGTGAACATCTTCCTGTCTATCACAGCCCACACTGGATGGATCACATCAGTCAAAAAAAATGGAGTCCTTGAATTGAATGTATGTGAATTATAAATGGCTATTTATATTGAGCCATATATCATATATGGAACTTTTCGCTGATTGAATCGCTACACGTTTGTGTTTTCTAGACTTTGCATTAGTGGTGAACATTTTGCAGCAACTCTTTCTGCAGGTTACATCGTTTCAACCAGTAGGTGGCGACAAGTGACGGTCTTTATGAGCGAGTCATTTTTGATTCTCTTAAAACTACTGATTCATTCAGGAACGAAACAAGTGAGGTGTTGCGTCTGAAATCGCATGCTCTCTTTTGAATAAGTATTTACTTTGTGACCATTAAAAAGTATCTTCTATATAATATGAATGTTTCTAATATAATGTAATCTGGACATACTACATTTGTCATATTGTAATTGTCATGCAGCTCCAGTTGTGTTGCTTCACTGCTATTTATATACTATTCATCTCCTGTGGCTATTAGATAATGTAGTAATGGTGTCCACTTGGCCACCTCAGAACCTCAATGGAAGCAGTAGGTCATCCAGGTACTTTTTGACACTTGTTTTATAAATACTATGAATTCAGACATACTACTCTTCTCACGTTTTTAACCTATAGCAACCTACTATATAGCCATGATCTTTATGAGTAAGTCATTGAATTGCTCACTCAACCCTTTCAAAACACTGATTCATTCAAGAAAGAAACACCACCTATTGTGTGTTGCTTGGAGGTACTGCAGAACAACTGAAAAAAGCTTTTTGTTGGTGGACAAATATTGAGTCTAAAACATAAGTGACCACCCTGTTTATTGAACTTCAGTGTAAATGTCATGTTAAGAGGCTTGACACTCTTGCTTCTGATATGAACATTCTCAGTTGTTAACATGGGCCAAAAAATATTCACTGCGTAAGTCACGACTGCATAATGAAACAAGTGTTCAATTTCATGGTTACTTAATTGGTTAGGTTTTTCTAAGTAAAAGCAATTTGTAAAATTGGAAACTGAGCTGAGTAGGGGTCACTGCTAAAAACCCACCATCAGTGATTATACGACCAGTTAAAAGTGGGTATAAATTACTAGCTATTGCAGGTTAAGTACTGTGGCGAAGGTGACCCCCAGCCACCACTAACAACAGCTTTTCAGGAAAGCTCCAACCATGAGTCCAGCAGAGGTCAAAGGGCAGGACATCTGTGAAAGCAGCTTCTGACCTCTATACAGAGCTCACTGGAGACATTAAGATCAGGTTTCTGACTGAGTACACCATCAGAAGTCTTCTCTGCATCTGTCTTCTCTATTCCTTCACTCTATTTGTTCTATACCTTTTTTTTTAAATTTAATTATCAGTCTAATATCTTATCCCATTTAATTGACTTTGGTATAGACATAGTATGTATACCACAGTATGTCAATAGTATGTAGTTGTTATTAAGCTAGAGTAGTTTACCCCTAAAATGAGATAAATAATACTTACATTTTGGTCTGTTTCTTACACAAATCTCTCTTATGCTACAACTTGTAAATATACTACACTTAAAAATAAAAGTTCAGAAGGGGGGGGTTTCACAGCGATGCCATAGAAGAACCAGTTTTGGTTCCCCAAAGAACCTTTCAGTGAACAGTTCTTAAAAGAACCATTTGTCTTGGTGTGAAGAACATTTTAATCTAAATAACCATTTTCCACTGTAAAGAGCCTTTTGTGGAATAAAAAAGGTTCCATGGATGGTAAAGGTCCTTTGTGGAACCATTGATACCAATAAAGAACCTTCTTTTTTTTTAAGAGTGTTCAAAAGTTTGGGGTCAGTAAGATTTTGTAATAATAATAAAAATAATAATAATGCATTAAATTGATAAGTAAATTGACAAAAGACATTTAGAATGTTATACGATGATTCCCATTTTAAATAAATGCTGATCTTTGAACGATGTATAATGGTTTCTATAGAAATATTAAGCAGCACAACTAATGTAAATGTTGCACCATATCAGAAGGATCTTGTTTCTGAAGGATCATCTGACACTAAAGACTGGCTGTAGTAATGGCTGCTGTATATTCAGCTTTGCATCACAAGAATGAATAACATTGCTAAATATATTAAGAGTTATTTATATTGTAGTAATATTTGAAGAGTTAATTCGCAAAAACAGATAACTCCGTTTTTAAGAATTTTCAAAAATCCAATTAAAATTCCAATTAATCTCAATTAAACTGCAGTTGGGTTATTTTGAATAGGTTAAAAAAAAAAAGAATACTGCTATCTAACACAATAAAAACATGATAATATAATAACATGATTTTTGAAAAAAGTTAAGAGTTATGTTTTTGCAAATAAACTCTTCATTTATATGACTGTTTTTACTGTATTTTTGATCAAATAAATGCAGCCTTGGTAAACATACATAACTTTGTTCAGAAATTCAGAAAACGCTTAAAAAACAAACAAACAAAAAAAAATCTTAGTGACCACAAGCATTTGAACAGTAGTGCATGACACAGGAGTAGCAAGCACCACTTTTATGACTTTTATTTTTTAAAACACATTTTTACACCCTGATTAATGCGTACAGCTATAGCCACACAAAGTGCATTGATAAGTTCAGTGACTGATATTACAGGAAGAGTTCCAGAATCTGACGTCAACATTAACTGTCAGAGAGAGCATTCAGAGACTTTAAAGCATGCATACATGCAGTTAAACACACGTAACAGATTTAAATAGGCCAAGATGGACAAATACAACTCCGTTTTGAAAACATTCCAACCGTCCCAGACGTAACGTGCGGATCGCCATTTCATCTCCGCTATCCCAGCTGCCCATCCACATTTCACAGGGAAGTCAACAGCGTATACATGTACCCTTTCAGCTTGGTGTCATCCCTCTCGCCATCCTCAGCTCTTTCTTCACTATGAATTATAGGTCACAACTGCTTCCTCTTACAAGTTCAATCAATATCGTGACCCTCTGTTCTTGGGGGTTTTCATGAAAGCTTTATAAGGCTGAACAGAATCACCCCTTCCCCCAGTTAAAAAACCTGTCCCTTGAGGCGTGGGCTTGGGCTTATTCAAGACTTCCACCCTCCTGTGAGATCTTATGGGACGTGTCTTGCTGTCTTGAACAATTAGATGTGTTCCATGTCCATCATCAGGAGTAAATGGGCCATATGCTTGTCCTGGCCTACAACCTGCCAAGTTAAAATGGCTTCTTGACATGCATTGGTTCTGTTCCCGTCTCCACATTTGATTGATAGCCACAGTCCCTCGAGTTGTGTGAGCTGAATTGGCTCCAACAGAGCAGAGGCTCCTGGGGAGCCAGGGGTCAAAGTTCAAGCTGGACTGCGCCATTACACTTCAACAATGCGTCTCAGTAGATCTGTACAGCGGGAGAGGTCACATGTCACCCCATGAGGTCACTATGAGACAGCATGGGCCATACACACACATTCCCTGCCTTTTACAAAGTTGTGACTAGTCCTGTATTAGTGGGTCTTAGACAACATGGTTCAAGGTCAATATGGACTTGTCGCCCACCTGTCCTGCTCAAAAGAACAAGTAAAAATCAATCAATGTGATGCAAGGCAGTTAGATGTTAAAGGGATAGCTCACCTTCAGTTGCTGGTCCCCATTGACTTGCATGGTGTTTTTTTTTTTCCATACTATGGAAATCAATGGGGACCAGCCACTGAAGGTGAATTATCCATTTAAACACAAGGCAGTTGTTTCGATTAAGGTTCCACTGATGATAATCAGAATCAGAATCAGAATCAGAATGAGCTTTATTGCCAGGTATGTTTACACATACGAGGAATTTGTTTTCGTGACAGAAGCTTCCACAGTGTAACAGAATGACAGTGACAGAACAAAAAACACAGATAATAAAAATAAAAATAGTAAAAAAGTAAATAAGGAATAAAAATATATAAATTGACAATTGTGTGTGCAGGTATATTACAATAGACAGTTTTTTTTTTTTTTTTGTATGTACAGGTACTGTATATTATGTGCAAATTTGAGGTGTAGGCTGAGTATGAGTGTTAGATAAATAAGTGTATGAGTGAATAAATAGTGTGTGTTCCACAGTTATTGTTAAGTGTTCATGAGATGGATGGCCTGAGGGAAGAAACTGTTCCTGTGTCTGGTCGTTCTGGTGCTCAGAGCTCTGTAGCGTCGACCAGATGGCAACAGTTCAAAGAGGGAGTGTACTGGATGTGAGGGGTCCAGAGTGATTTTGCCAGCCCTTTTGCTCACTCTGGATAAGTACAGTTCTTGGAGAGAAGGGAGGGTTGTACCAATGATTCGCTCAGCAGTCCGGACTACCCTCTGAAGTCTTCTGAGGTCAGATTTGGTAGCGGAGCTGAACCAGACAGTTATTGAAGTGCAGAGGATGGATTCAATGATGGCGGAGTAGAACTGTTTCAGCAGCTCCTGTGGCAGGTTGAACTTCCTCAGCTGGCGAAGGAAGTACAACCTCTGCTGGGCCTTTTTCACAATGGAGTCAATGTGAGTGTCCCACTTCAGGTCCTGAGAGATTGTGGTGCCCAGGAACCTGAATGACTCCACTGCAGTCACAGTGCTGTCCATGATGGTGAGTGAGGGGAGTGCAGGGGGGTTTCTCCTGAAGTCCACGGTCATCTCCACAGTTTTTAGCGTGTTGAGCGCCAGGTTGTTGAGACTGCACCAGACAGCCAGCTGCTCGACCTCCTGTCTGTAAGCAGACTCGTCACCGTCCTGAATGAGGCCGATGAGTGTGGTGTCGTCTGCAAACTTCAGGAGCTTGACAGAGGGGTCTTTAGATGTGCAGTCGTTGGTGTACAGGGAGAAGAGCAGTGGAGAGAGAACACAACCCTGAGGAGCTCCAGTGCTGATCGTACGGGTGCTGGATGTGTATTTTCCCAGCCTCACTAGCTGCTGCCTGTCTGTCAGGAAGCTGTTGATCCACTGACAGACGGAGGTGGGCACGGAGAGCTGAGTTAGTTTGGGCAGGAGGAGGTTTGGGATGATAGTGTTAAAGGCCGAGCTGAAGTCCACGAACAGGATCCTCACATAAGTCCCTGGTCTGTCTAGATGTTGCAGAACATAATGCAGTCCCATGTTTACTGCATCGTCCACAGACCTGTTTGCTCTGTAGGCAAACTGAAGAGGATCCAGCAAGGGTCCAGTGATGTCCTTCAGGTGGGCCAGCACCAGTCTTTCAAAAGACTTCATGACCACAGACGTTAGAGCCACAGGTCTGTAGTCATTAAGTCCAGTAATTTTGGGTTTCTTTGGGACGGGGATGATGGTGGAGCGTTTGAAGCATGAAGGGACTTCGCACAGCTCCAGTGATCTGTTGAAGATCTGTGTGAAGATGGGGGCCAGCTGGTCAGCACAGGATTTCAGACAGACTGGTGTAACACAGTCTGGGACCTGGTTCTTTTCTCATTTTCTGCTTCCGGAAGACCTGGCGCACCTCGTCTTCGCTGATCTGAACTGCAGGTGTGGGGGAGAGGGGGGTTGCTGGAGGTGTGAATGGTTGTGGAGAGGTGTTCAGGGCGGGTGTGGGGTGTCTTTTCAAACCTGCAGTAGAACTCGTTCAGATCGTCTGCCAGGTGTTGATTCTCCACAGTGCTGGGGGATGGTGTCTTGTAATTGGTGATTTCTTTTAGACTTTTCCACACTGATGCCGAGTCACTGGAAGAGAATTTAATCCTTATTTTTTCTGAATAATTCCTCTTTGCCACTCTGATCTCCTTTTCCAGTGTGTATTTAGCCTGTTTATACAAGACATTATCCCCCTTCCTGTGAGCATCTTCTTTGGCCTGACCGAGCTGTCTGAGTTTTGCAGTGAACCATGGTTTGTCATTATTGTAAGTTAAGTGAGTCCTGGTAGGAATGCACATGTCTTCACAGAAACTGATATAAGATGTTACAGTCTCTGTGAGCTCGTCCAGATCGGTGGCAGCAGCTTCAAAGACGCTCCAATCAGTGAGGTCAAAACAAGCTTGTAAATCCTGCTCTGCTTCATTAGTCCATCTTTTTACAGTCCTTAATACAGGTTTAGCTGATTTCAGTTTCTGCCTGTAGGTCGGTATAAGATGAACCAAGCAGTGATCAGAGAGCCCCAAAGCTGCTCGTGGAACAGAGTGATATGCATTCTTTATTGTGGTGTAACAGTGATCCAATATATTACTGTCTCTGGTGGGACATGTGATGTGCTGTCTGTATTTTGGCAGTTCACGAGAGAGATTTGCTTTATTAAAGTCCCCGAGAATGATTAAAACAGAGTCCGGGTGTTGTTGTTCTGTGTCCGTGATCAGATCAGCGAGTTTCTGTAAAGCGGAGCTCACGTGCGCTTGCGGAGGAATGTAGACACTGACGAGAATGAACGAGCAAAACTCCCGCGGCGAATAGAACGGCTTACAGTTAATGAAGAGCACTTCTAGATCTGAACAGCACATCTTCTTTAACACAGTTACATCTGTACACCACCTCTCATTAATGTAAAAGCATGTCCCGCCGCCGCGTGATTTCCCCGTTGATTCTGCGTCGCGGTCCGCTCTGAACAGCTGAAAGCCCGGGAGACTCAACGCGCTGTCCGGAATGGCGTCTTTCAGCCAGGTTTCCGTGAAACACAGAGCAGCAGAGTTAGAAAAATCCTTATTTGTCCGGGAGAGCAGAAGGAGTTCGTCTGTTTTGTTGGGTAGAGAGCGGAGGTTCGCCAGATGGATGCTAGGCAACGGCGTCCTGAATCCGCGCTGTCTGAGCTTCACGAGCGCGCCGGCTCGCTTCCCCCGTCTGCGCGTCCTGAAGCGAGTGATCAGCGCCACAGCTCCCCCGATTACAATGTCCAGCAAAACATCAGAATAGTCGAAAACCGGTGAAATATCGGGTGGTGTGTATTTCCGAATGTCCAGCAATTCGTCTCTGGTGAAACAGATTGCAGGGATATAACTAAAGACAGGACAAACTAACAAAAACATAAAAACAACTGCGGAGCACGCCACGGAGGCAGCCATCAGCGTCGGCGCCATCTTGACTTTTTTGAGAAGATGGCGCCAGAAGATGGCACACTTTTTTAATGTGTTAGTATTTTCATGTTATGGATATATACGAATGATATAATCTATAATTATTTAAATATTTCAGACACAAACATTCAAATAATTAAGATCAGTAAGATGTTTTTAAAGAAACGTATTCTTTTATTTAGCAGGGACACATCAAATTGATCAAAAGAGCCAGTAAAGACATTTATAAATGTAACAAAATATTTCTATTTTAAAAAATGCTGTTCTTTTAAATTTTCTATTATTTAAATAATCCCAAAAAATTAGTTTCAACCAAAAAAATATTAAGCAGCATAACTTGCTTATATGCTTTCAACATTGTTAATAAAAATAATGATAATTATGATTTCTGAAGGATTATGTGACACTGAAAACTGGATTATTGCTGAAAATTCAGCTTTCCATCACAGGAATAAACCAATGCCTTGGTGAGCATTAGAGACTTCTTTCAAAAAAATATTTAAAAATCTTAATGGAATCAAAGGTTTAATGTTTACTGAAACCAAACATTTATTCTGAACATTATACATTATTTTTAAAATATTAAAATCTTTAAAATAAAGAAACAAAAATAATTCATATTTTTAATATCAACTTGGTTAAAAGATAAAAATTACACAAAGCACTAAAAATGTCTCAGGTTACGTATGTAACCATGGAACCCTGAGTAGGGAATGAGACACTGCGTCCTCTAGGGGTCGCTATGGGGAACACCTCGACGTGACCCGTGTCTGAAACATACATTCAAAACAACAACACGTTGGCCAGCAACAGCCTATGACATCACTACCGGTGCGACCACAGTATAAAGAGACGCTGGGAGAACACGTCATCCGTTTCTGCGTCTGAAGCTTGCGTCCGAAGCATGGCAAGGAAACTAGAGGACGCAGTGTCTCATTCCCTACTCAGGGAAACATGGTTACATACGTAACCCTAGACGTTCTCTTTCAAGGGAACTTCGAACTGCATCTTCTAGGGGTCGCTATGGGGAATGGTATACCCACGCCTCCATGCTGAGGGGAGTGCATGCCAAACCACAGGTGAGAACTAAGTACCAACTCTACCAAAGTTTCAAGGGAGTTGCCCCTGGGACGGTTAGACGGCTGTCAGTGGCATTATCCCCTATGGCCAAAGGCCTAAGCTACATACCCCATAAACTTACCTTCTTTCAGCCAGGTTTCCGTGAAACACAGAGCAGCAGAGTTAGAAAAATCCTTATTTGTCCGGGAGAGCAGAAGGAGTTCGTCTGTTTTGTTGGGTAGAGAGCGGAGGTTCGCCAGATGGATGCTAGGCAACGGCGTCCTGAATCCGCGCTGTCTGAGCTTCACGAGCGCGCCGGCTCGCTTCCCCCGTCTGCGCGTCCTGAAGCGAGTGATCAGCGCCACAGCTCCCCCGATTACAATGTCCAGCAAAACATCAGAATAGTCGAAAACCGGTGAAATATCGGGTGGTGTGTATTTCCGAATGTCCAGCAATTCGTCTCTGGTGAAACAGATTGCAGGGATATAACTAAAGACAGGACAAACTAACAAAAACATAAAAACAACTGCGGAGCACGCCACGGAGGCAGCCATCAGCGTCGGCGCCATCTTGACTTTTTTGAGAAGATGGCGCCAGAAGATGGCACACTTTTTTAATGTGTTAGTATTTTCATGTTATGGATATATACGAATGATATAATCTATAATTATTTAAATATTTCAGACACAAACATTCAAATAATTAAGATCAGTAAGATGTTTTTAAAGAAACGTATTCTTTTATTTAGCAGGGACACATCAAATTGATCAAAAGAGCCAGTAAAGACATTTATAAATGTAACAAAATATTTCTATTTTAAAAAATGCTGTTCTTTTAAATTTTCTATTATTTAAATAATCCCAAAAAATTAGTTTCAACCAAAAAAATATTAAGCAGCATAACTTGCTTATATGCTTTCAACATTGTTAATAAAAATAATGATAATTATGATTTCTGAAGGATTATGTGACACTGAAAACTGGATTATTGCTGAAAATTCAGCTTTCCATCACAGGAATAAACCAATGCCTTGGTGAGCATTAGAGACTTCTTTCAAAAAAATATTTAAAAATCTTAATGGAATCAAAGGTTTAATGTTTACTGAAACCAAACATTTATTCTGAACATTATACATTATTTTTAAAATATTAAAATCTTTAAAATAAAGAAACAAAAATAATTCATATTTTTAATATCAACTTGGTTAAAAGATAAAAATTACACAAAGCACTAAAAATGTCTCAGGTTACGTATGTAACCATGGAACCCTGAGTAGGGAATGAGACACTGCGTCCTCTAGGGGTCGCTATGGGGAACGCCTCGACGTGACCCGTGTCTGAAACATACATTCAAAACAACAACACGTTGGCCAGCAACAGCCTATGACATCACTACCGGTGCGACCACAGTATAAAGAGACGCTGGGAGAACACGTCATCCGTTTCTGCGTCTGAAGCTTGCGTCCGAAGCATGGCAAGGAAACTAGAGGACGCAGTGTCTCATTCCCTACTCAGGGAAACATGGTTACATACGTAACCCTAGACGTTCTCTTTCAAGGGAACTTCGAACTGCATCTTCTAGGGGTCGCTATGGGGAATGGTATACCCACGCCTCCATGCTGAGGGGAGTGCATGCCAAACCACAGGTGAGAACTAAGTACCAACTCTACCAAAGTTTCAAGGGAGTTGCCCCTGGGACGGTTAGACAGCTGTCAGTGGCATTATCCCCTATGGCCAAAGGCCTAAGCTACATACCCCATAAACTTACCTGTTAGGGCCAGGGCTCCAGGGCCCAGGGTAGAGCTCAAAGGCTTGGAATCAGGAAGAGATTCCTTTAAGGGGATACAACCAAGCGCCTAGAATCGTAACTAGGTCTTGGCCTGTCATGCAGGGGGCTACCGCTTGCTCTGAATGAGCTTGCTGAAGGAACGGTCTCAACAGACCCCTAGTAGCAACACCCTGTTAAAGTAGGTATCACTGACTTGGGCCCTGATGACCAAGAAGGCCCCCACAGAAGCCTAACGACTTGGCCACATGATCCAGGAAGCATGAAGCCGGAAACAGGGCTATCATCCAGTCTGGATCCAGTATCGACGAGTGAGGTCATCACCGTAAAAGTTGATACCCTAAACCTACCTACCCTAGACAAGGACAGAAACACACAGGTCCAAGACACACTGCAAAGAATGCTAGCAGAAGGATTCACACAACCACCAGCGATTTACATTTATTTAAAATGAATCATACTCCCCCACCATGGTTCCCACGCATGAGCTCCGTTCAAGAAGCAAAGCCCGAAGAAGCCTTGAGTCCGGACCATCAGTAAGGTGGTTACTATGTAAGACACACAGAACCAACCAAAACATCATAGGTCCAGCATAAGAGACTGCAGTGCAGGCGCAAAAGGTTCCTACCTGACCTCGTTCAGGTGGAGTTGATGGTGGTTATAGGGGAATTTAGGAAGGAGAAGATGAGGGCAGATGTTAAACCCCCCGAGGGAGGTGAGTAGATGTTTGGGTCTTACTCTGGTTCGGACGAAAAAGTTGAGAATGCCTCGTCTGGATCACCTCCCTCAGGTCTTGCCTACCTCCCTTTGACCCGCGCTTCCTCCTAGCCCCATCCGCAGGTGGGGGAGGGGCACGAGTCGTGACATTAGCCTTCTGTGCCTGCCTCTAATCCTCAGACCGAGACGGGCCAGGACCCCTGCATTGTTCGGCCTCAGACCTGGACTTTTGTGGAATGAAGGTTTTGAAGGCCGCTGAGTATGCCTTTGCCTCCCTAAACTTCTCGACCACCGTCTCGATGGAGGTACCAAAAAGTTCGGAAGGCGAAACCGTAACATCGAGGAGAAAGCCCTTCTCTTTCTTCTCAATATCTGCCAGGTTCACCCACAGATGTCTCTCCGTTACTACCATGGCCGCCTTAGATCTGCTCATAGCAGAGGCAGCCTGCTTAGTAACACGGAGAGCATGATCCGTGGTGCAGCGCAGTGCAGCGCAGCTCAGCTACCTCGTCAGGGGAAAGGCCCTCCCCTTTATGCAGGTCTTTCAGCAGATTAGCCTGGTACGCCTGAAGCACCGCCTTCATGTGCAATGAAGCGAAAGCCTGACCTGCTGCGGTGTATGCCTTGCCATTTAAGTGAAATGTATCCAGAAGGGGCTTAGATGGCAAGGAGGGAGCCTTGAGAGAGGATGTCTCACCTACAGAGAGAGATCGGTAGCCAGCGTCTCTTCTATAGGGGGCATCCTCTCATAGCCGCTTTCGCACATTCCCTCGATGTTGGCATAACTCATATGCTGGAACCTATGTATGCGGGAATACAACGGCCTCTTTCATTCTTTCTCGATCTTTGTATGGAGATCAGAAAGAAAAGGAAGGCTCACTTGAGCTGGGGGGCTATGGTCAGAAAGATAACTCTCATCGAGACGACCTTGCGGCGCCATCTTCCTGGCCTTCTTCCACGGCAAGTCAAGCCTCGCTGTGGCGCGTTCCATAACCTCCAAATGCTCATCATATGCAGGGCAGGAGGATTGGGAGGGCTCAGTCTCAACTTCTTCGCCCCCCGCAGACATCTCCTGCTTTTCCTGGGCAGAACCCAGCAGAGCACTGGCCGCTGGATCAGATGATGTTAGGGAAAATCACATCATCATCATCCAGCAGCTGACCCTCATCCGCGGCCGACGAGCGCGAGAGGGAAAGCCCCTCTTTAAACTCATCGGCCAGATCCGCATGTGACCCCCACAAACTCATTCTCCTCCGTGCCTCAGCAGCGGTGGGTCCTGAACCACGAAGAGCAGATGGCTGACCCCCTTTCCTCAAAAAGAGAGACAGACGAGAGCGGAGCATTTTCATTGAAAAACGCTCGCAGTGGACGTGCATACTCTTTGCCCAAAAAAACGACTCAAAAATCATGTGTGTCATCAGGTGTCAGATAACGCGGACACGGATTCACACACCTCTTAAACGTCTTGCTAGTGCTCACCATAACAAGGGAAGAAAAGATCGTTCTGACCACCGGAATGCACTCTTCAAACAAAGCAGTCACTTGAAGATGAAGAAGAGGATGATGTGTTCTCCCGGCACCTCTTTATACTGTGACCGGTAGTGACGTCATAGGCTGTCGCCGGCCAACGTGTTGTTGTTGTTGTTTTGAATGTATGCTTCAGACAATAGCCATAGCGATTATGCTCCCCATAGCGACCCCTAGAGGACGCAGTTCGAAGTTCCCTTGAAAGGGAACTATTTTTACATGCACATGACAACTCACTGTGCTCCTAAAGGGTTACATTTTCAAAATCCATAATTATCACTTTGAAATAGCAAAACCAGGAAGAAACAAATATCCAACAATGAATATATAATAGATAGATAGATGGATGGATATAGATAGATAGATAGTGCCAATATATATCATAAAACCAAAGCAAACTTTTTTTTTTTCTAGAATTTTTTTACACTATTAACAAGTACACACAAGTATTTGCTCTTTGGATCCATCTGAAAGCATAACAGGTGTCATTATGATGAAGCAACTGTGCGTCATCCCTACAACCTCCTGAAAGGCATTATATTGATGCTTGTCTAAAAGCCAAAGCTGGAGCTGATTGGAGCCCTGGATCTCCCATGTTTTGTTTTCCCAGCGGCTGGATGCAGGAGAGGCCCGGATGGAGGAAAGGGTCTGTGTGTAGGCCATAAGCCCACAGGAAACCAATATCAGGAAAAAGAGATCAGCAATCCCAACATGATGCAGTGAGCTAGCGGAGAGCTCCACACCAGAGCAAATCCCAGTGACAATGAGCGCTCTCCGAAAACAAGCCATCAACATATGACAGCAGTGATCAGCAGCATCATACTCAACATACTTTTAAGAATTTTCTCCTGACTTTAACATCTAAAAGTAAGTGTTAGAAGGTTTGTGGATGAATTTAAAGCCTAAAGGTCAGACCTAATGCTTAGATTGTCAAAATTTGTGTCATTTAATCACTGAAGACCCATGTCACATCAGCCCCACCCCCAGCTCTTGTGGGCTAATGTGATAGGTAGTTGAGGCAATTTTAAGGAATAGAGATGAGGACAATGTGGATTTGAGGGTAATATTGATGGGATAAAGGCGGGATGTCAGATGAATGTCAGGTATTGTGAGGGCTGATAAAGGAGTGAGCCGTGGACCATGAGGAGGTCAGGCATTAGCCATGTGGAACGCTGATCCATAGAGGTGGAGAGGGGCGATTAAGCACACATCAGCACACATCTCTACTCCCCAGTGCCGGTACAGACACCCAGAGAAAAAAATAGAGAGAAAAGAAAAGACAGATCAATGGAAAGGAGAGGTGCTCATAGGGTGAAGAAGATTGACAGGGTATGAAAAAGGGTTCAGGGGTTCAGAGGATCATAGCTTCTCACCTTCTCATATTTCCAAATAATATTTTAAAGATGACTACTACTACTACTACAACTTCATGAAACTTTTTTCATGCCCATCCTCCCAACTATTACCCGCATAAGAGAGCGCCATGCCTGTACATGGTACTAAGACATAAAAAAGGACATTGCAAGTGCTAACAAGCAATCACAGCTGAAGATACTTCACACACACAATCGCCACGAGAACCGTAAAATAAAAGTTGCAAGAAAGAAACGGGTATTAGACAGATTTTAAACACAATGATTTTGATTACTCTTAATGGTGTGTCTGTGAATGAAGAAGGTGACTTATTGGGTGACTTTTATTTAATTATTTTTTTAAATAAAGTCTCTTACTACTTTACTTAATTTGTCCACTTATAGCATTTGTTATTTTGTGCTGACATTTTTTAAAATAAATTGGTTCACTCTTGCCTTACTAAGGCTTCTTTCATAGCCAGCATTTATGTATACTAAATATAATAATAATAATTATAATTATTGCTCTTTTTTTCACACATCTCAGATTTGGGCTCTTCACTGGTGTTGTGGAAATGATACCTCAGCTGTGGAGGATTCATACTTTTTGAAAAATGTATGTAAAAAAATATATATAAATTAAATATTAAAATAGCCCCAAGTTTATTTTACTATTTGTTGTTTTGATTATCATAGTTTTCAACATCATAATTCCTATTTTGTGGGGAATAATCTTTTAATTTTATAATGACTATATTTATTAATTAAATAATTGTATTAATCATGATGATTAAGGCATTAATAAATTTAAGGCATTACAAAAAGTTTATTTAATGTGATGTTCCCCCCATAAAAAAAAGTTTAAATCTGTTAATTTCAATAAATTCAACCCCTGGGACATAAAATCTTCCAAAGTTTAAGAGACACCCATTTACATTGTATGTATATATATATATATATGTGCTTTCCTTTATATATTTAGCTTTGTTGTTGAATTTACATCAAAATAATTCACTACTGCAAGATTTGCAAAAATTTTCCAGAAATCGTGACTGGAGAGCATCAAATTTTAGTTAGTATTACCGCACTGATAGCTTGTTAGCTCAACTTTGACAGGGGACCCATACTAGTGCCAGTCCCACAGGGCACAGTGGGCCAGGGACCACTTCTCTCTGCTGTCCACCGAGGGACAGTCACACAGCCACATTGTCCTGCATTGTCACTGGGTGACATCACCGACTGATTTATAACGCTGCCTCAGAAAGGGATTCTTTGTATCCAAACAATACGGCTCTAAATGTATGACACCCCATTAATTGGCCTGACCTGTGTATTTGCATAGTCGGATGGGTAATGATTAAACTACAGCCCACCTCCTGCTAAACTGATGTGGATGCGCTCATGAGGATGCACAGTTGGTTGAGTAACAATGCTTCAGCTTAGTCAGTGTCACCGGCTGGCTGAAATATTGCCTGAGCATGAATATGCTTCCACTACTGGCAACGTGACAGATATTTCAGAGTAACTTTGATTGCCAGTCTCAAGCTATGCGTTTCCAAGCATTATTTGAAGAAACCTAATTCTATTCAGGCTTTTTTTGAGTACATTCCCGATGCCTCACATATTATTCCATGACCAACTTAATTAACTAGACAATTAATACTGTCTAGTCCTAGTCATGAGTTGTTACTAGAAGATTCCCTTTAGCTTAAAGGTGCTATAGGTGATTGTCTTCAGAATTTTTTTTTGTTATGCTGGTTGAAAGAGTCCACATCCCGATAGCAATCATTAAGTTAAGTGGTCTAAATGTATTTGTCTGCATTTATATATTCTGTGGAAGGCATAGGATCAAGAAATGTTCGGTCCGAGCGTTTTAATATGCTTTCCTACCTGCCTGTCAACATATGTATTAGCATACCTTTGCTTTCAGTGCTATCAGGCTAAAGTTAGCATTTTCCAAGATCTCCTATTGCACCTTTAAGGTTACAGATAAGATGTAGCTGTGTCTGTTTCTCTGAACATGTGACACGGGCCGGCAGGGGGCAGCAGGAGGCAGTGTGGATTTGACAGGATTCAACCAGCAGTACACAAATGACCAAGCATTAACCCTAATACCACTGTGCGCACTTTCAAACATACGGCGCGCACACTCGCTCAAACGACTGGCTCTGTTCCACACTGCCAACACACTCAAACTTGGTTTCACATAATGATGCAGCTTTAGGGCAGTAAAACCTTCTGCTTCATCCACATCTACACCCTCATCAGGGTTTGTGATGGTGTTGCCTGGACTGGCACGGCTATAACAATTAGAGACAGACTATCTTCTCGCTTCTCACTGTTTCTTTGAAAGAAGTCCAGAATGGTATTAAACATCAAAAATCGGCAGTAAAAGAGTTTCAATTTTCTACCAAGTTTAGAAATTATCCAAAATTAGGGGGCAAGAATGTAGTAGATATTTAAAATGTGGAGACAAAAACGCCCCTGCAGTAGGCTACATTGCATATTATTTTAATAGACCTATGTTGTAATTTTTTTTAGTGCCTCTGTGGACACTATTGATCTAGTGGTCAAGTATGTTTAATGTGAAAATCTGAAAGTGCTTTTCAATAAAATAAAATAAATTAAATAAGATAAAATAAAATATGATGATGAACAAAACTGCCATGACAATTAACAACATGAAATGCCCTTAATGAAAACAGTGCTACTTTACATGCTACTGGAATGGATAACTTATAATTACTATATTGTTATTGCTAATAATTTGTAGAATATTCTAAAAATAGATGGTAGACAACTATCAGAAAAAAAGTTTAAAAAAGCTGTCACTGTGGTGGTTGCCTTTTAAAAGGTACACCTTTGCACCTTATTTATGCCTAAAGGATGCATATTACCTAAATGGTGCATTTTAGTACCTAAATTGTGCAATTTAATATCTTTTGAAACTGTGCCACCCCAGTGACCGCTTTAGTATCTTATTTGAGAGTGGAAAGCAAATAGGAAAGCATAATGTTTTCCCTACAGCTGCTTCCACTAAATCTACTGCCTGCTTGACGCACACTAGAGCCAACTGCAGGCTCCTGTGTTGGCACTTTCTCCTGCATTTGGCTGTTGCGTCTTCCTCCATGCTCTTGGATGGTGAAATTAAAGAGGTCTACTTCCTATTCTCGTCTTGCTCAGAAATCTAGTCACCCCACAACCTAGTCACCAGTTTTGGAGAAGCCCTCCCAATGACTGTTCAGCATGAAATCCCCACTCTTGTTTTCTGGGCAATCCTGCGGTGCCAATTCCCTTCTTGCTCAGCCCAGCCCTGGGACCAGAAGAGTTTTTCCCACCTTTTATGGAATCAACCCCTTATTTACCCTGTTATTTATTTAGGGATGCTTCCGGCCTCCGTCTTGGCTGCATCACCTTATTAATTCTTCTGAGCAACTGAAGCGGGTACACGATATCCTCTTTCTTCAGCGGAGCCAGACCCCTGCCAGACAAAGTTAACTTTGCCCTGATGCCAACGACTCAAATCCAACTTGGCCTATGCTTGTGGCTCTGCCTGCAGAAAAATGCTGTTATTGTCAGCAATGACGCAAATTTATAAAGACGAATGGTGGCCCTTTGGTTTGTAGTATTTGAATATACAAAGCCAGAATGTGCCTTGTCAGATTCTTTGATTAGGACAGTTATACTCTAGTTTAAAAATGTGTGGAGAAAAAAAAATTAAAACCATATACTAAGGTTTTGATTTAACTATCTGCAGACATCCAAATGTAGAAAGAGCACATTTTGTGTAAATAAAAGATGATGGCACACTAAAGTGAAAAATCATCCTGATATGAAAATGCTATTTGTACCTTTATAAATACAACCAATATAGATGTTCAGGTTTTATGGCTGTTATATATTACAAAAACAATAATAAACTACTGTTCAAAAGTTTGTGGATCTTTTTAAAATGTTTTATTTAGAATTCTCTTATTCTCACAAAGGCTGCATTTATTTAATTAAAATACCGTAAAACAGTAATATTGTGACATATTACAGTTTAAAATACCTGTTTTCTGTTTGAATATATTTTAAAATGTAATTTATTCCTGTGACGGCAAAGCTGAATTTGCAGAATCATTACTCCAGTCTTCAGTGTCACATGATCCTTCAGAAATCATTCTAATATGCTTAATTTGGTGCTCAAGAAAAATACATATTACACAAGATACTTTTTACTTGTGTGTGTACATTTTCTACACATAAATGTATCTATATGTGTATTTATGTAAAACTTGACTAGAAAATAAGTAATTTTAGAAAATCATATTAATTTACACATACTTTCTGATTGTATGCTTCATTTAAAGCAAGCAGGAATGAAATGAGCCCTTTATAAGGCATCATCCATTGTGTGTTTGCTTGTCATGTACAGTAAGTAAATCTTCTGCACTGACAGAAGCAGTCAACACTGGAAGATGTGCATTAAGAGCATGGACCCAATATATTCGACTAAGCATATATTTTATTCATAGGGGACATTTTACTGTCAAATAGGGACTGGAACAGGTTCATTAGCTCTGACAGCCAGTGTCTCGTGGTGTTGAAATATCCCCCATTCTGCCACTCAGGTCTTTCACCGTATAGGTGCCGTTGTGAACCATATTCCTGACAAGCACTGCACACCCCTTTTTCAAGTGTGAGTTGAGAAGCTGCCATCTGACACAAAAGGAGATGCAGAGGGCTAATCATTCATTCTTTCCACACAGGCAGTGATAGGTGTCTCAATTCCACACACATCAACTACCCTGAACCCTCTGCATCCCCTCTGTGTGTTTCTCATAGCACTGGTTTCAGACTGGCTGCTACTGCTTGTGGTAAGCTGGGGTGCAGGAACAGCTGCAGTCACAGGACAAACAGAAGCTGGAAGACGCTGGTCTACCCTGACCACAACCAGACACCACTAAAAGCAATGCCAGAAAAGACAACTGGTGAGAGTTCTCATGCAGTGGGAACAACTTTTATCTTGGCAATTTTCGGCAGTAGTTAAATTACATCATAAACATTGCAGATATTGAGTGTGATTAATTCTCAGGATTCAACATACTTTTAAAAAGAGTAATTTTTAAGGAAATAATATTTTAAAGGGGTCATAGGATGCCCATTTTCCACAAGTTGATATGATTCTTTAGGGTCTTAATGAAAAGTCTGTAACATAGTTTGGTAAAATTTCTCAATGGTAGTGTAAAAAACACCTTTTTTATCCTGTCAAAAACAGCTCTTTTCAGAGCAAGCCGTTTTTGTAGCATTTTCCTTTAAATGTTAATGAGCTCTGCTGACCCCGCCCCTCTCTTCCGAGCTGCTCTCAGAGAGACAGTTTACTTTAGCCGCATTCATCGTGAAACTTGCTAATTAGCACTTATTAGGAAAGGCGATTTACAAAACATTATACTCACTTCTTCTGTAGATGAGGCTGGATCATGAATAATTTGCGCGAACATAGACACATTTAGGTAGCTCGGGGGAGCATTCCCTTCAGAAACAAATAATCCACTGCGAGTTCAGCGGCTCAGATGTCGGGAGTAAAGGACGACTGCTATGTTCATTATTACATCCAACAACAGAACACCTCAATCGCTTAGGAGTCATTCTTGTCTACATCTGCTCCAGTGGTGAAACAATGGCGGACTGATGTCAGCTGACTCAGGGCGGGTCTGAGGTAAGACACCAGTCCAATCTGCTGAAACGCTACTGTCAATCAAACTATCGTGGGAGGGGCCTGTTTTTGTGATGTCACACAGACAGGCATCTGAGATCGGCTCGATTTGAGAAAGGGGTAAACATTTAACCAGATTTAAAAAAAAAAACACTGGGTGGATTTTTATCATTATAGGGTGGTTGTGTACACACTACCAACACACATTTTAGTTCAAACAACTTGTAAAAGTGCATGCACCATCCTATGACCCCTTTAAAAGAATATATTACGGTGCAAACAGAATGCAATGATTTCAGACACATTTACAGTTACATTAAAATCTATTATAGTTAATTTATATTAAATGCAATTAGTTGGCTTTTTTGACCCACTTAAGCATGCAAGTTAAGGAATTATTGTACTGTCAAGTGTTTATATATACAGTACAGACAATTTCTATTGAAACTTGTATTAATTTAAATATATATTAAAGGAATAGCAAATAACATACTACAATTAAAAGGTAACACTTTAGAATACTGTTCCATCATTAATGAATAACTACACAGGAACAAATGATTACTGCTATTAACATTCTAGTAACTACTATTCACTAACAAGAAACCCTGATTAATGAATAAGTAATATCGCTCAGTTGAAAGTGGTAGTTCACTATTCACTAATCAGTACCTATTTTTTCATACCTCCCAGAGAACTACTAAGAATTACTATATACAGGTTTATAATTAATGTGAATAATGCAAAATGTGTAATTCATTCTAAATTGAATATCATGGCAATGACTCTAGCATTACCAAGAACTTTATAAGGAATTATTATTATCAGTATTTTTTACTTAGTGAATTACTTAGTATTTGGATCAGCTTTTGAGGTATATGTAAGCTTTTGGATAGTAATGACTCAAGTGTTACTACATCATTCTGAAAGAATTACTAATTATGGATCAGTATTCTAAAGTGAAGATCATGGTAACTCACTAGTAATGACTCAAGAGTTACCAAATCCATCGGAAGGAATTACTACCCAGAACCTTACAAAAACCTCAAAGGTTTACAATGACTTCAGTCATTACTAGGGAGTTATCATGATCTTTACTTCAGAATACTGATCTAAATAATTAGTAATTTCTTTAGAAGGATGTAGTAACCTTTGGGACATTACTCTCCAGTACAGTACTTTCCAAAACCTTCAAAAACTTAAATTGATTTCAGTCATTACTAGAGAGTTATCATGCATTTCACTTTAGAATACTGATCCAAATAATTAGAGGGATTTAGTAATCCTTGAGTCGTTACTATGGGTTACCATAACCTCCACTTTAGAATTAATTATACATTATGCATTATTCATATTAATGATGAATCAGTTGCAGTAGATCTCTGAGAGACATGAAAAATAATAGTTACTGATTAGCTAATAGTGAACTACCACTTTGAACTAAGCACTATTACTTACTAATAGCTCCCTAGTAATGACTGAAGTCATTGTAAACCTTTGAGGTCTTTGTAAGATTCTGGGTAGTAATTCCTTCTGATGGATTTGGTACGCTTGAGTCATTACTAGGTTTCCATGATCTTCACTTTAGAATACTGATCCATAATTAGGATTTCTTTCAGAAGGATGTAGTAACACTTGAGTCATTACTATCCAAAACCTTACATATACCTCAAAAGCTGATCGAAATACTGAGTAATTCACGGAGTAAAAAACATGGTGACACTTTATTTTAAGGTGTCCTTGTTACACATGTTACATGTACTTATTATAATAACAATAAATTATACATAGTTACATGCAAGTAACCCAAAGACAAACCCTAATCATATAGCAATGTAGGTAATTAATATTACTCAGTATTTAAATGTATAATTACACTGTAACAAGGACACCTTAAATTAAAGTGTAACCAAAAATACTGATCCAAATAATTAATAATTCCTTTATAAAGGACTTGGTAATACTAGAGTCATTGCCATGATCTTCAATTTAGAATTAATTACACATTTTGCATTATTCACATTAATTATAAACTTGTATATAGTAATTCTTAGTAGTTCTCTGGGGGGGAAAAAAATAGACTGATTAGTTAATAGTGAACTACCACTTTCAACTGAGTGCTATTACTTACTAGTTTCTTGTTAGTTAATAATTGTTACTAGAGTGGTAATATTGCGTTACTCGTGTGTTCCTGTGTAGTTATTCCGAAATAGAAATCATATTCACTGAAAACCTTGATATCCAACCCTAGATCCCCTAGGCACATCAGAAATTTTGAAAGAAGTAGTGTTGTCTGATTTGTGAATGAATCAGTGGACAAGTGCATGGAACCGGCCTTCACAAAACTGACTAATCTTGAGTTCAACTCAATGTCTCAGTGATTTATTCATGCACAGCTCACTTGAAGGGATTACCTGTGAATTTTGGTCTGTATGAAGGTATCGTATGACTTCAGAAGACCACTATATAACTTATATGGACCACTTCATGACATTTTAATGGCCTTTTTGAAGCTCAAACCCCATTAATTGTAATTATAAAATGGCAACCAGCAGAAATTCTTCAATATTCCCATTTTTACATTTCACAGTCATTCTTCAAAATTATGATGATTATTATTGTAATCTTCAGCAGAATTAAACTTGTGCAGCTTTAGAACAACTTGAGGATGAGCAAATGATGACAGAATTTATATTTTCGGGTAAATGGAGGAAATCAATATTGTGAGGTAAAATATCTCAAAACTTACTTAAATATTAATTTTCTCTCCTGACTCTAGTAAAGAAATATCATAAATATAGTTTTATATAAAATACACAACAGCATTTTAATTGGTAACATAAATCAACTACAATAAATAATTGTTTCATGTTTCAAGTCAGAACTGCTAAATGATTCAGATAAATGCACGAGTGCATGAATGAATGAGTGAGTGAGTGAATGCATGAGCAGTGAATGTATGTATTATCTAGAAATATAAGCAGAAGGTACCAGCTACTTAACAGCTATCAGATACCTGACTGGCTCACACATGATTGTGGCTATAGCTTGGAACTTGTGACCACTGAAATCAACACTAAGCATGCATCAAAATGACAGAGAAAGCTCCTCCTGTGCTGCTGGGGTTTGGGGGGGTACATCCTGCCTTGGGTGTCCATTAACTCATTAGAGCATCTGATTAAAATATCAGACTGCAAGAGCAGCGAGTCTTCAGTCAATAAGCAGCCAAACTGAGAAACCTGAGGCATCCACATCAGCTCATCAGTCACTGAGAGATGTGTAGCTACAGTATACACACACACACACACACACACACAAACTCTTCAATGCTTCCTACTGTAGAGTATTTCAGCTGGCAGGACTAATCATGCTCCATTGCAGAGACAGCACACTCATCTATTCTTCTTCTTCTGTGCTTTTCAGAGGTTAAAACACATAAAGGTACATAAACAGCGTTTTTTAAAAATGTTTTTCAGTTGTTATCATTAGCAAAAACTAAAAAGTAAAGAAATAATAAAAACAAAAACTAATAAAACAAAACTAAACTAAACCTAAAGTTAAAATTAAAACGGATAATATAAAAATAAAAGATAATTCAAAATATTAATAAATACTATAATAATATAAACATAAAACTAAAACAACACTACCTGAGTTATGAAACCCTTCTCCAGAACAACAAATTGGATTGCCATTTGATATAAAGTGTAAAACAATGTGATGTTCAATTGTTACACAGTTGTTTAGCAACAGAAAACCAATCATGAACTTCCTAAATGCTTAAATTATTCATAAGCTTCAATCACTCTAACTGGAGAAAAGAAAAGACTACTTGATTTTTGTTTTAATATTGATATTAAATGTTAAATAAGTTAAAATATTAATAGTTTTTTTTTCTTTTGGGAAATATTTTGGGAGTCCAATTAGCTGTATAGCCCTCATAATTATGTAATCAGTATGTTAACCCATGGTTTACAATATATAGTGTGAAATTTTGAATGCTGATAACCCAGGATTAATTACTAACTCCGTGACAAATATGAAAAGCATGAAACATGAAACAAGATAACCCAGGATTACGTTTACCCAGGTTGACTGGCTTCGGGTAAACAAGCAAGCTTGCAGAAGTTTTCTATTAAGTCACAAGTGCGCTCTCCCACCCTTATCGGTGAGCTTTTGTTGTTCTGAAACCAAAAACCAGTGCTGTGAGTACACAAACTGTCAACTCTTAAACTACCCTGCTCTACTCTACAGCAGAACCCCCACCGTCTCCTTCAGAACCCCATCTCACGGGTTATTTGATAAAGTGATGAGGGGGTGCTGTGAGCGACTAGACGGGAATAGGCTCTATTTTTAGAGTGTCAACATGGAACACATTCTAAAACATGCTCCTCAGGGAACACTGGCCTTCAAGTTCCTGAAGGACATTAAGCAACGGTCACCTGGTGGCCAAGATAGAATTACTATTGTGAATATAAAGAGTTAAGAAAACCATATTAAAATTCCCAACAAATTCAACATTACTTGACCTATTTATGGTGCAGTTATAGCAGCATAACCTTTGCCTTTAAGTATCTTCTTCTATTACCACACATACAGTATGTTTAGTAAATGCACTTTAGCATAAGGCAGGCAGGAACAGGATAACAGGGTGTATTTCAATAGTGCCAACAGTTAAATCACTGCATCAAGTTCAGAGAGCTGCTCGCAAGTTACTAAGTTCTTCTCGTCTTCTGTAGCACAAGACAGCTGCTGCTGCCATGCTGTAGCACATGATAGTAGTGACACATTAAATAGTGATTATGTTTCACTACGCCTTGTGGTTTATGTTTTAAATACTATCTGGAGTAAAAAGTCAGGGCCAAAGGTCACAAATCATGAAATCAATACAGGTATTTAACTAAATTGTATTTAATTATTCTGCAAATTGCAGCTAAGCATCAAAACATATCAGTTCTCATTTGCCACAGCTATCATCTTCAAACATCTTTGATCTTTTTTATTCTTTTTGTTAGATAAACAAAATAAATTAATCAAAAACAAAAGTAACAAAATGAAAGTAAAACAAATCTAACAAAACCAAACAAGTATTTCTCTTTCATTTTGTTTTCATTGCGTTTCATTTATTTAACCAACCAAAGAAGCAAAACATATTGTGAAGATGATGTTTTGTTTTAAGTGTATGTTTTAAGTGAAGATGATAGTTTTGTTGGTCTTTTTATCTTCAAGATTAACAACCTTTGATCTTTCAGTAGAAATAATGCTTGATTTTCTGTATTGAGCGCTCACAATGAAGGCAAATTAGTAAAATTGCAGTTATATAACTACAACTAAGTTACAGTGTGCTGTAGTTTGCACTATGGAAAACTTTGAATGAGGAGCATTATTCATACTCCCAAAACAAATCCTTTAAAGACAAATTTCATTTGAGTTAGAAATAAATGTGTTGTGTGGGATTGAATTGTTTGTGTGGAGTTCTCGCAAAACATTGTTTATTGGAAGGTATTTTCAGTCCTTTGATGCTTAACCACACATCGCTATTTTTACACCAACACTTGTTCTCCTCGAACGAAGAGATATTGTTTTCACCCGGTGCATAAACACACATAAACACTAGTTGGCTTGGAATAGCGTACTGCTTATCAACAGGAAGTCACAGTTCCTACCATGGAAATGTCATTGTTTGACTCCTACAATGCACATTAAAGGGCTTTCTGTAATCAGCTCTTGGGACCGAGGGGCTGGGAGCCATTTCTGCGCTCAAACAGAGAAGGAGTGAGTGTACTTCACAAACCAAAGAAAGATTCCTGAACAATGGATTTGGCAGGATATAACTTATAGCAGGAAACTCTGAATGGTTACCCACTCTAATGTAATCCACAATCCATCATACTGACCAGTTATATTGTGCCAACAAACAGACCATTTAACAGCCTTTTATGAAATTAATAACAGTCTGTAGTTCAATGCATCACGTAGACTCACAGAAACGTCTACTATTTATGTTCGGCAGTACAAAAGAGGCCCAAGTTGAGCTTGTACTCAAGGTTGAGTTGCAAAACAAGAACGTTCTTAATGACAGCATCCTCTTTCCTTTAATCATTGGCCTTATGGCGACAATCAGACAGTCTTGTCAGAACATTAATCTGGTTACTGAGGCCTTTTATGACAGCTTAAGATCTGCTAAGTCTCATAACTCATGTATCACATTTCCCTATCAGGAGCGATGGTACGGCAACTTTGTAATTACTTCCACTCGCATGCAAACAGAGAACTTCACATTCCTCCCCGCAAGTATTTTCTCCATGCATTTCCTTTGCTTGTCTTGATGTAATAAGGTTGAGTCAGAACAAGTGGATTTTATAGGCAAGATAGTCTTGTCAGAATACAGGTGGGGTCGACAGCATTGAACTCTTCTCAAATGCCTTGTGTAGCATAACCTTAACTCAATCGAGCAAACACTATATAATTAGACAAAAGCCAATACAATTTATGTAAAAAGAAACTCCAACTGATTTGAACATGGAGACCAAAATTAATCTAGGAATAAATGTTGGAATAAAGCACATGGACAACTTTTATGATATTTTTATACAATATTCAACAAAACAATGAAAACTGAAATAATGTGCAGTGTGCAGTTTCCATTGCATGTTAAAACAAATACTATTTACAAATAAATAAGTCTGGATGAACATGCAGAAAACGTTCACTATTGTCAGTATTTTTTCAATAAACGTATAGTAACTACTAATATTCCATTTTCTTCCCACATGTATGCATCACCTTTTAATTAATATATTTAAATTATTAAATTATTTACATTTTTAAGATCTCCAACACTAAGACAGTCATTTTAGGGAGTATAAAAGTTTTTCAAAAATGGAATGTCAACAAACAAACAAACAATAATTTAAATATTTTATGCTTTAGTGTAAGACTAAAGGCACGATTTCAGCACTTTTATATTACAGCCAATCAGCTGCCTCTTTTTCAAAAACCATTTGCAATCCAGTTGGATCTCAGATTTTAACAGTGGCTGTAGTCTAATAAAAAAAGGTCTGGAATCAGCTATGAGAACAATAGTTAAAGCTATGCTAAATGTACCGATTTTCCCATGTGTATTCCATGGTGTTGAAACAAAACAACAAATATTCAACCATCCTCACCACTCTTCATCAAAATGGTGAAAACTCTTGTAAATCCCTAAATCCAAATATGCTCAGAAACACATCGTACAGTTACCCTGAGATAAACCAACCTTGGCCTGAGCTAACCTGGGCTAATATTCCACTCTGTCTGATCTCACATTGTCTTTCACAGAGGTCACATTGAGGATGCTGCAGCTCTTCTTCTCCGCATGGCTCCTCCCTTAACTCTGCAGTCAGAGTGAAGATGCGGTCTGGCTCGACTTGATCTCTGTCTGATATTTGATACATCAGAAACATCCTCAGACTGTTGAGGTGCAGGGAACAGGATGGCTGTTTGCTGTCATAAATGCACCTGGATGGAGGGGAGTTCTAAATGAAGATATGGAGAGGAGTAAAATGGCTCTTCACAGTCTGAACACAACTATAAAGTAACTGTCAACATTGGTACACTTAGAATGACAAGCTGTCTTAGTATTGTAAGTATAGGCTGGCCATGGGAGGCAGTGCAGCACTGCAGCTGGAAATGAGCAGAGAGACTCAGGGAGAGTTGTTGATGTGAAGAGCCCCACACAATGCCTCTGAAATAGATTTATCTTTAGAACTGATCAATGGCCGCCAAATACAGAACAAGACTTCAGCCAGTTCAACATACTTTCATTTATAAAGCTCTAAAATCCTTCCTGACTGATGTTTTAGTGCACTTCCTGCAAATATAAAAAAAATAAAGGGTCTCAATTAAATATGTGCAGTTTCACATGATTAGTGCAAATTGTCACATGACCAAAGCAGTTTGTTTCCTGTTTGCACCTTGAGAAGACATCAAAGTTCCAAAACGAAAGGCTAGTAAAGTATGTAAACATAAAGATATGACAAAGATTTTTTTTCACACATTATCTTTAAGGTGTCTAGTATTAATATATGAATTCACATATATTCAGTTTTGTTGAGTGTGGTCATAGAATAAGTAAACATCTTGATGGTCACAATAGGTCAACATTTTTATAACTGCAGAAATGTATTAATTCAGTATACACATTATCCCACCGGTTACAATTGTGACTGACCATAAAATACAATTTTTCACACACTTTTCCAAAAATAATAATTGATTATTTCAAAGGGTTACTAATGACACATCATTTGGATATTTTCATGTCTGGGAAAAATGTACTTCTAAACGGGTTAATTTCATTAAGAGTACTTAGACATAATATACTTTAAAAGAACATACTTTAAATGTAGTATTTTCAGTCACTTAACTGCAATTAAATGAAAATGTGTTTTAGTTCAAATTTATATTAAAATGTAATTAGCAGAACTTTACACTGCCTTTTCGACCCACTCAAGTAGAACTTGTATACATTTTTGTATGTAGTGTTTACTATAATGGCATTTATATTGAAACATGTATGTCAATGTAAATAAATATGCTTGTAATTACGTTTATATCGAATAACACTGAAATTACTTTACATGCGCTTTTAGTATGTCAGTCAACTTACACGCACAGTAAGGTTTAAAATCAAATTTAAAGTAAACCTTTTAATTTGACATTATTAAAGTGTGCTTAAGCGTTTTAAGAAGCGGTCATGAAAGTTCTCTCTTTAAGAAAACTTAATTACTCTAAGTACACTTAAGTGGCATTTTTATTCAATTATATTAAGTTATAATACATATTATTTTTATGTTATTCAAAGAATTCATAAAATAATACAATTGCAACTACAATGCAAACAAGATAATGCAAACATGTACACAACTAAGGTGCAAAATTAACACTCACCAAGCACCAAATGCAAGTAAAAGTAGGTTTTGGTGAGGAAAAGTACAACGATAAAACAACAACAACAGTGGCTAGTGATTTTAAAAGAAACTGTGACATAATAGCGTATGTCAGACAGTACGAATAAAACTTAATGCACCAAAATATGAGTAATAAAAATAGTCGCTACTTTTAGTACTTTTTAGTTAATCTGGAAGACTAGTACTCATACGTGTATAAAGTCAAATCTTACAGTATTATAATGTGCAAGCAGTGTGCACATAAAGATTTTAGCAACAGAGATTCTAGGGTAGGGTCTGTGTCTCAACAACTGTCAATATTACAATCAATTTAGTACATTTTAAATGGTGTCTATGACCATGCTGTTCTTTGACACACAGAATGAGATCCGTACAGCCCAGAGTGTTTGCCTGGGTCATATCACAGTGCCTGCGATAAGTTAAGGGCTCGAGGTATCAAATCAGACACCTTGTCAAGAGAGCGCTATCAGCCTCTGTTTGAGTGTGGCACTGAGTGCCAGACGATTGGACAGACACAGGAAGGAAGGCTGCTGACTTCATAGTTGATACCTCTTCCAGTCATACAGGATGAAAGAAGCATTTCTCATGACCTCGACTACCGCAGTAACCCCAAAAGCAATGGGGATCCTATGCTCGTTGTGCATGTCTGTTTTAAAAACAAAGCCACAGCTTAATGACTTTACAGGTCTTCTCTCTCTCTCTCTGTAGTAAGTCACCCTGTATTCCCCGCTACCTATTTTTGCATTATCATTGGCAGTGCTGGTCAGTGCCTCGCGCTGGCCCCTTTGAGGTAGTAATACAGCCCTTCCGAAACTACTCACATCTCATTGACCCAGTTGGATGGAGTAACTGAGAATTTGTAAATACACAGTAGCCTACGTCAGTGAAGAGATGATAAATGTAAAGTAAAGGGACGGTCACACTACTTTTCGTTCCACTGACTTCCATTCACATGCATGCAAATGCTATAGACCGGAAACGCAAGCTCATGCAAAGAAGTTTTGTGAATTCTAGCCTGCGAATTTGAATCACATGAAGAGACTGACCAAAAGTCACAGCATGACCTCTTAGCTGAATTATAAGAACACTTTAATGTTGCAGGTTTGCAGCACTGCAGGAGATTGAAACATTGTTACATATTGCATCCATAATTTCAAATAAAACACATAAAATACATGATTATGTGTTTACATTTTAAAAAAAAGTCATATCTCATTCCTTGCAGTGTCTGAAGAAAGTTTGCATGGTCAAAATCTAGTGGAACTACAGCTTAAGCTGATCATTATTGCGAAATAATTTAAATCATGATAGAATGAAACACATCTATCATGAAATAGAGAAATATGAAATGCTGATTTGAGCTGAATTTATTTCATAATCTTATCTGTATATTATCTGAAAACATGCTCTAAACAGTCCAATACAAGTGCAAAACAATCAAGAGACTGAGTTTGCGGTGTGATAAAAGAGACAAAACCGTAATGCCAGTTTTAGTCACAAGATGAGCGGTCTGAGATATGATGTTGCCATTAATGAAAGCAAATATTATGAAAATATGCAAGAGTTTGCCAACATTTTCATTGACTTTGTTTCTGGAAGTATTTTTTTCCCATAGAAAAAAAGCCTTTGATAAAACATGTTATAAGCCATTTATAAGCCATGAAACAAACCAAAAAAAGTGGATCCCAACATGACAAACGTTGATGTGAAGCAAAATAACTGCGACTGACCAATCAGAATCAAGTATTCCAGAGAGCCACATAAAAATCAGATCTAATAAAAGCTAATAAAAGAAATACAGTGCTCAGACATCATGGGAGAGACAAAGATGAAGTGCAGAATCCTGAAATCAGATGCTACCCATATTTCCACCAGCAGACAGTATTCCCAGGGGAATTCTGGGTACCATCAGCTCCACATGTTGTGCAAAGGATCAAAGTGCAGCATCCGAGCCAGCAGGGCAGCGTGCCAGCATATATGGTGACCTGCCAACCCCAGTTGTTCCTGCCATGCCCACGTCTATCGTGTTCAAACCTGACCTTTTGCATAACAAGCTGCAGCTTCATGGGGAGGTCCCTCCTCTCCCTTATGCCAAAAATCTCAATTACATTACAACCCCAGCAAGTCTTTTTAACTAATGCACATGACGAATTAGTGCCCGTTTCCTGTTTGGGCTTGTGGAAAAATTGGCTAAAGTAATGTTTGGTGGATCTAAGATCCTTTTCAGAGACAACTCAAATGAAGGCCACCACTCCCCAAGCTTTTATAGAAGCAGCTGTTGGAAAACACAACATCTGCAGTCCAGAGCAGCAACAGGACCCAACCCTACTGCGGCATGTGACCAACTCCTTGGGCTTAGTTCACCCCACGCAGATAATGCCCGAGTTCTGCCCTTTCTAATGGACACGACACATTAAGGTTTGAGAGAGAGCCAGATTATGATTATGACAGTTATTGCACTGAGACACGATTTATCTGTACTCACTGGTCAACATTTTATTCGATGCCCCTGGTGGATTTCATACCTTTCGCTATTTAGCGCCGTGTCAAGTATGTGAAATCATTCTTTTGAAAGTAACGTTACACGAAAGTTGAGGGTGCTCAAGACAAGCCTGAACTGACATTGGAATGTGATATTACAAAATGATTCTATCAGATTTGTTCATTGAACTACATCTGGCAGGAATATATTACAAAAAACAAGATCCAGAGGGAGATAGGAAAAAGTATAGGCCTATAAGGGTGTTTCCTCAACTATGAGCACATTTGCTGAAGTGGAGAAAAAAAGTTTCGGTTTAGTTTTTAATTACATTCTTTACATTATGGTGGGGAAAATCAAGGAATAAAATGGCCAACTCCTTTGTTTGCTAAGGTCAAAATTGAACTACATCTGGCAGGAATATATTACAAAAAACAAGATCCAGAGGGAGATAGGAAAAAGTATAGGCCTATAAGGGTGTTTCCTCAACTATGAGCACATTTGCTGAAGTGGAGAAAAAAAGTTTCGGTTTAGTTTTTAATTACATTCTTTGGAAATTATGGTGGGGAAAATCAAGGAATAAAATGGCCAACTCCTTTGTTTGCTAAGGTCAATTTCATTATTAGGGTTTTATGTACACTCTCAGAAAAAAGGTACAAAATCTGTCACTGGGATGGTACCAATATGGACCCTTTAAGTACAAAGGTGTGCCCAAGTGAAAGCTTTCATACCTTTATTTCTGAGAGTGTATCCTATTTTGTATTATCTTGGGCAATGGCAATTTATGTCTCCTAAATACTTTTTTTTCACATGTTTGTTGAATTATTTGACAAAATGACAGACTGATTAAAAAATGGGTGCAATAAAAATATTGGTACCACTTTACAATAGAGTTCCTTGTATTAACATTAGTTAGCTACATTAGTTACTGCAGGCAAAGAGACACATAACTGAAGAAAAAGGAATCAGGAATGGGAACTTGAACAATGAATAAGTCCCATCAGGGTCAGGAAGTCTCTTTCAAGTCTGTTTGATGTCCATGGGCAGCAAGGGCCTGTGGATATTTGAGAGGTGAATCTGTATAATGTGTATATTTTGGAAGGCCCTCTCTTTGATGTCAGTGGGAATTTTTTGGTTTTTAGGTCACCAAGACAGTGGTCAACAGTTATTCCATCCAAGCTGAGAAAAGCATTATTTGAATGTCAGCTGACTATGAAAATAGGAAGATCTGGCTTTGAGTTGGAGGAAGCAAAGCTGCTTCAAAGTCAACAGATCAACTCAGCATGTTCTCAAGGATGGGGCACTCGGCCTGCACTCTTCTTCCTTTTTAAATTCACCTTCTTCTGCAACAATAACATTTCAGCTGGTCCTTGACAGCATGATGAATTTCCCAGTAGCCTCTAACACTGTGGGACATGAGCAAACTGGGCCAATGATGTGTCTTATCAAGTGAACGTATGGATTGGAGCAGAAAAACAAGGTACACAGCGCAGCCATCTTGAGCTGCACTAGATGAATCTGAACATAGACGCATGATGACAGTTCGTGCCATGGGAGTAATTCTTGATCTTGTATGGAGGGGGTGATGCTTGCATGGGGGCTCGTGACCTTTATCGTGCTGCCAAAGCCTTACCCATGAGACCTTGTCGCATAATCCATGCCTCATTGCTGGAATAAAGGCCCCTGGGTGGAGTTCATCTGCTCCATCCCATATCTAGATGGAGGTAATGTGGAATATGCACACCAATAAATGATATAACATATCTAGTAATGCCAGTGATTTGGTTTATTCAAAATCACTAGAATTTCCACAGGAAGTGCATACTGCAATTTCGTGTCAATCAACACTACTTACTTAAAAACACTATTGCAACATTACTGTTCATATCCAAAAGAGGTGCAAACAGCATCTTGGTGCACAACCCAACCCCCATTTACTCCTGTTTGGTTAATCACCCCCACTGGCTTCAGGCCAGAACACGTGTGCTTGTGTGTTGAGCCCCGCCAGCTCTGCCACAGGCCACAAACGCTGTGAGGAAAGCCCTAAAAATATATACAGCATGCTATGCAATTCTGGCAAATTTTATCCCACCAACAAGTGCATGAGTATTTCTCATGTCCTGCATGTGCAAGGATATAAGGAGAGGGCCTATCACTAGTGGGAATGGTGTATGGTATCTGAATCCGTACACCCGTGTGATGAGCATTTTCTGCTCCCCTGGGATTTGTTGGAATGACCTCACTGCTTTGACATACCAATCGCATTCTTCTAAAGGCCAAAGCAATAGCAGGATGAGTGACAACCTTTGATCGAATTAAAATGATCTGACCCACCAGACAGAAAACGAGCAAATTATTCTGTCCATCAGTGGATGACAATGACAGTTGGATATTGAGCAGCAGTGATTGCCAATTGTGGGTCCAGTATTTGGCAGTATTTTTATCATGCTTCTAGAAAAGAAAATTCTATAGACATGAACTAAACTGACAAGTTCTGAGGCGAATTGCAACATTACAAACTTTAAAAAAAAAATTATTTCACAAGTATCTACAATTTGGACATAACTGCACACATCTTCAATAAGGGAATGAACTACAATCATATGAAGCACTGTGAAAGATGTGATATAATTAAAAATGATGGAAAACCATAAAATGATTGACCTAAAGATGTTGATTACAAGCATAGAAACAAAAATTACATATATAGTAGTATACAAAATAAGTAGACTTGCTTATATTCTGTAACTGTCATTGTTAATTAACTATAAAACTATTTAAAATAATTTTCAGTAAATTAAATGCAGCTGGAGTATAATAAAAAAACAAAAACAAATATTAGACGAAAAACTTTAACTTAAATAAAAAAAAAAGAAATAAAACACTAAAAATAACTAAAATAATGCTAAAAACATATTTAAAAAAGAATTTTAAAAGATCACAAAGACACAACAAAATTACTAAAACTTGGAATCATTCAAATTATTATATGAATAAAAGTAAAATAACATTGATTACTTGATTGCAGTGCGTCATTGTCATGATTTGTTTGCTTCTGTCTTCTAATCAGTGCATTTCTCTTCAGGATCATAGGTAGTGCAGTTTCATATAAAATTGCACAGCTAAATAAAATTTTGAGGAAATAAAGTAAAAAAAAAACTGAAGCATATACCATCAATTAACAACATTAAATGAGATTTTTAATTTTGGAACACAACTGTTCACTCACTAAAGTGCACTATATTCATATTAAAAAAACTATATCCAACACATTTGACTGGCAGTTGAAATGTGGATCTTCTAGAAAGTGAGCAAAGAACAAAAGAAATGTTTAAATCAAATCCACCTGCATAAATCATTAGACTGGATACTAACAACTGAAGCATTTAAAACCCAGACAGGAATAATCCTCCATCTCCAGTGGGGCGCCTAAGAGTTGGCAGTTGCAAAAGTAAATAGTCTATGTTGGCATTTGTCAAGTGTTATCAATTACAACCTTTTTTTCTTCTAAAGGGGAGATACAAAAAGCCAAGAGGAATTATTACTGAAGGCATAGGCTGTAAATTGGCCACCATAATATTCCCTAATTCTGTAAAGCCAAATGTTTCAGTTTCAGATCAACTCTGTCATCTCCTTAAAGGCTCAACAAAACCACAAGTCAACCCATACGGTTTTGACTTTCTCAGTTTCTTGATTAGGCACATTTAGAAAAAGAAGGTCTTGTAGGATCCTATCATATTGCCATAGAGGAGATGCACTTTAATCAGTCAAAATAAGCCAAATGCAAGAAGAATGGAAGGAGTTTCTCAATAGACTGACGGCTGAATGACACGGACATACAGTTACAGTACCTTTCGTTTTGGGTCATCACTCATGATAGGCACAAAATGTCCTTGACTGCTGAGAAACACTTCAGGAATCCAGTATCAGCTTTCAGCCACATGCAGCCATCTTGTACGGGGAGACGTGGAGCAACTTTATAGACGCCATCACTGCGAAAAACACATCAGTTTAAAGGTGCTTTATATGAACAAGAAGGTTATACTGTGGTAGAATGATATATCAGAAGTTAAAGTATGTTTCAACTAATGAGACATTTTTAAGCAAGAGACTACAATTTATAACAAAGCAGATCTTTGGTGGTGTTTACTTGAAGCTACTGTACTGTCAGATACAGCACTAAATTACCACAATGATTTCTGAAGGATCATGTGACACTTAAGACTAGAGCAATGCCTGCTGAAAATTCAATTTTTTTAAAATTACATAATAAAAAAAATGCATAGATAATGGATTAATTATAAGTGCTTTACAGTTACACCCTGAAAGTTATCGTGAGACTTTATTTGACATTCAACAAAATCAAGATACTACAAATAAAGCTCATGCCTAATATTTGAAGCTCGTGCATAAATAAAGACTTTAAGGAAATCAGTGTGACTATTAATTTGTCTCATTCCTGTTATACAGTACCCTTTGAATGCTGTAACTTTGTTGTGTACATTAACAGTAGTCATAATTCCTAAGAGGATAGAAATAAAAAAGCTAGAGTTAACTGTTGCCCAGTGTGGGATTGAGGATTAGCTTTAATGAGGGGGTTGAACTGAAGCTAGTTTTTAGATTTGAAACATTTTTCAAAATGATATTATCATAGAGTTTTCTGCAAATTGTAACAGGATTGAATGTTCTAGAGTGAGACAAACCAACACAAAACAAGACAGATCCACTGCTAATACTTATGTTTATGCTGTTTTCCATCCAAAGTGATGTTGCTTCCTGGAGTATGATATCATTAGGGAATTGCCTTTTGTAGTTAAGGGGATACTAGCATATTTACTCCCTGAAAAATACTGCACTTCCAGAGGCGGACAGTAATATACTTGAGTATTGTACTTGAGTACACTTTTTGAGTATCTGTACTTTACTTCAGTATTTGTTTTAATTTTTTTTTGGAAACTTATGACTTTAACTTCACTACATTTGAAAGACAAATATTGTATTTTTCACTCCACTACATTTCTATCAAGATCCTCGAAGTAGAAAGTCATTAGCAGCTTTGAAAGTCAGTGGGTGATTTTTTTTCTTCTCTAGAAACTGTCATTTTTTTCAGACAGTTTATCAGTAATCACTCTTGGGGCTACATGAAGTGATTTCCCAGCATTTTTTGAGCACTGACCAGTTCCAAATGTGATATTTACTTACAACAATTCAATAATAATAAGTTAATATTGTGGTTTATATTAGACTCAATATTGTCTGATTTTGCTAAATTGTGTACGTGAAAATATTACCTATAAAGCCACAGAAGAACTGTTGTGCGTCTCCTAATAAAACACAAAAGGTGTTTGACTGAAGCAGCACTGTAGACCATTCTGTGTGTGACATCAAAGTACAGCGTTTTGATGTCAAATAAGTCTTGCTGTTTTGCATTTGTGTTAAAGCAGTGTTGCTGTTGTAAAGTTATACAGCTACAGTTGTGTTGCTGGGTTTTAAAGCAGGTTTGATTTTTGATTTTCTTCCTTATCTGTATTTACAGCAATTTCACTGTCCACTCTGTTCAAGTGTGGATGAATGGTTTACACATAGATGTGTCCAGAGCTGTGTGAGATCACTACCATCCTGCTTTTGTGGGGGTGGGTAGGGGTGTTAAATATGAATTGTTTTTGTTTTGTTTTTTCCCCCATAGGTTTTTAACATTCTAAAAGCTCTTTATTCCAAAGATACTACAAGCTAGTCAGTGTATTAAGTAGGTGTATTGTAAGTTGCTTCAGAGGTATTGCAAGTATTACATAAAGCAATAATAAAACAGTGCATTGACATAAAAAAGGAAATTTACTTTTGGTACTCAAGTACTTTTAAAAGCAAGTACTTCTGTACTTTTACTTAAACAAAAATCTGTCTTTACAACTTTTACTCGTAGTGGAGTGATATTTGACCAGCAGTATCTGTACTTTCACTCAAGTAATGGAGCTGAGTACTTTGTCCGCCTCTGTGCACTTCTAACAAAATATGATCAGTACATCTTAGGATTCTGCATAATATATACCCAGCTGACTACCAAATGTATACTTTTGCTGATGTTTCAAACTTTTTGAGGAAGAAACGTAATGTATTGCTTATTTTATTGTATCAATGCAATCACTCCCTTTGGTAGAATTGAAATTATCTATCTCCTTTAATAAAATACTAATTAAATTTTTTTGTTTGTTTTTTTCCTGGAAGTAACAATGCTGATGAACTTGCTTTTCATTTCTTTTTTTTTTTTGCATTGCAAATGTATTTTTTTAACAAGGACACATTTCTTAACATTTTGCTAAATTTTAAATTTCATCAGTTTGACCGTACTGTAAAATCTGTAAATTTTCTTTCTTTTTCATTTTGTTATTTGCATTCACAGTGCTGTTTTGTCTTTGCAATCAATCAGTAAAGATATATTAGTTACAAAAGGCTAACAGGATGAACATATAACAGGAAACTATACATTTATTCAAATTCAAATGAGTTAAATAATTTAAAATGCACCCTATGTTCACATAATTGTGATTAAAGAAAGCTGTGTAATGTTTTAATAAAGTATCATATATTAAAGGCTGCAGTAAAACTTTACATCGTCAGGTCAAGAGATTTGAGATTTGAGAAATTGAGATTTTGCTTCGTTTTTTTCTTGTGGCATAACATTCACACAAAAATGCAAGAAGTTTATGGTATATGAGAGCACTGTTGATACAATCCTTTTCATACAATATCTAAGAAAAAATGCAAAAAGGTTGCTAGTTTATTTCATTTAGGCCATTTACCATTAAAACATTTACCAAACCACCCTTAGTTATGGCTTCCAACAGCGCTGGTCTCCTCTTCTTCATCGGGTTTTTCTTATCTCACAAAGTACTTTACTTCTACAATCCAAGTTCAATTACACCATCAGAGACACCTAAACCCAACACTACAGTATTGTGAGTGATGTGAAACACGACTCCAGGCCTCTGTCCCATTAGAGCCCGTTACTTATGGAACAAAACCATAACAAACTCACTGCATCATCATAAGCATCCTCATAAAACATTCACACCAGATGAAGCCACGAGAAACCCATTGTCCATTGGCCAGCCAGCAGTCAGCCGAGAACAGGAGACCAGTTACCATTGGCTGCTTCCTGTCAGTAGCATCTCGACTGGAAGCACGAGTTCCTGTATTGATCCGGAGTCGTCCTCACCCCTGGCAGAGGAAGGGGGATTATTTTGTTGTATCGGTAATACGATATGATGAAAAGACTTACCACAAACTCAGACCAGCGCCTTTAGTACTAAATACCAGCAGACAGCGGTTTTCTTGAGCACATTGTTATAAAATGCTTTAATAAATAGTTTGATTTATTTCTAAGAACAAACATAAATTCCACTAAATGAACCAAATAACTTCTTTTCAGAGCAATTATTCTGTACAAAATAAAAATAAAAATACAGCTTAAAAAACAAAGCAAAACAAAAAAAACTCTCCTCCAGCTCCACCCCGTTTCCCTTCCATAACGGACATTGAGCTTAACTTGCTTATTTATAATTGTTTACTTGAATTTGATTGTGAACCAGTTGTTCAGGAACAGTTTTAAACGTTTTTCATCTTCCCATAAGCAAAAAACAAAATCTTTAACATCATGATGAAAGAAATCAAATCATAGCCAGCCGTTTCTGAGGTAATCCATTTCTTTGAGCTGGTACCTCGAGTACAAATGCTTTACAACATAATTGTTCCCTTCATGAAGTTTCGATCCAACCAAACAAAAAAAAAGGAGAAAACATCATTTTGACATGACATAGCATCTTTACAAAAAACAAGCAGCATGGTTTTATGATCAGCAAGAAAGGACAGATGTGGAAAGGGAATAGGGGTTTTTAAGGAGAAGAACACACACGCCACAATACAGCACACGATCGTATAGGTGTCTAGTGAAAACAAAACCAACAATCTCTGATTATATTTTTGTTCTGACTGTGGGACGCTGTATACATCTTACAAAATCTGCCATATCAACTGGCATAAATAAAAGGAATGGTGTTAAAAAAAACAAAGAAAAAAACAATAATCATAATATTTAAATCATAATTATAATAATAAAAAAAAAAAAGTGACTTAAGTTACTAAATTCAAATATACACAGCGACTCCTTTATTATATACACATATTTACAGATCTCTTGTCTTTGTTGAATACCTTGATGGTAATATGGGAGCTGCTCTTAAGACCAGCCTCTCCTCTTTGTCGTGATCTATCGGGTCAGGAGACCCTGAAACCGAGGGGCTTGTCCGAAGGCACTTGCGACCGACTCAAAATACTGCAATACGTTTTATAAAGAGTGTTCAGCCAAGATGACAGAAAGGACAGAAAAAACAAGGCCACTTTATAGGCACTGTAGCCCTCCTCATGGACGACGAGCTCGTAAGGCAGACGTGGAAGGAGAACAGATGAACGGTTGAAGGGGGATCCCCCGAAGCCAGCGTCCCCCACCCCCCGCACGTGGTCTGCACCGAAATTGGGCCACTCGAAACAAAACCAAAAGCACAACCATTTGTAAACAACAACGTAAAAGTCTTTATACGGTTTCTCTCACGAGTTCCATAGTCCTGCTCCTAATCCAGCAGTTTTTTTTTCTCAGAAAACAAAGCAAGGCTTCTCACTGCCTCCTTATAAAGAAATAGAATTTGCTTCCTCTGTACATAAAAAAAAGGAACGAAAGAAATTTGCCACTTTATCAGCCTCAAAAGAAGTCAAAAATAAAAATAACACATGGGAAAAACTCAGTCTTTGTTTCTGAGATGGCCTTGGTCTCCTTGTCCTGCTCGTCGGAGCTCATACGCAGTGTTCTTTGTGCTCTTGGCCGGTGGTGGCGTTATTTACATTTTTACAGTTGTTGTCCTTTGGGCTGAAGCCTGTCCAGTAGGGTGCTTTGAGGGAAGGGCTGCTGCAGCCGCTGCTGCCGCTGCTCCGCATGGTGCAGATCAACCCGTTCTTGGTCCGCTCTGCAGGTTTAGAGTACTTTTGGATGGGATGCTTGCCCCCCTCTTCCACCAGCTCCAGCTCTTCCTCCTCCATCTCCTCCTCGTCCTCCCCGCTTGTGCAGGTCCGATCCGGGGAGCCCATGAGCTTGGTGCGCTCGTACTGTGCGTCCCGGTTGTCCTTGTGCTGCGGCCGCGTCACAGGCCTCAGTGGTTCCCACTGGTTGTTGACGCTCTCTTCCACGGGCACGCGCTCTCGCCTCTCGCGCTCTTTTCGCCGCTTACGGGTCCACCACACGCAGACGATGACGCAGAAGACCAAGAGTACGCACAGGATGACGCACAACACGGGCACCAGATAGTCTGTATGGAAAGAGAATCAAGTCAGACGTTGCAAATCTGGGATTCATGCCAAAAATATTGAACAAAAAGGAGGGATGTATGACATAAAAACTATATTGGTTATTGGCCGATGTAAGTCAATTTATCAGTAAAGGTCATTAGTGGATATTTAGATTTCTGTCATTTAATTGTGGACACTCATCATAGTGTGTATATATATTAATAACATAAAATAGTGCGTATATATGATAAATATTAGTGCTGTCAAATGATTAATCGCATCCAAAATAAAATATTTTGTTTACATAATGTGTGCACTGTGTATATTTATTATGTATATATAAATACACACGCATGTATACATTTCAGAAAAATATGTTATGTTTATATATTAAATATATTTATATATAATATAAATTATATGAAAATAAATATATACATGTAAATATTTTCTAAATATATATTGTATGTGTGTATTTATATATACATAATAAATATACACCGTACACACACATATTAAAGCAAAATAATTGAAGCAAAATAATAGAATAGAATAGAATATAATAAACATACTATTTTGTATTCACAATAATAAATATAATAAACACTAAAATAATTATATAAATTTCATTATAAATTATTTTGAAGATCAGAGGCCACTTAAACATTCATTAACTAATGCTAAGACTTATTTTAGATTTTTTTTATTAGACAAAATAGTATATTTTCAAAATTGGCAATAGCATTACACAATCAAAATGAGGGCGAAAAAGAGCAAAACACTTGGCTTTAATTCCTATAGGTTTCAAATATTATTCTTTTTTTTTTAACACATTTATAATTGCCTTAACCAAAAAAATCATTAAGTTTGTCCCATCATTCTCGTTAATGTATCGCTGTGGCGTGACCGATGACTGTGGAGGAGTTCTATGACTGTCACACAGGTTTATGGCCTCCGGCCCACAACGGCTGGATCCTCTCAGTACCCTTCCTCCTGTGACTCACAAAGACATTTAAGCTGCACTAATTGGTGGAGATGGGGAATTGACACTCGGTCGGGGGATGAAGGCTGGCTTTAGCCTTGAGGCCAGTTGGCCCCTGCTCTACTCACCCACTGGCTGGGACATGACCGGCATCTCCACTTTGACCTCGATGACGGCAAGCATGACGGTGCTGTTGTGCCGCTTGGACAGCGTGCTGACTATGGTACTAGCTGCCTCCTGGATCTGACTGTGGTTAGGCTGCTCGTCCTGCTGGAATGACTGCAGGAGAAATAGCGGGGATTAAAAATATATTCGATTGCATTCCAAAAATTCCAAGTAAAAACCACTTACATAGGAACAATCTATAATTATTTACTGTAAGTGTGAGGTTTTGAGGCGTTGCTGTGATGACACTTGACTATGCTGTATTTGTTGATCTTCTACATCCAAGTTTATTTCTCGTAAACCAAAATATATGGTTGTGGTGGAACCAGTGGGCAATAGATAGTTAAACCACGCCACAACTCAAATGTTTCAAATTTGTTTACATCATACAATTTTGATATGATTTTGATAGGAGAACAAAAAGAGACTTGTAATCAATCTATGACAATACGCTCAATAAAATAACTAAAACGAGAGCAGTCTTTATCCAAATAGCAGTAGACTCAATCGTTTCAACTCTATTTGGTTTTCAACATGCAAAAACCTGCAGCTGTTCAAAGTTCCTGCCTACAGGTTCCATTTTGATGAGTCAGGCCAGTTAAACACGGGCCTTCAGTTAATGACTTGTTACAACACTGCAGGGATTTAGTGTAATCTGATCGAGGATAAAGGATGCATTTGTAGGTAACCACTATTTGTAAGTTACTTCCATAAGGCAAAATGTTTCATTGCACGCAGGAAACACGGCTTCAAATTACACAAAACTTGCCTGGCAGCACAAAGATATTAATTTTCATATCCTTACCCAAGTATGTATTTTTTTGTTATTTCAAGGATTGTTTCAAGATTATTTGGTTGTGCAACATTTCATTTTCTGAAGACAAAAGTGTATATCTTAAGGCTGTGAGAGATGCACTGAAGCCCGGTTCCAGCGCTCTCTGTGTGGGTGGAGGGAATGCTGCAATGCAGTACGGCCCGCTGCTGGTCAGTCAACTGAATCTCATTATAACATAATGGGCTGGTTTGAAGAGGAGGCTGGTTGGCATTGCTCTGGGCGTCTGGGCATTTTGAGAAACTGCGCTCGACTCGGTGAGGAAATCAAATTTGCATCCATTAACAGATCTATGCAATGAGTATCTAGGACCCCCATGGTTTTGACTTTCTATTCCACTGATAATAGATCTTAGGGGCCTACACAACACTGCTGTGTGAAGGGTACAGGCGTGCAAAGGACTCATGAATTTAAAATGTGCAAGCGCATAAAGCTCTCCTTAGGGTCTTCAAAATGTACTTACGATGGCCACCTCTACTGCATCTTGGTTTTTGTAGGAGAGGTCACAAAGAACCAACAGCGCGTGATCTTTCGCCAGGCTACGCGTGGCAGGCATATACCTCAGCTCTGAGCAGACGTTCTCCACAGTCGTTCCCTAGAAGGCATAGTGTGTACTTAGAGGAATATTTCAGAAAAAACACTATTGGGAATCATAATGCAATTACGTTAGGAGAATGATTAAAAAGGTATGGTACCATATAACATTACCATGTGTTTTTTGACATGGTGGCCTGGTAATATCATATTTTCTGGAATTTTTAGACATATTTGGACAAGTACAATACCAAAGTACTATGGTATTATGATATTTTTCAGAAATATACCAACGTTTCTTGAGATAAGGCTATGGTAATATGAAAGTAAAGTTACTGCTATGTCCTTGTGATCACGTTACCCTGGTAATACCATGATTTTCTGGACACAATACCGTTGAAAATTAGAAGTCGGTAAGATTTTGTACGTTTCTTATGCTCACCAAGGAGGCATTTATTTGATCAAATCTACAGTAAAAACTGTAATAATGGGAAATATTAATGTAATTGATTAATTTGATAACAAAGCTGAATTTTCAGCATCATTACGCCAGTCTTCAGTGTCACTTGATCCTTCAGAAATCATTCCAATATGCTGATTTGGTGCTCAAGAAACGGAGAAAGGAGACAGGAGAACTGTTGAAACAGTTGCTAAATACTTTTGTGGAAAAACTGCTGTGTCTTTTCAGAATTCTTTGATAAACAAAGTTTAAAAAACATTTATTTGAAACAGAAATCTTTTGAATGTATTCACTGTCACTTTCGATCAATTTATTGCCTGTAGTCAGTAGTGTGTCTCGTGAATTGGACGCAGACAATGACAATAACAAATGTTTTTTAACGTATCTCATAGACTATGGCAATGCAATGGTATTACCATCATTGTGTTATGGTACCACCACAAGGTTTTTGTGTAATGGAACAAAACACCAACTTATAGGTGAATACTTACTGTGGGTAATTTGTCCCTGTTGAATATAAGGGTGATGCGAGCACAGCTCTTGTCCAGGTAGACTGAGTTGGGCTCACATTTTGTTTGGAGGGTTGGGGCGGCATCAGGGCTTGAACAAAACCCCCACTGGTGGCAAGGGGGAGAGAGGCACGTCAGGAAGTTGTGCTCCAGGCATTCACGACCTCCTGGACAGGATTGAAGCTCTCGCCCTAGCGTCCCTGGCAACAGACACGGCCGCCGGCCACAGACCACCTGAGAAAGTGTCATTCACATGTTAATTTATTTCAATAAATAAAAAGAGACAAAAGACTTGTTTTTGACATGTTTTCTTCAGACACTTACCTTGGTGCACTCCACTTTGCCATTGACACATTGACAAGTGTTGCATTCTTCCTCCCAGCGGCTGCCATGCGGGAACTGAAGTCCAGCATAGTGACACGTCTTCCCAACGCCAATGACTGCACCACAACATAAACACAAACACCATAAGACTGGGGCCAATTCTAATTTAGGAGCAGATCCCTTTCCTGTCTGGAATGATTTAAGTCACATGATGCCAGGTCAATGCTCCTACGAATGATGCCGTCTGCCTTTCAGGTCGTTCACTCCTTAGGAACCATACTCCCGGTTTAGTGGCTTTTAGCTCATCTATATGCTAGTGTGGCAAATCACCATATTATAATGATTTCTGAAGGATCATGAGACATTGAATAATGGCTGCTGAAAATTCAGCTTTGCCATCACAGAAATACATGACATTTGTCATCACCGATAGCCTCGTGGGCAGCGTGTCGACATGTAGCGACGTTGCGCTTCGGGCATCCCGTGTTCGAGTCCCGGCTCGCGGACCTTTCCCGATCCCATCCCCCCTCTCTCTCCCACTTCGCTTCCTGTCTTACTACTATCCTATCAATAAAACGCCAAAAATAAGTCTTTAAAAAATAATTAAATAAAAAATACATGACATTTGAAAACATTAAAATAGAAAACAGTTGTTTTATATTTGTAGAAATATTTCACAATATTACTATATTACTGTATTTTTTATCAAATAAATGCAGCACTGGTGAGCATAAGAGACTTCTTTCAAAACATTTAAAAAATCTTACCAACTCTGGACTTTTGAACAGTAGTATATGCATTTCAAATGTACAGTGTAAAAATATTGATGACTTATCCGGCACTAGAGTGATTTTTGTCCAATCAAGCGCTCTCTAGAGACAGAATGTCTCACCTGCTTCCGACTAACATGTAGAAATAATGTTCATGGCTGTGACGTAAATAAACCATTCAGGCTATTTTTGAGGCTCTCACTAAGTAAAGCACATGATTTTATAGGGTCTTTAAGTTCCATTTCTCAATATCAGCAAGCTAAGAGATAAAAAGAGATTGACTTGATTAAACAATAACTCTTACACTCTTGGCATTGAGGTCCGGTGCGACCGAGTGGGCAGACACATCGGAAGCCATTGATCTCATCCACACAGGTGGCACCGTATGCGCAGGGTGACGACTGGCACTCATCAATGTCTGGTGAAGCAAAGAGAACATGCATTCGCATCAATACGTCTACTGCCCAGGGCAGAAATGTCAAATGGCTAAAACTGTGATTTGAAATCAATACATAAAGTGTCAGGATTGATGGTGTTCCCATGGCTGCACCTCAGAAAATGAGGCCGGGGAAATGCATGGAATCCTTAAAGAGTAAGTCAAAGCCATCAATGGACACAAGAGACACAAGGAGAGGAATTTTTCCACTGGTTGAATAATTTATCTCCTCTGTTTGTTTGTGAGCCATGGCTAACCTTTGACCCCTGAGGAGGTCAAAGGCCACGGATGCTCGGTAATCCACCAACACCCTCTCTTTCTACACATCCCTATTCTTTCCTCCTCGAGATACTCACTGATACGACAGTCTGGTCCAGCGAATCCAGGGGCACATTCACAGCGGAACCAGTTCACCCCGTCCACGCAGATTCCTCCATTATAGCTGCAAGGAGACGCGAGGACAATGAGGTTATCAGGCCAAAGAGACACCTTCGCCCCAGTGATTGACATAATACTTCAAATATACATGCATACAAGTGGAAAGGCAGGAAAAAGGGGGAAGAGAAGAGTGAAAGAGAGATGGACGAAGAGGGATGCAGGATACCAGCACCTTTCAGATGCAAATCCCCACAGTGGCTCCTTGCTGGGATCCCCACCCCCTACTCCCGCCCCACCTCCCAAATCCCTTGCTCCCAGGTCAGCGATGAAGAAAGGCAGGAGGACAGAGCAGGCTGGGAGAAAAAGAGCCTGTCCGTCCCCTCCTCCCCTCACCGCTGGGGGTGCTCTTTTAGGGCCATCGGCTCCATTGTGGTCCCCATTAAAACCAGCCCGGGGTCTCCTGAGCTGTCGGATTTAGGGGTGATTTAAGGACATCTTCTACAGTCTTTACAACCAGCGTCCCCCCTTTGAACCCCTCCCCTCGGTGCATCCGCTCGCAGAGAATAGGGGTTAGCGGGGCAGGAACAAGGGGGTGGAATAGGGCAGAAAGCCACATTAGAAGGGTTATTCCTAGCCGTCTATGTTGTACAGGGAAGGGGAGGGCCGCCCCAAACAGAGAGCACAACAGATCTACCAGCGTCCCGGGGCAGAATAGAGTAAATAAGAAGGGGGACAACTGCAGAGCCACAGAGCCTGCAGAGTCTTCTTACCAGGGGTGAGGGTTGCAGTCGTTGATGTCTGCGAGGAATCAAAAGAGAGGAAGAGGGAGTCAATGCAATACATTTGTGCATCAATCAGATGTAATTTAACACTTTTGTGGATTTTGATGTTTGCTTTCAGTGGTATGCAGACATGCACTGGCAGCTAAATTATGAATGGCGGAATTCACTCACTCTGAGTGCAGGTGGGCCCCTCCCAGCCGTCTTTACAGATGCAGGTGAACGTGTCACCACCACCCACGCATGTTCCTCCATTCAGGCAGGGGCTGGACGCGCAAGTGCTGTTCTTTGCTGAAGTAGAAAGACGAAATGGAAAAGTTACAGCAAGTGAGCAAGCGATTCTTTAGACCAGTCTATGACAAATTAGGGTCTTTCAGGGGCCAAAAGCTAGGGGGTCTGAAGAAAATGTCAGAATATGTTATCAAATCAAAAAACTAATTATTTTGCATTCATTTTCTGTACAGACATTTAAAAACAAATTTAATTACATGAAATGAACCAGCTCAAAAATGAATAGCAATATTTGTTTTTAAGCAAAAAAGACAAAGATAGACGACCGACTGTGTACTTTTATATACATTGTGTTAAATAAAAAAAGCAACCATGATACAATATAAAACTGAAAATAAGTATATTACTAATTATATTAGATGTTTATTAGAAAAGTGTTTGGGAACTGATATTTATGCACAAACACACCTAATATATGTATTTTTTATATGCATATTATTCATTAAAGTAATGTGCCATTTAATTATTTGGAAAAATATTTTGGATTCATTTTCTGTATAGGCATTTAAAAAAAAGTTTATATTTTTCAATCTCTGAACAAAGTTAAGAAGCAATAATATAAATATATAAATATAAATGCATATAGATGATAAAACTTTTATCATTTTAAAATGATAAAACAACACCGAATGAATGAAGAGTTACACTTTATTTTAAGGTGTCCTTTTTACAGTATAATTATACATTTAAGTACTGAGTAATATTTATTAACTTCATGTACTTACTATATGGTTAGGGTTAGGATTAGGGTTTGGCTTAGGGTTACTTGAATGTAATTATGCATAATTAATTGTTATTATAATAGTAAGTACATGTAACATGTAACAAGGACACCTTAAAATAAAGTGTTACTGAATGAAAGACAATTTATATAAGTGAAAGTGAAATAACGTGTGGCCAAGTATGGTGTCCCATAATCGGAATTTTACCCATCCAAGTGCACACACACACAGTAGTGAACACACACACACACACGGAGCAGCGGGCAGCCAATGCAGTTGGGGGTTTGGTGCCTTGGTCAAGGGTCTCACCTCAGTTGTGGTATTGAGGGTGGAGAGAGCACTGGACATTCACTCCCCCCCACCAATATCTCTGTCGGACCTGAGACTCGAACCCGCAACCTTCAGGTTACAAGTCCGACTCTCTATCCATTAGGCCACTATTGCCCCCCAAACATATAATTTAAATCAACAATATAAAACTGACTATACAGTGTGTATAATGAGCACTGAGAATGCAAGATTGCAAAACTGACTGAGCGTGCTGAGAGGGACTGATGTAATTTGTAATGCTTCATGTAAGTGATAGGAGTCTCTGAATAGTTTGAGCTTATGTTTTTGGTTCAAAATGTCTAAGAAACCCGACTGTGATTAAAGTGAGTATGAAAACTGGACTTTCACAGAGGTCTACTCACCGGTGTTGCATGTACTTCCTCCCCATCCAGGAGGGCAGGCGCAGCGGAAAGTGTCTCCGTGGTCATAGCAGGTCCCTCCATTACTGCATGTGGTGGCATCACATTGACTTTCACCTAAAGACACAAACAACGATTGAAAATATTACCAGTCACTTGACATATGCAGTTAAACCACATAATAGGAAAAGAGGAAGTACTTTGACATAAAACAAGGAGAGGTAACTCACGTGAATGACAGGTCTTTCCTTTCCAGCCATTGGCACATTCACAGTAGAAGTCATTGACCAGGTCCACACAGTGGCCGCCATTCTTACAGGGGCTCCGACTGCACTCATTCACATCTGAGTGCAGAAACACAAGTGAAAAAGGTAAGATACTGAATGTAAAGAGGATCAAGATGATGAGGAAGATGAAGATGGATACTCACTGAGGTCGCAGAGGTCACCCTCCCAGCCGTCCGGACAGAAGCACTGGAAAGAGCTGATCCCGTCGATGCAGGTGCCTCCGTTTCGACACGGATTGCCCACGCAGTCGTTTACATCTGGATAGTCGTTATAAAACATTTCCATGACCATCAAGATTTTTGAACAAAATGTACATAGACAATGGGGTTCAAAAACCACACAAATCAAGATTGATCATGTGAACTTTGTACAAATGGTCAGATGTTATTGCTTCCATTGATGCCCAAGATGCTATTTGGATTTATTTCAATATAATATTTTCAGCTTAATTGGCTTTGTGGCCATTTATGACAAATACATTTTCAAATATACTAAGCAACTAAGGAATTTAAGTTTATTTATAAAATTATTAAATCAATAATTATGACTACTAATAAAAGAAGTGTCATTTATTTTAAAATTTGTCTTAATTTTCAATTTGCGAGAGGGGATGCTAGTTGTAAAGAATTTGAAAAGTTTGGCTTAAAATAGTTATACAGCACAACAATCTGCTAAAATTGCTTAAAATGTAATGTCAATTACCCATCTATTCTGTAAGGATAAACTAAAATAATCGAAAAGCAAACAAACAAGGATGAACAGGCGTCACATGAATATGATTAAAAAAGGAAAAATGGTAAAACAGTAAAGATGACTCACTCTCGTGACAGTAAGTTCCTGTAAAGCCCAGCTCACAGGTGCAGGTGAAGTTGCCGCCTGGCTGGCTGATACAGCGGCCATGAGGACCACACACATTAGAGTTGATGTGTCTCACACCCCCATCTGAGCTGTTACTCGCCACAGCAATCGTACAGCTGTCAATCACTGGAAATGAGAAAACAAGACAAGCGGGAATAAGATCAGATGGCTGCTAAGCTGGACTATTATGCACTACTGTACAAAAGTAGGTCATCTTTGGCTATTGCATCTCGGTCGGCAGCAGAACAGGAAGGGCAGTACCTTGGCAAGGGGTTGTCTTGCAGTGGTCCTTGCGGTTTTCACAGGTCTTGCCCTCGTAGTCTTCAGGACAGGCGCAGTAGAAGTCACCCAGCAGGCTGTAGCATGAAGCCTTGTTCTGACAGGGGTTCGGTTTACAGGGGTGAGACAGACTCTCCACCTTCAAATGAGACAGGGAGCTTGAGTTAGACCAGTCTTCTTAAACTATAGTGATAAACAGTCAGGTAAGCTGTAGAAGGCTCCCATAAGCCTACAGCTAAAGGAGACAGCACTATTATACTCACACAAGAGACCAATCAAAACAAACTGTGCTGCTAAATTTAGACATCCTTCCGCTCTTACCGAGCATATTCAACTAGGACGAGGAACACTTTTGCACATCTAGTTCTACTTCTACCTCGACTTGGCCTTGTTCTGGTAAATATTCTTAAGAAATTAATTTCTAAATTCACACAGAAACTCATAACTCTTACTATATTCTTTTAATATGTTAACATATTAAATATAATCTCTACATAATTTTATATACATTTAAAAAAAAAATCTTTAAATGGCCCTATGCCATGTAATTATTTCATATGAGCTTAATTATAAAATTATTAAATCAATAATTATTACTATGAATACTAAAACTATTAAAACACAAACATTTTGTTATGTTATGTTATGTTATACACAAAAGTGGCTTTAGAAGAGGCTTTTCTGACCGCAAGTCAATCACTGGTCTTCAGTTCACAGCAATCTATCATTTTGCAACCGAGTTTGCCAATCTGTCTGAGGTAGACTTAGGACACGTTCTGTTCACATGTGCTTTTTGTTGACTACGGTCTAGGACACAAGCAGACGGACGTCTTTACCCATTGCATCATGTCTCTTGCCATGGGTGCCACATTTTTAGGATGCGGTGTCAAATTCTCTATGGTTCAAGGGTATTATTATTAAGGTTTTTTTTTATAATACAATTTTCGAAATTAATGTGTTAAATTGACAGCCAAATACAATATTATTTTTTAGTGAACACTTTTAAAATAAAAAGTTATTTTAAATTAACACTTCACAATATTACTATTTTTTTATCAATAAATGCTGCCTTGGTTAGCATAAGATACTTCTTTCGAAAACATAAAAATCCTACCAACCCAAAACGTTTGAATAAAATAAGATAAAATAAAATAAGGAAAACTCACTACAAACACCTGTTCCAATCACGTTTACGGATTAATGTAGGTTTCTGCAGCTATGACCCCCTCAATATTCCAACTTTCCATTTTTCTCACAAATGCATTTCTAGGGAGATGAACCTTTGTTGGAATGCAAACAACCTCTCTAAAGTACACATCATACCAGCTGCCATGTAAGGTGTTAGTTCGTACTATATCCCTGTTCTCCCGAGCTCCAAGACTGCTAAATTTATTTTATTAGGGATATACATTGTATATACTGGAAGCCGAACGCCTGCACAAAGCACTTATTCACAGTCAGTGATGTAAGTGGAGCGTCTGCAAACCAGACTGTATCAAGATACATTAAACTGCTAGAGCAGACACATGTAAGAGATAATCAGCCATCTGTACCGGATCCGAAGAACAAACCCAGCTGGATGTGTTTCATACAGTGGTATGTTGGTAGTCAAAACTGGTAAACATATAATTTTAAAATATGTATCTGAAACTTACTATCAGAAATAAAGAGATCTTAGAAGATTTTATATAGCTGTTTGAGAATTTTACTGCATCTAGTAGTACATCACAGATTTATTGTAATGACTTACAGATCTGATCCCATATCAAAACATGTTAGATGTCAATACTGGACCAAAGCTTTATATGTAGCCTCATGTGCACCTGCACTGAAAACAGCTCTACCAGATCAAAAGCTTTCCTAGTATAGTCTCACTTCTCCAAGAGACTGCAGACGGCAATGATCTAATGTGAGCTCATGGCATGCCAGGCATGAATATAACGTGAAAATCAAGGCCTTCTCTTTCCCGGGCTGATTGTGGGCAGGCGGCCAGGAGGGCAAGAGAAGAGTTGCCTCATTCACTACAACTTATTTTTAGTCTGCACAGTAAGATGAGACTGGCTCAGGACCAGCTTCCAGCACCTCTATGGAAGCCCATCTTTAGCCTGCCACTAGACTTAAACTGGCTCCAGACCAGTAATAATGGCCACATGAAGAAAAAAATACTCCAGCCCTCCACCCAAACCCTACTCTAGTTACCCTGGCGCACCTGTGGCAGAATAGCAGGCTTGATCTGCCTTACACCAAGGCTTTAAACATGCATTCATGCAACGGCAAGGGTACCGACCAATTTAGCCATGCCAAATGAGATTGTGAGCAAAGCATGAATGGAGAAGTGACCATCTGCAGTACTAAATGTCATCTATTAATCAAGACTGAGCCCCACTGTTTCCATTAAATGTTTATAAACCAACAGATGCAGTCTGACTAAACCTGAATCATCGTCATTTCCTGTCTGCTTTACCTACTATTTGTAAAATAAAACAGGGAAAAAGGCAAAGGCAAAAATTAAATCAGAGCACAAACAAAACAAAACAAAAATAATACAATAAAAACAGCTGGGTATAAAACACAACAAAACAAAATTAAAAAACATCTGGGCATATAACACAACAAAGCAAAATTAAAAAACATCTGGGCATAAAACAAAACAAAAATTAAAACATCTGGGCACAAAACAAAAACATCTGGGCACTACAAAACAAAACAAAACCTGAAAAAAAACACATCTGGGCACCACAAAACAAAAACAAAACAAAACCTGAAAAAAAACGAACAAAAAACAACAACAAAAAAAACACATCTGGGCATAAAACAACAAAGCAAAACAAAAAACATTTAGGCATAAAATAAAACAGAAAAAAACATCTGGACACAAAACAAAACAAAAATTAAAACATCTGGACACAAAACAAAACAAAAATTAAAACATCTGGACACAAAACAAAAACATCTGGGTACCACAAAACAAAATAAAACCAAAAACAAAACCCGAAAACAAAACAAAACCATCTGGGCATAAAACAACAAAGCAAAACAAAAAACATTTAGGCATAAAATAAAACAGAAAAAAACATCTGGACACAAAACAAAACAAAAATTAAAACATCTGGACACAAAACAAAAACATCTGGGTACCACAAAACAAAATAAAACCAAAAACAAAACCCGAAAACAAAACAAAACCATCTGGGCATAAAACAACAAAGCAAAACAAAAAACATTTAGGCATAAAATAAAACAGAAAAAAACATCTGGACACAAAACAAAACAAAAATTAAAACATCTGGACACAAAACAAAAACATCTGGGTACCACAAAACAAAATAAAACCAAAAACAAAACCCGAAAACAAAACAAAACCATCTGGGCATAAAACAACAAAGCAAAACAAAAAACATTTAGGCATAAAATAAAACAGAAAAAAACATCTGGACACAAAACAAAACAAAAATTAAAACATCTGGACACAAAACAAAAACATCTGGGTACCACAAAACAAAATAAAACCAAAAACAAAACCCGAAAACAAAACAAAACCATCTGGGCATAAAACAACAAAGCAAAACAAAAAACATTTAGGCATAAAATAAAACAGAAAAAAACATCTGGACACAAAACAAAACAAAAATTAAAACATCTGGACACAAAACAAAAACATCTGGGTACCACAAAACAAAATAAAACCAAAAACAAAACCCGAAAACAAAACAAAACCATCTGGGCATAAAACAACAAAGCAAAACAAAAAACATCTGGGCATAAAACAAAACAAAAAAGAAAACATCTAGGCACCACAAAACAAAACCAAACACAAAACGAAACATGCTATCATGCTGAACAATACTGACAAAAAGTTTACTATAAAAACACTATAAACAGTAAAGATTCTCACCTCACAGAGCATCCCTGCATAGTTTGCCGGGCATTCACAAACAAAGCTGTCCAGAATGACATGGCAGCGGCCGCCGTTTTGACAAGGACCACTGGCACATTTGTTCCTTGAGACTTCACAGTGCAAGCCCACAAAACCTGGAGGACACTGACAGTGGTAACCTCCATGAACCAGCTCCTGCACAGACACAAATAAAATGACAATATAAATAACACAAATATTTGATATGCTATAGTAAACCAAGAATTGTAAAGGCTATACCTTGCATGTTGCTCCATTCTGGCACTGTCCATGGCAGCCATTGAGATCTGCAGTCATGGGCAAAGTAAATGAAGCAATTAATCAATGGCTAAGTGGAGGAAATCAGGACAGCAGTTAGGGGAAGCTGAAGATGTGCAATTAACTCGAATTAGATGAGCTTGGTGAGTGCGCTGAAGATGGAAATGTTAGTACAGTCAACATAAACGTGAGGTACAACCAATAACCCAGCATGCAACAGCAGTTGAATCCCAAGACAAAATATACAGTGTGCAGAGCCCCGCAGGATATCAAGTGTCCAAAGAGGAAACCCTGAGTGCCACTATAGTGTATGCTGTTAAAGATGGAGGAAAGGAGAGGAGAGGAGCATGAGGAGATACTGACTGATGTCACAGTTCTGTCCGGCCCATCCTTGAAAGCAGTCACAGTGATATCCACCAATCATGTTTTTGCAAGAGTGAGCATTTACACAAGGCTTCCCCATACATTCATTTGCATCTGTGAAAGTGAGGGAAAGAAAGAGTTGGGAGATTTTGTAGACAATTGGTAGATTGGGAGATTGAAGAGAAGGAGATGGGAAGTGTAGAGTAGCAGGAGAGGGGCAGAGAAATCAGAGATCTCGTTGTGTAACCCCACCACCATTAAGCCCATTGAACAGTCTGCTGGCTTGAAACTCTAACAGTTCCAAGGATGCCAGTCTGCTTAACTTTCTGGTCAATGACCATTACACAGCCAAAAAAAAAAAAAAAACACCTTTATCAGTATATTTGTCTTGTTCTATGAGAAAAAAAAATCTAAACATCCTTAAAACAAGATAATTTTACTAAAGATATTAAGACTTGTATTCAAAAGATGTATCTTAAATGACCCTACTGCATAATAATATAATACAATATAAATATAATATAATTTAAATTAATTTAATTTAAACCCTACCAAGTTTGAGATTTTTTATATTTTGGAAAGAATTCTGACCAAAGCTACATTTATTTGACCAAAAATGGAAAAAGTAATACTACCACAATTTAAAATATATATATTTTAATATATTTTAAAATGTAATTTAATGTGATGACAACGCTGCATTTTCAGCAGCCATTCTGTCTTCACTGTCACATGATCCTTCAGAAATCATTCTAATTTGCTCAAGAAACATTTCTTATTAGCCATGTTGAAAACATTTATTTTAGAAACTAAGATCAATTTTTTTCCACAGCTTCTTTGATGAATAGAAAGTTAAAAAGAAAAGCATTTATTTAAAATATTAATATTTTGTAAATTACTTTACTGATACTTTAGACCAATTTAATGATTCCCTGCTTATGAATCCCTGCTCTTAAATAAAAACTCTTACTGACCCCAAACCTTTAAAGTGTGTGTGTGTGTGTGTGTATATATATATATATATTTATATATATATATATATTTATTTATTTAGGTTTTGGAGAATATTCTCTGAAAACAATTATTATATTATTAATAAAATAAAATTTATATGAAAATAAAATAAATATAAATATTTTCTAAAATGTTCTTCTCAAACAGATCTTGTTTTAAGCAAGTTTTAAAAAAAATTACTGAAAAAACAAGACAAAAGTACGTAGAAAAAAAGATTTTTTGCATCGTAAACTAAGGGTCCACTCGTAATCACCCCTCCTTCTGCTCATCTCTCCTCTATTAGCCTACAGCAGGTGACCAGTCAGTTCAGGGGGCTATGACTCTTTTGACTTTGCCATGAAAAAAAACTCGTGCTTATTAGGTGTTTAAATATTCATCAGAGGCCCCTAGTGAGGTGCGCTCTGCTCCCCTGCACACCTGTCCTCCAAGAAACACGACTCCCCATCATGCTCAGGCCTGGCTCTTGTGAGTGAAACCCAAGCTGAAGGCTAAGGTTCGAAGCGTAAGATGAGCAGCCCAACTCCTGTTCCCACCCCACGCTTGTTTACAGGTCACAATCCACTTCCTTTCACATTCATCACTTCCCCTGACGAGGGCTGCACACTATTGTGAGCAAAAGGATGATGGAAACTCCTGTGGCGCCTGCAATGCCATCTGATCTAGTCTTAGATCCAGGTCTAAGGCTGGCCCTCCTTGTTACATACAGTGGGGAAAAAAAGTATTTAGTCAGCCACCAATTAGCTATTACAGGAGTTACATATTATGGGATGTTTTCAGTTACATGCATATAAACATTCAAACTGGCCAATTTTGCACCCAGCATTTGTGTGCAGGTTATTCACCGCCCACCACACACACACACACTGCAGATACACATACTAGAGAAAGAATCAGTTACATTGATTAAAAATGATACAAAGTAGGGCAAGCCATTATGATGTGTAATGGAAACGTGTCAACATATCTGCTTTGTTTATATTTTGCAGCATATTCCCAGAATTTAAATGAAAATCCATCATAAAGCAGAACGCATATCATGCACTCCGAAAACAATAAATGTGAACCGTTTAGATGATGAATTGCTTCCTGTGTCGGCAAGGTATGTCCCAATCTGGTGCAATAATAAACGATTCAAATGATGTACAGTCACACGAGTGCAAGTATATGGATGTTTCATAATGGCTTCACACATATCCAGTCATATTTTCACATATTATTGTTTTTAATAACTTGTTACTCTACGTAATGTGAAGCAGTGTTTGTCTTCTCCTTTGCATCATTCAAATAAATTATGCATATTATAATAATATAATAATATAATAAATATAATATAATATAATATAATATAATATAATGGTGGCTATGGAGAAAGGGCAGGAGAGCGTGTCAGTGTGTTCATCAGAAAGAGCAAAGGCTTTTCTTTATGCAAGACAGTAACACGATTAGAGTTCGATATAATCCAGGTCGCCAGATTAGCTGCTATTAGAGCACAAATCGTTACAGTTTTAATACTGGCACAAAGAACTGAGCAGCAGCCATTTGAAATTTTGAAGAAAACAGGAGGAAACAAAACCGAGAAATTCCTCCCTCCTTTCTTCTCGTTTTAGTCTTATACATATATTGTGGTGAATGGGGTGGAGCCGGGTGTGTAAAAGGGTCAGACAGGCAAGTGAAGAGGTGGGGGGAAAAACCTTTATGGGCGAAATGGTGGGGGGCGAATGTGCAAATTCCAGCAGGGGACCCTGCTGTTGCTATGACGATGGAAACACAGCCCCATATGTGTGGTGGATGAGACCGAAGAGGTAGGATGTGGAGGGAGCGATGAAGAGTGTGAGAAATACCAAAAATTAAAACACTGGGCATCCTGGAGGTGAGAAACACATTTGCAACCGATTAAATACGAGCTCTGTGGCGCTAAAGCGGGATGCTTTGTGGAACGGGAGGGGTGGAGAAGGAAGGGCGGCCCATGACACACTGCGTTCTCAATTTGTGAAGCCAAATGCTGGTTCAAAGTGAAGACAGATTATGCAAATCCCCCCTGTCTCAGTGATGGGTATCACCAGACTCTAATCCGGGACCCTTAAGAGCTCAAGCTATGCTCGCCATGCGATGGGACCCCGCTGTGCTGCCAAGATCCAAGACCAGCTTCCCCTGCCATATACCTGACACATCCCAGCATGACAAGCAGCCAAGCGGCAACTGGCAACAGCATCTGGACACATGTTGGGGAGGGGACGGGTGTCTGTGCTCTAGTCTAGGTCTGTAACTAGGTCTCCAGACGGAACAGATTGAGCCTGGAAAAAGACAGACGGGAAGGTGCACGGAAGGTTTACGCACCTTTAGCACAAGTGGGTCCCTCCCAGCCTGGTGGACACTGGCACTCAAACCCGCTCGGGACTTCGTGACACGTGCCACCGTTCGCACAGGGGTTGGAAACACATGCATGTTCAGCTGCAAAACACAACAATGCATCATAAATACAGACAGAAAAGACACTGAAAAAATGCCCTGACTTTATGATTTGTTGCTCCATCCATCCATCCATAGAATTTTCCATCTAATTATCAATTTATCAATTTATAAATCAATCCATTTATCCATCTATCCATTAATCCTTGCATTCAATTATCCATAAGTTCATCCATTTATCAATATCATGTCATCTAACATTTTTCCATCCATCCATTTATCAATCTATTTATCCATCCATCCATCCCAACATCAATTCATCCACCCATTTATTAGTCTATACATTCTTCCATTTATCAATCAATCAATCCATCCCAACACCACCCATTCAGCCCAACATCCACCCATAATTTTTTCTACTCATACACCCATTCATCTATCATTTTTTCTATTCATCCATCCATCAAATTTTCCATTTAATTATCTATTTAGCAATCTTTCCATTTATCAATTTATAAACCAATCAGTTTATCAATCTATCCCTTTATCCATCCATCTATTCATTTATCCATGCATTGATTTATCTATTTATTCCATCCATTTATCAGTCCATCGTTTATCCATCGTTTTTCTATTCATCCACTCATCCATCCATAATTTTTTCTATTTATCCATCCATATATCCATTGCATTTCTATTAATCCATCCATAATTTTTTATTCATCCATCCACATATCCATAGTTTTTTCTATTAATTTATCCATACATCCATAGTTTTTCTATTCATCCATCCATCTGTACAACATCACATAATTACTTGCTCCATGCTCTTTTTTCTTTTTACTGAATCCTCCATCCATCTCTTACCTATTTCACAGTTCTTGCCCGAGTACCCTTCGGGACAGGCACAGTTATATTCATCCGGTTCAGAGTTCATGCAGGTCCCGCCGTTGACGCAGGGATGGTGCGTGCCGCAGTAGTTCAGATCTGTAAAGACACATAAAAAAATGAACTGGGGTACTTAAGGCCATGGGGAAAGAAATACTAACACTATATTCTGATTTTTTTTTAGCTTGCAAACATTTGCTCTTTAAATGAAAACAGTTGGCAGAAACTATTGCTGGGCACCCAGCAGGCCTTGTAAGGCGAGGCCGTGCACATAAAAGCTGGTAAATAAATAAAGAGAACTGTAGGCACCTCTCAGCTGCTTCTCATTCCTAACCACCTTCCAGGACGCACGCTGACCAACAGATCAGATATCCGAGCGCCACTCCAATCACAACCACAATATCCAGAGTGTGTGTTTGTACGTGCATTGTCACATTGCAGCCAACAAACCAGCTCAGTGTAAGATGCTGTAATTCTATTTAACACCACGATATGAATTTGCTGCCCTGGCACCTCCGTGGCTGGATGTTCACAGGCTTAACGTATTCATTCTGATCTAATGCTGACCATTTTATGGGTCAATTCCAGGTTGACCTCGATTTTTCGAAAACGAACTAGGTCAAACCTTCAGTATCAGTGTGTTTAGAACCCTTACCTTTATCGCAGAGGAGGCCGCCCCAGTTCTTCTCGCAAGTGCACTGCCAGGGCATGGCACAGGTCCCGTGCAAGCAGCCAGGGTACGGCAGACACTCGTCACAGAACTGGCCCTGCCAGCCATAGTTGCACCTGAAAACCACATAAGGGTGTTAACACTTAAAGGACCGAACCACCATGACATCTTAATGACAAACAGGAACAAACATACAGCTTCACATCGCTGTGCTGACACCTAATCTTACAAGGCAACATTCCGGGCGACAAAGGTTAAGAACACTTTCACGACCGCGCAGACACGCACTCCCCCCTTTGGGCGGTTTGGTCGCAGCCTGGGGGTGCAGAGGGGTTAACTAATCATTGGTTTATAGCAGCACTCAGTTATTCCAAGTAGAGGTCTTCAAGGGTCCACTTGGATCCGAGCGGGTTCGGGTCCAAAACTTCGACGAGTACCTCGGACACGGGTCGGGTTCGGTATTAGCGCCCTCGGGTCTCGGGTAATTTAAAATAAACATGCTTTTCCCAAATGGACACAATTAGACCCGAATTCTTTTAAACTATCCCGAATGTGTAGGTTACTTTCACTTTCATGTTAAGAGAGGAACGCACATAGAAAAGGAGCATAAGTTCGTAATCCTCGCACACAGACATCATCTTATATATATATATATATATGAGATCCATCAGGAAAATCCACTCGCTTCATTATGCTGCGTGTTCATGCAGGGCTTTTCTTTTTTGTGTGCAGAAGCCTTTCGCCGGAGATCAGGTTGCAGACCACAGCGAATCCATGATTAGGCTATCGATTTATTTTTTTATCAAACTATCACGTTTATTTTTCAAATCCACTGGTCACAATTGAAAGCGGAGCTCAGAAATACCTTGTATCCATCAGGCAGGCACTAATATAAAGTAACCTAATAATAAATTGAATAAATGTTAAATAAATCAAAGTAATTGAGAAGTGGCCAAATCGGTCAACAGGACACCGGGATTTTTCCTGACTGACTGCGGGGCTGCAGGCTGTACACACGTCAATGCCGTTTACGTTCGGGTCCAGTCGGGTTAGAAAATAAATGCCGTCGGGTCGTGTCGGACTCGGGTCTAATTTCATCGGGTCTGTCTCGGGTCGGGTTTTTCTTTAAAAAAAAATTGATTTATGCATGTCAGGTTCGGGTAAAAAGTGATTCGGGTCGGGTACAGATTTTAGGACCCGAGAAGACCTCTAATTCCAAGGCCAGTGGTGCGCTCTCTCCGTCCACCACCACACCCCTCACCCAGCTGTCTTGTCATTTCTGAGCAGGCTATTTTAAGACAGCTCTCCTGCAGAAGAGGTATGGCCTAACTCCAGCTGCCAAGTGGAGAGACGCTGTCTGCATATCTCGACCTCAGTGTCTTGAGGAGAGAAACGGCACAGACCTAACACTTACTAGCCTTACAAATAAGTACTGTGGTGGTACCATGGTAATACTACAGTACACTGAGAAAAAGACAGCACTGAATGATTATCTTATCAATTTACCATGAGATTCACATGGTATGCCCAGTAATAACATGTTTATTTATATATTAAAGTTCATATTTTCATGATACATAAAAAACAAGGGTAACACTTTACAAAAGTTAAGCATCAGTTAATGCAATAGGTATCATGAACTAACAATTAACACAATGTTTACAGCATTTATTAATCTTGGGTAGTGTTAATTTCTACATGTTAACTAATAATGTATTTTAAATATTCACATTCAATTAAATTAACATACTAAACTAAACTGAACTAAATGAATGAAAAGTGGACAATAATAATTTATAAATTAACTTATATTAATAAATGCTGTAAAAATATAAGTTAATTTATACATATAATATTTTAAGTTCATAATACATAGTACAGTTTAAGTTCATAATACATAAATGTAACAATACACCAGTTTGAATATCAAAAATGTTAATATTTAACATTAAAATAATATTAATATTATTAACATTAACATGTAGAAATACTACCCAAGATTTATAAATTCTATAAATGTATTGTTTGTTGTTAATGACCCTAAATGTTACCAAATTGAAGTATAATTATACTTCTTTTATCAGTTTAATATTCTAGTATTACATGCATTTACATTTCACATTTACATGTACATTTTTTTCTCCATTTATCAAAAGGTGATATCAATGCATGAATAAAAAAAATACAAATTAGGACCACAATGCCCAGCTCACAACTCCAAAAGCATTTAAGGTGAAAAGCAATGGTGTTTACTAACTAAATAAGGCAAATGTGCTCTTCAAGGAGGTGGGTGAAGTGGATTTGGCTACTGCACACACACCTGGCACATTCTCTGCATGGAGGCCTTGATCCAAATCCACTTTTAACATCTCCAATGCGGTCTCTGAAATAGCCCCCCAGATCTGTGCCCAAGAGGCAGGCCAGAGGCTGGATTACTTACACCAGAGCACACACAGCCTTGTGCTGCCCAGTAACAACCTTACTAGTATTGTATGAAAGAGCATGTAGGCAGCAGAGTGTGTGTGGGGAGTCTGAACCCTGCCTGAGCACGGGGGCGTTCAGCTCTGCCGAGCACTGCCAAACATAAGCTTGCTCACTAACTCAGAGAAAGAGAAAGTTGCATTGCACTTACTTTATGTGTCAGGACATGTCCATTACGACCATAAAAACACCTTAAACTTAAATCGCAAGTGCATTTATGTTTCATTTTGTTTTCACATTTGATTCCCAGCATGGGTTTGTAGAGGCTCCACAAAGTATTAGTGCAATAAAAGGGGTAGTTTACCCAAAAATGCTGACTTAAACATATTGGACTTCAACTGTGTAGACAAACTTTTGAAACAATCTTTTTTTGTGTTCTGTAGAAGAAAGTAATACAAGTTTGGAAAGACATGAGGGTGAGTAAATTATGACCATTTTAATTTTTGTGGTAAACTATGAATTATGCTAGATCTTTACATTTACTTTTAATCAATTGGTTCTTAGGATATATGAAAAATAAAACACTGATATGACACACTTTTGGCAAAAATGTCCCAACACTTGCCCCCCACTAATACATCTACTGGTTAATTGTCTGTGGCAACCTCAGTCCTGTAGTCTCCACCTCCTTCCTTCCAAGGACTATCAAGCTAGTGACGGCAGGGAAGCGAGTCACCACATCCTACAGGGGAGTGAGGCTTCCCAAATACTCAAATTCTGAAATAACAAATTGGCCTCAGCTTCCTAGCCCCGGTTCCAGAAACTCTTTCTTTCAGGCCATCAAGAAACTTGGGTTCATGATATCCTCATCTCCAGAGACGCTACTCTTGGCCTTTCTGATGCCTGAGGCAGAAAATACCCATGTCCTTCTGAAACCGCTCGGGTCTCAGAGAAGGTAAATGAGGGCAGAAGAATGAGGGCAGGTATCTGTGCTCCATAGTAGTAAGGGCTGGAAAACTGAAGCGTGAAGGGTCCTTAAGTGTCTGAATGATTTGTTGTTAAAAGATTCCAGTATGTCATCATCGTCTAGAGTGACTTCCTGGTTTAGACACCTCTGGATCTACTCATTCCCTGCCCTTAGACACTGAGGTTGTAGGTGGCATGAGCAAAAAGCTTTCCTCATCCCAAACACTAAGAGCTTTTCCTGTGGCAAAGGAAGAAGGCAGAGCTAAGCTACAGGAAAATACCGAGAGGAGAATGCGATGTGGGATGGTGAGGTGGATTTCACGCTGTGTTCCAACACAGGAAGCATCAGAATTTCCTGTGACAGTAAGAGCAAAATACCACCATTTGACATAATTATCATATGATGATAATGTACAAAAGGTATGTTGGGTCACTGCTTTGGGCAACTTTCCAAAAGTCCAATTCAAACCAGATTTTAAGAGTTTATAAAGAAAACTTATAAAGAGTCTTTGCAAAACACGTCATGTGTGTGGCTAGAGTGTTATGAGAGGTTAAAGTCTTCAGAAAGTTTTTAACTCACTGCTATGTGGTTGCTACAGTGTTTTGGGAGGTTTATATATCCCAATCCGAAGAACCCTAGATATGATTCAGGGCTCTCCCTTCAGTCCATTTTTTGCCAGTTGTCTCATCTGCCAGATGAAAACTGTACATTGGATTGCTTAGTGTAACAGGAATTACATACTGAAGGATAGGGATATTTCCCCCAAAATTAAAGTTTCATTAATTACTCACCCTTTTGAACCCATAAGACTTTCGTTCATCCTTGAAACACAAATGAAGATATTTTTAATGAAACCTGCAAGATTTTCTGTCCCTCTATTGAAAACCCATGCAGAAAAAAATATTGACGTTTTAAAAAGTAACAAAAAATAAATGTAAAACTAATCCATATGAATCCAGCAGTTTAATACAAATTTCTGAAGAGACACGATTGCTTTATATCATGAACAGATACAACAGGATGAACAGACCATGAACACACATACAAAGTGCTCAACCGCAGTTGTGTGACACTCAAAAACAAACCACACTGGTTCAAATATGATTAAAAGTCTTATGGGTTTAAGGTGACATGAGGGTGAGCAATTGATGACAGAATTTTCATTTTTGTGTTAACTAAAACCTTAGTATGAGCAACATTAATTTTGATGCCTTAATTCATTTCATCCCATCAAATGATAATAGATCACAACTTTTAAGCACTCCAGAGAAAGTATAGCGTGATCAAAAATGCATATCAAACAAAAACAGCTTGCACAAACAATGGCTTCAGTGCACTAATTAATTAATGGAAAGGTAAACAAATGAAAAGACCTTATCAGCATGAGCACATATGGCTCTGCTGAAATTAAGGAGCCAGATTAGCCCGGCCAACCGAGCATGAAATGATGCTCAAACACTTACTTGCATTCTCCAGGCACCGTACAGCCGCCGTGAATCAGATTACAGCCCTGCTTGCAGATTGCTGGGAGAGGAAAGGGAGAGAGGGAGGGAGGAGAGGTCAGTCTTGTTTGTTTGTGTTGCCTTACAAGAGCGACAAGATAAAATTAATCATGCTCGCTGTGACAGAAGACAACTTTATGGCCCGAACACACATACACGCTTGCCCCTTTCCGCCCCGTTACGCCCACCTACTCGTACCCTTGCTCATTAGGATGGTGGCTGGTGATTTACTGCCTTTTTTAGTGGGGTATATACACACATACGCACTCACAGCATCAAAACAGAGGTGTTTAGGTTGCCTGCAGTGGTCGGTTAAAGACATCAAAAACCCCAGCATCACTCAGATTAATTGAGCTAATGGAAAGTGTGACTCCAGGACTGCAGAGGTGTCGTTTACAACACAATCTCACCTCCAGGCAAAGGAGCAAAGACCACAGGCCTGTGAAAACACTGATAGCAGCAGGTCTTTTTACAGGGTGGTAAAGGGCAAGATTTAACAGGGTTTCTTTTTATATGCTTCAAGATATTAGCCAGCCCTAGTTCATCCTTCATGAAGGGCAACGGGGCTAATAACACTTGGCTAGATATTGAGGATACCAGATAAATCATTACCATTAAACCATCAAATGTAATCTTAAAATTAATCAAATTTTCTCTCATTTTTTTCATACTGTACATTTTGACGCTTTGATGCCTAAATTCACTTGTAGCGTTTTAAAAAACAGATTTTAGTGCAGTATTGTTATTGTTAACTAAGACAACAATTTTTTTGTTAATTGAAATAAAACAAAATATAAAACTTAGAAATATTACCTTGTCAACTTGTAACTGAAATAACACCAACACTTTAATATAGGGACTACTAACTAGTTGCTTGTTAACATGCCTATTATTAACATATTAGCTGTTTATTAGTACTTATATAAAGCACATATTCTGCATCTCTAATCCTACCCAATACCTAAACTTAACAACTACTTTACTAACTATTAAAGGGGTCATATGATGCAATTTCAAGTTTTCCTTTGTCTTTGGAGTGTTACAAGCTGTTCATGCATAGATAAGATCCCTAAAGTTGCAAAGACTAAAGTCTCAAACCCAAAGAGATATTCTTTATGAAAGTTAAGACTAGTCCACGCCCTCCTAAAATGCCTTGTTTAAACACGCCCCCACATTTGATAGATTGAAGATTTGCATAACACCGCCCAAATGTTCACGCAAAGAAAGAAGGCGTAACTTTTATTCTCGCTGTAGTATTGTTGTTGCCGCCGCCATGTCGTGGAGACGCTGTGTGTTTCATTGTGAAAGCGAAACCACTTTGTTTGGCCTTCAAAAAGAGGACGATATCCGCTTTGTCATGCCTAGAGCTGATCCGTGCTAGTCGCTGAGGAAATACATCAACTTCGCGCTGTGGATCGCCGGATCGGCTTTCACTGTGGACGAAGCGGAGTCCAGCCCGGGGTCGTCAAATGTGGTTGCCGCAAGCCCGCCGGCCGCACTGTTCTCAAGCCCGCCGGTCTTCGCTCACTCAAGCCCGCCGGCCGTGCCATTCTCAAGCCCGCCGTGTGTGACGCTGTGTGTTTCGCTGTAAAAGCTAAACTACTTTGTTTGGCCTTCCAAAAGAGGACACAACTAGAAATCAGTGGTTAAGTTGTATTTACAACACTGTTCCAGAACAGTTCAACCCAAATATTCAGATGTGTGCAGCGCATTTTATGGAGGACCTGTTTCCTGAACCTGCAGAGTAGCCTACAATGCGTCTGTGCACAAAGGCTGTTTCTATAAAGTGGGGCAGTTCCAACTTTGCAAGGACAGTCTGGCGTTTCTGACTATCAGCCTGTATGTATGTTTTCATATTTAAAGAATTTGCCACTGACGATTCAAACGCGAGTTTTGAGCAGTGCAGAGTAGCGCTTATTGTTTGTCGTTTCTCCGATCACAAATACAGACATGGTTTTATGTTTACGCGGTACGATATGCAATGCAATGCGTAAAAAGACCGTTAAGTCATTATAATCAGTAATTATGTCCCCACTGGATGCAGCAAATGCCTCGGTTGTAATGGGTTTTATTGGTGTCGTCTCATCGCGCCGGGACAGAGCATCACATTATGGTAAGGGACGTAACATTTCCGTCACACGCTTGAGGTATTCAGCCAAACACAACGCACTGGATAGCTGGCCAATCGGAGCACACTTCGCTTTTCAGAACGATGAGCATTGTAAAAATCGACGCGTTTCAGAAAGGCGGGGCATAGAGGAGCAACAATAATGTACATTATGTGGAAAATAATGTGTTTTTTGAACCTTAAACCGCATAAACATTGCATTACACCAAATACACAACATAATGTTCTTTAATAAGCAGCAAATTAGGAGTTTATCGAGGCAAAAGTCATAGTTAATGGTTTGTTAATCGTGAGAATTGGACCTTAAAATAAAGTGTGATCGAAATAACTACTAAAAGTACAACTTAAGTACTAGAATTACTAAAAGTGGCATTAAAATAAAGGTATATATAAATACAAAAGCACTAAATAGCCTAAAATTACAATAAAAACTAAAAATAAACATTTTTCAGCCATAAAATTACACTGCAATGGTAAGTACAAAATTCAGATAGTCAACATCATTCACCTGTCCGGCAGTCCTCTCCCATCCAGCCGTCTAGACATACAATATTTCCTGATGGATCGCAGTGGTAATGGCCAAAGTAGTCGTCTCTTGGCCGGCACTGTTTGTTGCACTTACTCCCATAGTAGTTCTCATCACATCTGACCCGGATGCGGTACTCAATGTGGGCCGTGATTCCGGGGTGCAGGATGGACTGCCAGTGGTCTCCGGGATTCACCATGCTGGCGTGAATGTGTCGCTCTATCAAATTCTCCTCGCCGACTGAAAAAAAAAAGAGAGAAGTAGACACAATTTATGTACTTTGAATGAAAAACTATATATTTGCAACAACGGTCATTAGAGATGTCAACTTGTAGTCCAACTAGTGACTATTTAATTACTTAAGATCTTTAATTACTAAATTTGATATTTTAGCTGTGATTAATTTAGAGTGTCTTTTTAGTCTGCTATTTGGTGCTAAAAAAAACTTTAAGTTAACAAAATAATAATAAACTTCAAGAACTCAAAACAATTATACAAAAATTAAGAAATAAAATGTCTAAAATGCAACTTACTCATTCCATTAATTCACATGTCTAAGACGGAGCTAAAACACAGTCACACAACCAGTACAATGTGATAACAAATGGGTGCATAGATCAGCTGTAAGACAAGAGACAGGACAGACCCTGATTTTAAGCTATAAACTCGCTAGTGACTCAGACGATCCTGTCCTTGCCAACTTCCTGTCTCACAAATCCATTCAGACAAATCACTGCACAACAAAGACACTCACACATGAATGACACCACTGACAAAACAAAGGGTTTTCAATCAGCTCTCGGTTAACCATCTGAAATCAAGTACTTTATTAAGTGATTATTACAGGTAATTTTGAACTTAAGTGTGAAATTTTGTCATGGACATGATGATACCTCAAATCAGGAGTGAGGAGAGGTGTGGTATTGCTTTTCTAAGTGACCAGACTTATGATTTTCAGTACACAGGCAATAAAATGGGCAAAAAAGACCAGAATATTATACAGACTTAGGGTTGGACCAGTAACCATCAAGCAACCATCCAGAACACCCTAGCAACAGCACTGACATGCCCTAAAATCACAATTTCTAGTGAGTTCTAGTCAAAATCTAGTTCTTCTAATAAAAACGTTGATGTCTGGCCAGAGGGAGGGGTGCGAGTTTGACTACTGTTACCAGGGAGATCTGGGCAAAAGCGGCAGGCAGAGGAAGCCACTGATCTTCATAGCCAACCACTTTCAACTCTTAGCCCTAGCTGTCCTTGAAGGACCTGGATCCCACCCTAGTCCTAATCATCAAGCACACTGTCCACCAGGACACGGACCCTCAACACGACAGTGAGAGCGGTTAGCATTCACATTAAGAGCTCAATTTTCCCAAGCTTTCCCAGCCTCTCTGCAAAGAAAGCAATCTTTATCGCAGTGGGATCGGAGACGGCGAACAATCACGGTGGAAATGGGGGGGGTCTGCGATTTCCTCTGTCCCGACGTGCAGAGCGCGTCCGCGTCTTTCTCCTCTTGCAAACACACATGCGGGCCGCACATACACATACCTTCCTCTCCGTCCTCTGACAATGTCGACCGAATTAAGCAACAAAAACAGAAATAGCCCTGGCGCTTCCAGATAAAGAACAATGGAGCAAGATTTTGCCGGCCCGTTCTGCCCAATGTTTAAACACTGGGCAGTCCAGAGCCCTTCCTGCAGAGTAAACACAATGCTACAGGACTTTTCCTGCGGCCTGCATAGCACTACCACGCACACGTACACATACGAACCGTTCTGACAGATGTAACAGAATTATTTAAAGTATCTATAAAAAATGCATGTCGGCTAATTCTGTCAGTTCAACTAGAATCCCAAGATGACGTGACGGATTGGGCAGGCCAAACTTTATTCGCCCCAGCGAAAGAGTGAGACATATTTTTTTTGTCCTTGGGTTTCTGACAGACAGACAAGGAGGCATGGGTACGTGTCCGGTTTAAGAAAAGAGGTGCGGCAGCTCAGAGCGTTCACACTGCATACTAAACAAGTAGTATCAAACGGCATTGGAGAGAGAAGGATGTACTGGCGCTTTTGTTGCCAAGCCTTGCGTGAGTACAGACTGCAGTACAGACCTTGGCAGCGTTCTCTCTCTATGACAAGATCATTAATATCTGGCACACCTCTGTACTATGGGCTCATATGATAAATGAAGCCACTGTCTCAAACAGAGCTCTGCCAAGTCATTGAGAGCGCTCCAGATCATCAAAGAGAGCTCATCAATTTCAAGCATTTCTAATCAATGGTCACTAGAGCTTACAGATGGTCTGGTGAAAACTTCTAGATTCATTTTTAAACTCTAAAGCTAATTTCAAAGAATTGTATGTATCCCAAGTAAATAACTTAATCATATTTTCTAATGTTTTCAATAATTTAATAAAATTACATTCTGACTGCAAATCAAGCACATTAAAGGGGTTATATGATGCGATTTAAATTTTTCCTTTCACTTTGAAGTGTTACAAGCTCTTGGTGCATAAAGAAGATCTGTAAAGTTGCAAAGACTAAAGTCTCAAATCCAAAGAGATATTCTTTATAAAAGTTAAGAGTCAACTACGCCTACCTAAAACGGCTTGTTCTAACACGCCCCCACATGTCTACGTCACGATGTGGGAAAATTTGCATAACGCTGCCCAAATGTTCACGCAAAGAAAGAAGACGTAACTTTTATTCTCGCTGTAGTATTGTTGCCGCTGCCGTCATGCCGTGGAGACTCTGTGTGTTTCGTTGTGAAAGCGAAACTACTTTGTTTGGCCTTCCAAAAGAGGACGATATCCGCTTCGTCATGCTTAGAGCTGATCCGTGCTGGTCGCTGAGGAAATACTTCAACTTCGCGCTGTGGATCGCCGGATCGGCTTTCACCGTGGACGAAGCGGAGTCCAGCCCAGAGTCGTCACATGTGGTTGCCGCATGCCCGCCGGCCGCTCCTTTGTCGAATCCGCTGGACGCGCCGTTCTCATACCCACCGTCCGTCGCTCACTCAGCACGCCGGTCTCCGCTCACTCTAGGCCGCTGCCACTCACTAAAGCCTGCCGTGTGTGATGCTGTGTTTCGTTGTGAAAGCGAAACTACTTTGTTTGG
>NW_015505493.1:920671-985829 GCF_001515645.1 Sinocyclocheilus grahami
ATCTGCAGATATGGCCTTGTTTAGGGATCTGTGCCTTTTTGCATACGGGCATCTGACTGATTAGCAGTGATTGTGTTTTTCAGCAATAGTGTGCACCCTTAATGTACAGAGAAAAGAAGGTCCGGGAAAAATCTGTAGATGGAAAAATCGTCATAAATGTGCTTTTTTTTTTTTTACTCGTTACTTTGCACTTTTTGTTAGAAAATGTTTATTTACTATTTATTCAAGTTTTTTAAGGTATCTAATATTTTGATACTTAATTTCCATGATCTAAATATTCTTAAAAATTAAAATTTGTTGTCATGTGGAAGTGTGTAGGCCTTCATGCATTATTATGCTGATACATTATGATTATATATTCAGTGGCATAAAATGGTCTTTAAAATTACAATAATATCGCTTATCGCAATTATTTCTGGGGCAATATATCGCACAACAAAACGTTGTTATCGTGACAGACCTAAGTATAAGTCATTACAATCCGTAATTATGTCCCCACTGGATGCAACAAATGCCTCGTTTATAATGGGTTTTACTGGTTTTGTCTCATCGCTCCGGGACACGGCATCACAGTATGGTGAGGGGCGTAACATTTCCGTCACACGCTTGACGTATTCGGCCAATCACAACGCACTGGATAGACGGCCAATCAGAGTACACATCGCTTTTCAGACCGATGAGCTTTGTAAAAATCGACGCATTTCAGAAAGGCAGGGCATAGAGGAAAAAAATTATGTCCAGTATGTGGAAAATAATGTGTTTTTTGAACCTTAAACCACATAAACATTTCATTACACCAAATACACAAAATAATGTTCTTTTTAGCAACATCATGACCCCTTTATAAATAATGTACTCTAGTGATATTTATCTTGATTTCTCAGTTTTCTTCACACATCTCATATTTCATCTCAAACTCTTCGCTGACACAACACAAAGTTTTTTATGTGACTATCATATAGCAAAAATAAATAAATAAATAAATAATAATAATAAAAACCACCAAACAAAAACACAAATTAACACTTTATTTTGACAGTCCCTTTAACACATTCTGTTAACTAAGTAATGTTGCACCTACTTGTCTATTAACTCTCATTATGGTGTTAGTAGAGTATTAGTAGACTGGTAGGGTTATGGTTAGAATAAGTTGACATGTACTTGCAAAGTTACTTATAGTCAGTATAATGTCTGTTGGGAGAACATCACAACAACGATTTAGCAGATATTAATTAGACAGTCTACTAACACTCTAATGAGACACCTTCGATATCGAAATAAATTTTTTTCGATATAGCGGACGATATAGGCACGTACTATGAGTGACACAGACAGCACACGAACACATGCTGAAATGAGTGTTGTGCCTGCCTGTGATGAGGAGATTGTGAATAAAGAATGAATATTAGTCGAATTTAAAATAAACATTTGCATTTGAATGTTAGGTGTGCATCAGGGAGCATCATCAGTGGCGTGCGAGATGCAGTGATGATGCAAGTGATGTTGTTGCATTTTAATATTTTGTTAGTCTAGCCCACGAGACACACCGCTGCTGCATTATTCATTCAAAATATTAGAGAAATATAGAAGCTCAATGCCAGTATCGGTATTGGTGCATCCCTAAAATTTAGTCAGTCTGGTGGTCGGTATATAGTTCAAACGCTGATTAAACAAAACCAGACACCTGCATTGCGTTTCTCTAAAGTCACGCTCAATGTACTCCTAACGAGCAAACTCCATGGAGAAGAGGCCTACAAGATGCTTGACTCACTGCAGTGAGTCAAACAAGCATCCTCTGGACCACTGTTTAGGGCTGAAGTGCATGCAAAGATGAAATGAAAAACAGGACGTAATGACTTCAAGCAGAGAGAGAGTGTTTGCATTTGGAGTTTTACAGACACTGGGATATAGAGTACAGTGATTCTACAGATCACATCCGCAGATCAAAGCCAGGCTCCCCCTCTGTATCTCCAGTTTTACCAGCGTTCACCTTTCTTTTGCACACGTCGAATTCCTCCGCCTGACCCTTTCCTCCCGACAATTCCTCAAGCCAGACAAAGGCGGCGGGAGAAAACAGGATACAGCTGTGGAATTATGGAACCAATGTTGTTTCCCCAAGATCCTTACATGATGGAAGCCCCCCAAGAACCAGGGTTAGGGGATTGCAGCTTAAGATCTCATATTCAGTTGAGATTTTCACTCGAATATGGAAAAAAAATGAATGCATTTAACACATTTGGGCCTGAAGGAACTAAAAATAATTGCAGCTCTGCTTGCTTATGACTCTGATCAACATATCTGTCTTACAAACCACAGTAATCCAAACAATTGAACATTATCATGCTTGCTGACTATGTGGCAATAACTCATCTGTAATTTATGTGTATGACTCAATATTCAAGATCCTCGGACATTTCACCCAGCAGCTACAATCCATAAAGGCCTTCAGATGTTCAGGTTTATTGGGAAATCTTGGTGGACTTGTGTGCACTACTGAAGCAGGTGTGGAAGACACAAGATTGTGCTCATTTGAGCCTTAAACCACACATTTGTGTGAGGTTCCCAGCTCTGGAATGCTTTGGAAGCTCAGGTAACGATTCTTGGGTAAGCAACATATCTCAATAATTCTGTCAAAAATTATGAGGCCCTGCTTAGTGCGGTTAGAAATATCAAACTCAATGCATACCTACAACCCTCTATATCAGTACCTACTAGGGCTGTGCGATTCATCGAAATCGCATCGAAATCGCGATTTGAGACGTTGTGATTTCCTAATCGCAAAGCCTGCGATATGGACGCGATATTACTTTGTTCCAGAGCATATGCATGATTGCCAGCCTTGAGCTGCAGTCTTACTAACCAACAGAGTGAGCGCACCTCCGTTCTCCCCAATCAGCACTGCTCTAGCCAACTGAGTAAACACCCACCATAAAAAAAAAACGCAGGAGAGAGACAGAGTGGGATTATGGCATCAACTGGGTCAGATCGATAGTTAGGCAAATTAAAACTAAAGAAAAACGTATGCAAGGTAAGCTTCAAAATGACAGACAACAAACAAAAAAGGTAATTTCCAAGAGCTGCGTCACAGCGCATATCAAAAGCGATATTTCCCCCCAAATCGCACAGCCCTAGTACCTACATGAAAACTGACAACTTTTACATTTAATGCCCACAAAAAAATCCTTAAATAACCCCATGTGTGCCCAATAAAACCCTGACACGCCCCAACGAATTCCCCAGCGCTAAAATTACAGCACATCAGCGGGGCAGCTTTAACACTTTTATCTCATCCTCAAGTATCTCCACATACGAAGTCACTCTCTAAAGCACAAAACTAAAGATTAACAACGCTCAACAGCCATTATGAGCATCAAACCCAACCCAGAAAGGCTACAGCAGCCTGCAGCAGTAAATCATATAGCGGTTAAAGAGGAATACTCACTGTTCTGAGTGGAGTTATCCCAGTCCCAGGCTTCCAGGATGAGTGTGTAGGATCGCTGAGGGAGAAAGAGACAGAATATCATTATGAGATGAAATATTAAAATGCTACTGAAGAAAGCACAACAAGAAACAAACTAATTTTTATATATATTTTAATGCTAAACTATCCGGGTCAAAAGCTCCCACCCTCAAGATATTCTGATCCATAGATATGGGTCAGGTACATCTTCCAAACATAAATCACCTGTTTTATCATCTTTCAGGTGAGGGGGGAAAAAAAAAAATCAAGAAAGGAATAGCACACCTCCTCCAAACAAAATCTGAGGTGGCAGAAATTGTGCCAGACAATTTATGCAGTTTTAATGCGCTTTGGATTAAAAGCGTCTGCTAAATGTTAAATGTAAATGTAATACAGAGCATAAGAGGTTTATTCAAATCCCTAACCTCAAGTATGACCAACAGAAAAAGTGATGTTTGTCTTAGCAAACAGCACTAATGAAATGACAGAGATGCTAAAGCTCCATTACAGTCCTCTCTCATGACAGCGGGCAGCATTTATAAGAGTTGAGTTACGTTACACACGAGATGGAGTGAGGGAGGGAGGGAGAAATTTTCAGCCACACCTTGAATATTCAAACTAAATCTGGAAACATTCTTAACGCTCATCTGATATTTAAGAGTCCATCTAAAATGTTGCCCATAATCCCTACCTAAACAGATCAAATTATCAACTTTCATGGAATCAAAAACAGGCCACTGAAGCAGGACATCTTCAAATGAGGAAAAGAATCATTTAATTGATGTGTTTCCTTTAGAGACAAGTTTATTCACAGCACCTTCTCACTCCTGACACTAGACAGGTACACGACACCACATTTAGCACTTAATACAACTTCACTAATCCTCCTGAAAAGACATCTTCTCTCTCTCCAATTCTGGGGAGAAAAAAAAAGTCACGTGTTAACTGCATGTGCTAACCGCTAGGCTTACTGTACATCTCCAGCCATAAAGTTTTAGTTGTTGAGAGTACCTAGACTGAAAAGTGTATGTTCTTTTAAATTAAACTAATTGTGTAATTAAACTAAAACATGTCTGTGTGCTAGTGGCAAGTGTTAAAGGGTTGGTTCACTGGTCTTTTTCTAGGCTTGATTGTGTTTATGGGGTGCAGTCTAACATGTGTTAATGCTTCATTTAAAAAAAACCGCATTATTTTTCACATAATTTACCTTTATTCCACACCGCTCTATACCTTCTCTGAGAAATGGGCTGATCATTTACTTCTTTTATGAAGCCCCGCCCTCAGAAATAGGCGATGGGCTCTGATTGGTTAGCTAGCCCAGTGTGTTGTGATTGGCATTTAAATTGATGTTAAATATGATTTTAATTAATTAGACATGCGTTTTGATTAATAAAATGTAATTTAACCATTAAAAAGGAGTCCAGAAACCCCCCCCAAAGCCGTAAACCTAGGGGAAACACTGGTGTCTAAATGTCCCGCCCCTCACCTCAGAGGCATGTGCTCCGGTTGTATTGTAAACAACGGCGTCGTTAATATCGCTTATCAGTTTGAGCCCGGTTGAGAAGCAGAGGATATTTTTGAAGAGGATCGTGCAGAACCTGTGCAAGCACGGCTTTTAATGGTAGGCCTATGTTTTTTGTCTCATACTTTAGATATGCTGTTATTTGTAAATGCTACTGCTTATGTTAGCTTTTAATATATGGTTTTACCCTGATTAAAGCTGTAATACAGTACGGCAACTGCACGCGCATCCATGTATAACGCTTCTCATAGCTATGTGAAAATAAGTGTATAAATGGAACAGAGCTGAGCTGATAATCTGAATGAGAAAGAGAGAGAGAGAGAGAGAGAGAGAGAGATGCAGACCGTGTGCTGAGCAGGCGACGCGAGGAACAGTATTAAGAACCGCTGCTTCAGAACATTGATTTTGAAACTTGTGAATCCATTAGAATCGTTAGAAGACAGAATCGCGATTCATATCTGAACAGATTTTTACGTGCACCTCTAGTTTTCTAGAAGTCCTCTTCTCTAAAGCAGCGCAGCATGGCCTCGCTCCCTTTGCTGAACCATTAAAAAGGAGTCCAGAAACCCCCCCCAAAGCCGTAAACCTAGGGGAAACACTGGTGTCTAAATGTCCCGCCCCTCACCTCAGAGGCATGTGCTCCGGTTGTATTGTAAACAACGGCGTCGTTAATATCGCTTATACCGAGAGTGGGGTTTATCTGGGTTTGTGATGTCTCGAACCCGGAAAATAACTCGTTGTAGTCCCTACCAGCCATTTTTGTAGGCATTAAACCGCCAGAATTTTAAAAGACGATATATCCGTATATCGTTTGCATTGAACTTTCAGCTTTGTAACTTTGCAGATATTGTTTATGCTCAAACAGCAACATTACACACTAACTAATGTTAAAAAAGTGAAATCGCAATCAACCACCCCTTTAAGGCTTCTTCACACCAAGATAAATAACCATAAAGATAGCTATATTAGCCTCCACACAAAAACATGATAAGATTTTGTTGATTATATAAGCACACGCTGCAGTTGTCATCTGCTCAAGCTCTGTAAAGTCAAGGGGATTCTGATTGGCTGTCATTGTTTTTAGTGTTCATTAACTGGAAAAATTATTGCTTTTGGGTCACACTTTATTTTAATGTACAATTCTCACCAACAACAAACCATTAACAACAACATTTGCCATAATAAACTCCTAATTTGCTGCTTATTAATAGTTAGTAAGGTAGTTAAGTTTAGGTATTGGGTAGGATTAAGGACGTAGAATATGGTCATGCAGAATATGTGCTTTATAACTACTAATAAACAGCCAATATGCTGATAATGGGCATGCTAATAAGCAACTAGTTAATAGTGAAAATCAGTCCCTATACTAAAGTGTTACCTGTTTTTTGTTATAGATATGGCGTGGACTTCCCTAATTCTCCTAAAGTCGGAATGATTACTGTAGTTTTTATTAGTTATTGTCTTTGGTGTGAACGGCCCTTTAGCGAGTCACTGTCAATGTAATCGCAGTATACATATGCTCGCTAGAAATTCCCAGAATGCATTGTGAAAACGAGTACTGACTGAATGCCCACATGTTAAACAACAAAATTGTTAAAAAACACCAACTACTGAAATATTGAAATGGTAGTCCAATTGCACGCCAAATGTAGTCTGAATAATTTGTATACATGCTATAAATACAACATCTAGGTCTGCTAGTCTGAAAAAACAGAATAACACCTTAACCAGAAAAAAACAGAATAACACCTTAACCAGACTAATATATTTATATTATTTTAAAAAGACTGATTACTGCTTAGGTTCGATTGAAATCAAACCTTTAAAGTGCACGTAAACACAGAGCAAGTTGACCTGTTTGATTTACGCACACATCTCATTCATCTCCAGAGGTGGATTGAGAGGGGCGGAGCCAGACGGCCTGGTTGGCGAGGTTGGGGGCTGTGGGCTGGTGGATGCAGTCAGGGATTAGCGGCAGCACCAGGTCTGTCTGGATGGGTTGGAGTGGGAGTGGGTGGGCCACATATCCATGCAGACGTACAACAGATGTGTCTTAAAAAGATGGATTATTTGACATGAACGTGGATCATCCCACAACATGCTGCAGGGCTTCTGACCTCTCCTCCCATCCCCCAACACGGGGGGCGGCCACTGTGAGAGAGCGTATTAGTGGGGTCTCGTGGTAGCAAGCATCTGCGTGGACGCAAAATACGTGTTTGTGTGAGCATGCTTGTGGATACATGTGGATTTGGTCCAAAGCTCCATCAGTAAATTAATGGCATGCGCGCACCCAAGAAGAAAGGTCAGAATGTCAGGGTGTGTGCGCGTGAGAGGGAGAGAGACGCGTTAGCATGGGGACAGTCCTGTTCCCACACACTCGGCCTCTGATTAGCTGGATTATGTGACAGCTGCCCAAAGGGCTAGATGCGGATAAAGACTAGTGGGGGAGGTGACCAATATCGCGATTCATATCTGAACAGATTTTTACGTGCACCTCTAGTTTTCTAGAAGTCCTCTTCTCTAAAGCAGCGCAGCATGGCCTCGCTCCCTTTGCTGCCTTTTACCGAGAGTGGGGTTTATCTGGGTTTGTGATGTCTCGAACCCGGAAAATAACTCGTTGTAGTCCCTACCAGCCATTTTTGTAGGCATTAAACCGCCAGAATTTTAAAAGACGATATATCCGTATATCGTTTGCATTGAACTTTCAGCTTTGTAACTTTGCAGATATTGTTTATGCTCAAACAGCAACATTACACACTAACTAATGTTAAAAAAGTGAAATCGCAATCAACCACCCCTTTAAGGCTTCTTCACACCAAGATAAATAACCATAAAGATAGCTATATTAGCCTCCACACAAAAACATGATAAGATTTTGTTGATTATATAAGCACACGCTGCAGTTGTCATCTGCTCAAGCTCTGTAAAGTCAAGGGGATTCTGATTGGCTGTCATTGTTTTTAGTGTTCATTAACTGGAAAAATTATTGCTTTTGGGTCACACTTTATTTTAATGTACAATTCTCACCAACAACAAACCATTAACAACAACATTTGCCATAATAAACTCCTAATTTGCTGCTTATTAATAGTTAGTAAGGTAGTTAAGTTTAGGTATTGGGTAGGATTAAGGACGTAGAATATGGTCATGCAGAATATGTGCTTTATAACTACTAATAAACAGCCAATATGCTGATAATGGGCATGCTAATAAGCAACTAGTTAATAGTGAAAATCAGTCCCTATACTAAAGTGTTACCTGTTTTTTGTTATAGATATGGCGTGGACTTCCCTAATTCTCCTAAAGTCGGAATGATTACTGTAGTTTTTATTAGTTATTGTCTTTGGTGTGAACGGCCCTTTAGCGAGTCACTGTCAATGTAATCGCAGTATACATATGCTCGCTAGAAATTCCCAGAATGCATTGTGAAAACGAGTACTGACTGAATGCCCACATGTTAAACAACAAAATTGTTAAAAAACACCAACTACTGAAATATTGAAATGGTAGTCCAATTGCACGCCAAATGTAGTCTGAATAATTTGTATACATGCTATAAATACAACATCTAGGTCTGCTAGTCTGAAAAAACAGAATAACACCTTAACCAGAAAAAAACAGAATAACACCTTAACCAGACTAATATATTTATATTATTTTAAAAAGACTGATTACTGCTTAGGTTCGATTGAAATCAAACCTTTAAAGTGCACGTAAACACAGAGCAAGTTGACCTGTTTGATTTACGCACACATCTCATTCATCTCCAGAGGTGGATTGAGAGGGGCGGAGCCAGACGGCCTGGTTGGCGAGGTTGGGGGCTGTGGGCTGGTGGATGCAGTCAGGGATTAGCGGCAGCACCAGGTCTGTCTGGATGGGTTGGAGTGGGAGTGGGTGGGCCACATATCCATGCAGACGTACAACAGATGTGTCTTAAAAAGATGGATTATTTGACATGAACGTGGATCATCCCACAACATGCTGCAGGGCTTCTGACCTCTCCTCCCATCCCCCAACACGGGGGGCGGCCACTGTGAGAGAGCGTATTAGTGGGGTCTCGTGGTAGCAAGCATCTGCGTGGACGCAAAATACGTGTTTGTGTGAGCATGCTTGTGGATACATGTGGATTTGGTCCAAAGCTCCATCAGTAAATTAATGGCATGCGCGCACCCAAGAAGAAAGGTCAGAATGTCAGGGTGTGTGCGCGTGAGAGGGAGAGAGACGCGTTAGCATGGGGACAGTCCTGTTCCCACACACTCGGCCTCTGATTAGCTGGATTATGTGACAGCTGCCCAAAGGGCTAGATGCGGATAAAGACTAGTGGGGGAGGTGACCAATGAACAAAGACCTCCATCTAAAACCCATCACTGCAAGACACCATCAACCTGAGTCTCGTGACACTCAGAGAACATTCCTCCGGCCACACACACACCCTCTGACCCCTAGAAGTAGCCCAACACGCAACAGCGACACAAACACACTCAAACAAACTCCCTTGGAGATGTACATTGCAAGTAATTCTTCCCTCCTTATCGTGGACTACTTTTGCTGATAGCAAGGATATTTATAGTGGGCTGTGAACAAGCTAACACAGACCGCCTGGCTGGGACGTACTTAGGAGGGTACGCATCACAAGCAAACCTTCGAGTGATCGAATACATTCACGTTGGGACGTTAAGCCTGTAAACACCCTAAGTGTGTGTGTGTGTGTGTGTGTGTGCGCGCGTGCAAGTAGGTGGGTGGCTAGTGGGGTTGTGGTGGAGGGACCCACAGGTGCAAGTTCCCACAGTCAGTGGATGGGGCAGTTTAAAAAGGGGCAGGGCTGAAATAAGAGGGGGCTGAAGTGAGAGAGGCTAAGAATGACCCTGGAGACCTTTCATCAGGCTTCTCATCAGCTTCAAAAGGCTCCCACGTCGCAGTTTCAATTGGCAGCGGCTCACACACGCATTCGGACACAAGGCCCTACTGAGCGCAAACAAATTATTACATTAAACAATGTTAACTTTAACCAAACTATTATCACATGACAGGATGATATCGGGATCTTCTTGTGAAGGCGGCAAAGTGTTTCCACCGGCAGTCACGTACAAGTGACGTCCAGCTGACAGCAAGTGTGAGGCAGTCTGAGAGCTTTCACACACACCTTATCTAAAGTAGCGAAGCCTTCAATACCCTAAAAAGAAAGTGAACAAGACAAGAAATAAAAATGGGTCTGACATGCGACACTGAAGTAGTCCAAAAGAAATCAAAATAGGTCTCTGTAACCTCGGTGAGAAAACGAGTACTTCATTTCCTCATCTGCTTTTGGAAAAGGAACTGCAGAGAGAGGCAAACTTCCCTCGTCTGACCTGGCAGGAAGATATCATCCCCACCCACTCTGCAGACCAACACATTACTAGGGTCAGAGCGGTTCAACAACCAAATATATAACCTATGGATTAGGGGTCGACCGATATGTGTTTTTCAGGGCCGATGCGATACCGATTATTACAGATCAAGTAGACCAATAACCGATATTTTGAACCGGTATATATGTCTGGTGTAAAAATGAAAATAAAAATGCCTTTCCTGGTGTTGGTTGAGTGTAGTACTCCCACACTGCACATTTTACTCTTGTCTTCCTCTGTGCATCCATCTACAATAAGGGTAATATAAAGAGAGAGTTAAAAGAGGGGCCACTGTATGCTTCATGATTAAGCCTATGAATACTGTCCTACACCTAAACAGCCTGGGGAAATGCAAGTATTTGGCTTCAATAATTTACATGTTAGAAATGTATGTGTAATAGCATAACCTCTCATAATTCCTCATTAATACTTTTCTGATGACTAAAACACAACCTACAATAGTAGAGGTGACTATTCAATTCATCATCTAATGCACATCAATGGATTAACTTTAAAAAAAAAATTATATAATAAGTGTAAATAATTTAATTGTCTTTATAGCTATATTGTAGAAGTTGTTAAGAAGACTGCAACTATTTTCATGAAACTAACACTAATAGGCTTTTACAGGCACACTTAGTTCAATAGCTTATTGAAATGTCTTGGCCTATGTGACACTAGAAATTTCAGTTAGTTTTAATTTACAGTACAGTGCAAATGAAGGCATACATCAGTTTAATTTATCTTTTAATCAAATGAGAGTTAAACTCTTTATTTTTTGACAAAGGGTTTACTATTAAAATTAAAACATGGAAGAAATACTGTATTGTGCGATTATTCTTTTAAACAAAAGTTGTAATAATTGTTGTAGTAGTATTATGCATATCATACTGCACCACAGTAATATATTTCTGATAATTTCTTTAAGCTAACCCGAATTTATATTTTGAGGGGTTGTCATGAGGAACTTTTAAGTTTCTGTAGCCTATGTAAGTGTTTCCCATACACTGATTTATTTGTGGCGCCCGCCACAATATCAAAACTGACCGCCACAAATAGATTTTATTTAGAAAATATTTTTTGTGCCATACTGCCATGTACTCTAATATGTCAGAAACATCATACAGCTCATGAGCACTGCACGTTTAAAAATTGAAACCCGGTGCGGGTGTTTTTATATCCCTGTATTTCTGAAGGAACCCGAGTGTCTTCAGAAAATGTTGGATGTCATTTTCATTTTTATCTTGCATGTAATATCTGATAAAGCAGCGTTTGTGAGTGGAGCACTGCTTTGTGTACAGTGTTATCGGGGAAACCTTGATCTCTACCACTCCCACATCGCCTCCTGCTGCCAGAGAATTAATTTGCATATATATGCCTCCACAAATAGAGTTAGTCTGTCTGTGGGAAACACTGCGATAGTTTTACTCAAATGAAACTGTTAAATGATCATGAAGTGACTCTCCGAGGGAGTCAGAGCAGTTCTGGAGATGTTCATGTTTTTATGTCCTCATGTAGTGAGACGACAGAAGCTGAAATCACCGCAAGCGTTGCACACTTTGTATGTGTAGAAAACAAAACCGTGCGTCTGTACCATTTGCATACACAGAGACACGCAGAACTGACCTACTTTTGATTAATTCATACAAACTTTGACAAATTCCGTGACATTCCGCGTCATACAGTAAATTCCATTTATATGACTGGATTCCGCGATTCTGTCCACATTTTCTGCATCGCGGAAATCATAGATAATATTGAGGTGTTTTACAACTTCAGTGTAAAAGTTAGTGGATTGTGATTTATTGCAAATTAAGTAACGTCTGCTGCGGCATTACCTTTGAGAGACAACTGATGCGTGATCAATGAAGCAGCTCCATTTAACAAGCGCTTTCAGAGAGAGAGTAAATTCCGCATTGATTTCTCGGACTCGTGACTCCTAACAAATCAGATGGGCGGTGCGTGGAGATTGCTTTAGGCCACAGAGTGGCGAGTTCTAACAGGCTGCATCAGAGCCAAATAGCGCGTTTCAAAATTAAGTTATTTTATCTGCGAATCGGTTTTGAAAATGACCGATACCGATAATCATAAAAATGCTTAATATCGGCACTGATAATTGGTCAACCCCTACTATTGATAACTGTTTTGCTAGGTCAGACATTTTTGAGGCAATTAGCTTTAGCTGTTAGAACGATTTTCACATTCAGATGTCTTTAGGAATTGCATTATGTCCCACACTCTTTTTTTAGTGTCACAACATAACAGTTTTGACAATAGTCCAACTTTTAAAAGCTCAAACTGAGACCTCTTCATCTTGTTCATTTGGGTCCGTTTTTGCATGCAAATACTTGTCTTATGTGAACACCTCTTGAGAAAAGCAAGCGATCAAGGTCAGGTAAATCTGAAACTGGACTAATTATACAGGGCTTTTTACCTGAACTAGCTACCTATGCCTAATCATTTTTGAAATCAACATTTTACTATGTTTAATACACTATATTCAAGTACATGTTCACATACACACACACACACACACACACTAAACCTGTCACTCAAAGTCTGAGCACCAGTCGCACAAGTTCTGTGCCAGACTTTGATTGATTGTCCTCAGGGAACCCGCAGGTCATTTATTCATTCCATGACAACTGGCCACAGCATATAATCTCCATTAATCTGGGATGTCAATCCCATCTTTTTAGCAGAACTGTTGACTGACAGAGATATGGGCCAAACTGAGGGTGAAGTGGCAGTGGACAACACTGACCACAACCATCAATTACCACAAAATGTAAGACACCACCAGGCCAATTAAAGGACACTGAAAGTCTTTTTTAAAAATCTGTTTCCCAAAACTAACAGATAGTTTTGGAGCGGAGCATGTCCTCAAGATTTTGTGACGCAATAAGAAAATCCTCATTCCAGTTTGACATATTGAATTAGCTCAACATGATGCTGAAATAAATTTTCAATCAAAATATTTAATCCTTGCTAAGCAATAAGGCAATGAATGCATGCAGTTTTGCACTGCAGCTGAGCAAATAGAATATTGATTAGTGATGCACAGTATATCACCATATCTAGCAATATTAGAAATTAAAGAATTGGTATCAGCTGATACCGTGAGTTTATTTGTGCATGTTCGTTTTCCATATTTTTGCACTCAAATTATCATTGCATCATCTAACCCTTACTCAGAGTTAATCTAAAGACTGTTAAATATAATCTTTATTGATTGTGAGATTAGCTATCCACTTTTGTACTGTGCAGTATACTATTGCAGTGCCAAAATTGTAGGATTTAAAGGGGTCATCGGATGCTCATTTTCCACAAGTTGATATGATTCTTTAGGGTCTTAAACCTTAAAGACCTAGATCATTTTTGGGGCACCTGACACGCCTGCACTTTTCTTTGTTTTTTTATACCTATTCTAGCAGTCAGCATCAAGTGTCATATATCATTATAAACAGGAGAACGTGAAGTTTCAGTCTAGCCAATTTAAATTCTCAGTTTTCCTTTTGTTTTCTTGAAGAATGAATGAATTTACAGAATTTTAAGAAAAACGCAAGCAACAATTGTGTACTCAAACAGAAACTCCTGAAGTTTGGATATTTTTCTTTAGAAAGTTGTATCTGGGTGTTTTACACTTCCAAATAATATTGTCTACATATAACATTCACCAAGCAAGTTATAGACATTTATTACAATATTGTTATAGGTGCTTTTCAATGAAAAACAGGTCTATTTAATTTACTAACAATATAGATGTCCAAAAAAAATTTAATCAGTGTTAATAACAAAACACAGTAAAAAAGTGACTTTTTTTTCAGAGAAATATATTTTTAATCCGAGTATGAACAACAACAATCACAAACCATGCAGAAATTTAGTGAAAACAATTGCACAAATTGTCTTCTGCAACAAAAATACAAACAGTGCAAATGATTCACAAACTACACACAAAATGAGTGAGAAATATACAGATTGCAACAGAAAAAATAGTGAAAATGATCTTTATGAACTATAAAATAATTATTTACATAATATGCATAACATAAATGATCGATCCGCTGGCTGTACTCTGCGTTGAAATCGAATTTACCGTGACATCCCCTAGCGACGCGAAGACATAAATTCCAGTGCTTTATCCGATATGTACCGCTGTTTCATCCTTGTTTTTGGTTTGTCAAAGTACTCAGACGTGTGTTTTTCTGGGCTTTTTCAGAGAGTTCTCTCGTGCAAATGTGTTATTTTGTGTTTGTTTTCATGCACGCACGACAGACTTTACTTTCACTTTGCATTTGTTCAAACTTCCAATGAAAAATCCTAAATGGTGGTTCAAAAGAACAAAAACTATGTTTATTGGTTGAATATGGGACAGTTTGAACCAATCTGGGGGCATGGGGGTGGGACTAAACAGCAACAATCGTTCCTGTTTGGCTCAGAGGAACGAAATGCATTGGTTTCTTCTGACAAATCAAAGCTGTCAAAATGTGATGACGTAATAACGTACACTACGGAGCCTCTGAATATTTAGAGATTTAATTGGAGATTCAGATAGGATTAGCAGTTCAAAAGTTATTAAACATTTAAGAAGGGTTAATGACCATCTTTGAGGGTTAATGAAAAGTCTATAACATACTTTGGTAAAAATTTATCAATGTATCAATGGTACAACACCCTTTTTACCTTGTCAAAATCAGCTCTGCAGAAATCAAACCATTTTTTTGCATGTTACTTTAATACTTTAAAAGCTCTGCTCACCCCACCCCTCTCCTCTATGGGATGATGAGCCGTGCTCTGAGAGACTGTTTACTTTAGCCACATTTAGCCGTGAATCTTAGGAATAGCGATTGCAAAGATTCATAAAAAAATCCCCTTATGCTCACTTCTTCTATAGGTGAAGCTGGATCACGAATGATTCGTGCGAACATAAACGCATTTAGGCAGATCGGGAGGCGCATTCCCTTCACAAACAAATGTAATCCTCTGCGTATTCAGTGGCTCAGATTCGGGAGTAAATGATCACTGCTATGTTCATTATTACATCCAACAACAAAACACCTCAATCGCTATGGAGACATTCTTTTCCATGTCCCTGTTCCGGCATCGAAACAGTTAACTGTTAACAGTCCGACTGTTAACAGTTCACTCAGGGCAGGTCTACGGTAAAACGCCAGAGTCAATCAACAATTGTGGGAGCGGCCTTCGTCCATGTGACATCACACAGACAAAAGGCTGAGAATGGCCTGATTTGAAAAAGGGGATACTATTTTTAGAGATTAAATAAAAACCACTGGGTGGATTTTTATTATAGGGTAGATGTGTACACACACTGCCAACACACATTTACGATCAAACAACATCTAATAGTGAATTTAGCATCTGATGACCCCTTTAAAACAATTTATTTTAGTCTTTAGTGTATTATTTGTAATGTATTTAGAGAAAACAAAACAGAATGGATAGGCCTACTTGGTTCTTTTATCAGTAATTTATGTGTTCATCTATACAATTTCCAACAATTTAAGAATTGCACGAAATTATACAATTGAAGAAGCAGGACATCTAAATAAGCCTAAACTCAAAAACAATGCATTCAGCAATACATGAAAAATGGTGGACATAAATCAAAAAGCAAACCCCCTTTGATAAATTCAGCACACCCTTCCCCTTTAGGAAGTAAATAGGGTGCAATCAAAGCAGATCAATTCATCAAGACGGTGCAAATTCAGACTCGGTGTTCTTCCCCAGGGTCCTGCAGCACAGGTCCGATCACAAATGAGGGCACTTTGTTCTCAACAGCCCTCTAGAACAGGCAATGAGTGATGTGATGATGGCTGTCACCCACCCCAGCATGACAAGGTCATGTTTGTGTCAAACAAGTCTAGACTTGGTCGGGGAGTGATCAGGGGTGTCGGGGAGGTCCAGTCACCTCGCAGGGTCCACATCATGCCCTCAGTGGTGGGAAGAGGAGGTTGAAAAGCCAGCTCTGTAATCAATCACTCACAAGAGAAAGGTGTCCCCTGCTCCATCACCAATACACAGGGGTCTCGGCCACACTGCCGACAGTGGTGACCAGGTCATTTCATTTGTGCTTTCTCTCGCCCTCTCCTAGTCTGTCAACCCTATATCGATCACACATCCATCGTACTCTGCGTTGAAATCGAATTTACCGTGACATCCCCTAGCGACGCGAAGACATAAATTCCAGTGCTTTATCCGATATGTACCGCTGTTTCATCCTTGTTTTTGGTTTGTCAAAGTACTCAGACGTGTGTTTTTCTGGGCTTTTTCAGAGAGTTCTCTCGTGCAAATGTGTTATTTTGTGTTTGTTTTCATGCACGCACGACAGACTTTACTTTCACTTTGCATTTGGTTTGGTCAACTTTCCAGTGAAAAATCCTAAATGGTGGTTCAAAAGACCAAAACCTATGTTTATTGGTTGAATATGGGACCGTTTGAACCAATCTGGGCATGGGGGTGGGACTAAACAGCAACAATCGTTCCTGTTTGGCTCAGAGGAACGAAATGCATTGGTTTCTTCTGACAAATCAAAGCTGTCAAAATGTGATGACGTAATAACGTACACTACGGAGCCTCTGAATATTTAGAGATTTAATTGGAGATTCAGATAGGATTAGCAGTTCAAAAGTTATTAAACATTTAAGAAGGGTTAATGACCATCTTTGAGGGTTAATGAAAAGTCTATAACATACTTTGGTAAAAATTTATCAATGGTTGTGTAAAACAACACCCTTTTTACCTTGTCAAAATCAGCTCTGCAGAAATCAAACCATTTTTTTGCATGTTACTTTAAATGCTAATGAGCTCTGCTCACCCCACCCCTCTCCTCTATGGGATGATGAGCCGTGCTCTGAGAGACTGTTTACTTTAGCCACATTTAGCCGTGAATCTTAGGAATAGCGATTGCAAAGATTCATAAAAAAATCCCCTTATGCTCACTTCTTCTATAGGTGAAGCTGGATCACGAATGATTCGTGCGAACATAAACGCATTTAGGCAGATCGGGAGGCGCATTCCCTTCACAAACAAATGTAATCCTCTGCGTATTCAGTGGCTCAGATTCGGGAGTAAATGATCACTGCTATGTTCATTATTACATCCAACAACAAAACACCTCAATCGCTATGGAGACATTCTTTTCCATGTCCCTGTTCCGGCATCGAAACAGTTAACTGTTAACAGTCCGACTGTTAACAGTTCACTCAGGGCAGGTCTACGGTAAAACGCCAGAGTCAATCAACAATTGTGGGAGCGGCCTTCGTCCATGTGACATCACACAGACAAAAGGCTGAGAATGGCCTGATTTGAAAAAGGGGATACTATTTTTAGAGATTAAATAAAAACCACTGGGTGGATTTTTATTATAGGGTAGATGTGTACACACACTGCCAACACACATTTACGATCAAACAACATCTAATAGTGAATTTAGCATCTGATGACCCCTTTAAAACAATTTATTTTAGTCTTTAGTGTATTATTTGTAATGTATTTAGAGAAAACAAAACAGAATGGATAGGCCTACTTGGTTCTTTTATCAGTAATTTATGTGTTCATCTATACAATTTCCAACAATTTAAGAATTGCACGAAATTATACAATTGAAGAAGCAGGACATCTAAATAAGCCTAAACTCAAAAACAATGCATTCAGCAATACATGAAAAATGGTGGACATAAATCAAAAAGCAAACCCCCTTTGATAAATTCAGCACACCCTTCCCCTTTAGGAAGTAAATAGGGTGCAATCAAAGCAGATCAATTCATCAAGACGGTGCAAATTCAGACTCGGTGTTCTTCCCCAGGGTCCTGCAGCACAGGTCCGATCACAAATGAGGGCACTTTGTTCTCAACAGCCCTCTAGAACAGGCAATGAGTGATGTGATGATGGCTGTCACCCACCCCAGCATGACAAGGTCATGTTTGTGTCAAACAAGTCTAGACTTGGTCGGGGAGTGATCAGGGGTGTCGGGGAGGTCCAGTCACCTCGCAGGGTCCACATCATGCCCTCAGTGGTGGGAAGAGGAGGTTGAAAAGCCAGCTCTGTAATCAATCACTCACAAGAGAAAGGTGTCCCCTGCTCCATCACCAATACACAGGGGTCTCGGCCACACTGCCGACAGTGGTGACCAGGTCATTTCATTTGTGCTTTCTCTCGCCCTCTCCTAGTCTGTCAACCCTATATCGATCACACATCCATCTTAAATTCTAAACACACAACCCCATTTTTCTGTCCCAAGTATCCAGCTTTCTCACAAGACCAGCCACAACAACTTTCTGAGGAAAACAACATTGAGCTTGCAGTCTAATTAAACCAAAGAAAACAGCTCTTTGGATCTGGGTAATGACAGGAGAGCAGGGTGGAGAGGGGATAGGATCAAAGAAAATGGCTGGCAAGAATTGCTAGGGAAGAACCTGGAGGAACACCCTAACCCAACCTGTAGCTCAAGAGGGATTTTGGGTGGCTTTGATGGTCTCTCATTCTGAGAACAATGTGGAAAGTCTTTCCCACCCTCGTCGAAAACCCTTCCTTCAGCCCCAACCGAAACAGTTTAGCTGAAAAGGGATTTCTAGGTGGCTTTGTTGGTCTCTCTTCCAGAGGCCAATGTGAAAGGTCTTTCCCATCCATCCTCATCAACAACCCAACTTTGGATGAGCAATCCATGACTATTCCATTCCAGAAATCCACTGCAGCAGTGACCTCTCTAAACAACAAGTCCATATGACACGACTTGTTTCGAATCAGTCAATTGTCATTTTCTGCCAGGCTTCCAGAGCACAAAAGCCAACCATAGCTTTGTTTAAGCGGCATTATGGCCCTGGGAGGACAGGAAGATGCAGCCCGACATGCACTCTGGGCCCTAGAGCCAGTAAATGATATTCTGTACTCGGTAACCTCCCCTCTTTCAGCAAACTCCCACACGGGGGTTAAGTTTCTACAGACACAATAATAAAGCATCATCATCGACTACAATGAGTCTAGTTGACCTTGCATACCCATGAGACACCATTATCAATAAAGCGAGTCGGACGAGAGTTCGGCGAGTCTGAAAGGCTGGAACACCAAGCGAGATGCAGAATTATGCTTGCGTGGTGCTTATCGCTGCAGACTTGGCCAACGAAGGGCACGCTCTGGGTGAGTGTGTATACACACGGCCCATTTAGCATTCCGCTGCTATGCCAACAAAATCATTAGCAATGACAATACAACAGAACAAACTCCTCCCCTCTGGGTGCTAATTAAGCAGGAAGGGACGGCAGTGGCCGCAAATACACACACACACACACACACACACACACACACAGAGAGAGACAGAGTTACAGTCCATATAGAAACACAAGCAAAGGTGTGTATGGGTTATCTTACCCTGAGGAACAAGGTGTCCTACAGAAATTAAAACCTTGAACTACTCAAAAATAAATTTAATTGTGACTTTTTTGTAAACGGTCTCAAAATATACAATAAAATATTTTAAAAACATGTAACCAGTACTGATGAAAAACTAAGAAAGTGGTTGATTTTAAAGCTTAAAGTTTTGGGAGGTAAAAAAAAATGTGCATACAAGCCATTTAAAAGGTACAATACAATGCCCACCATGTTGTCCCTCATTCCATGGACAAAATCAAGTTAACTATCAGTCAAACTTACTATTACGTCATCAAAACATAATCATTTTTTGATGTTATCCAAATCAAGCCTATCACACAACCTGATGTTTGCCTTAAAACTTTGGATAAAAAGACTTAAGCACTGGAATTACAATATACTTGTATAATTTGACTGTAAAAATAGTATAAAAATACATATTTTAAGAGGTATAGTACAGTACAGTATAGTGATCGAAAGAAAGGCTAATTACAAATCAATCACCAGTACACACATCGATCGTTCAGAGCTTCTCAATTTCAGAGAAGGTTTAACTGCAGCATTTGTAGAAACTGAGACTAGCATGGCTGCTTGGCAGCAATAGAAACAGGCTGTGAGGTTGGAAGCTGCCATATCCCAGTGGGCACAGCTCACAGATCTCCTAAAGATGCCAGCCTGGATCAATTCTCACAGCTCTACATCCTTCCAAACCGTGTATTACACATTAGTCCAGCCATACTAATCTAAAGTAGGCTTCCAAAAAATTAACATGAACACATCAACTACATCTGTGAAACTCTTCCACCTGATAGCTGCTCCTACACTGGTGCTATAACCCCAATATGGAATGACAATATTCCATAAACTGCTCATGGGCAACCTCCCATTTGGCAAGCAGTGCAGGCCCTCGGTTACTACAGTGAGGCAGCCATTTGACACCCTAGACCGCTAGCTCATCATCAAACCATCTGACAAGCCAGTTGTCTCCCTGTCGGTCTTGTCCAGTTACAGTACTGCCGATTACTCCGGTTTCAACATCTAGTTAAAACGGCAAAGCTATTGCTAAGCAGCTTCACTTCTCGCTGAAAAGCCCTAGTTGCAGTATAGCAAGCTAACAGAGTGCTGTTATGGCCACATGGGCTACAACTGCATTACAATCATTATCATCTTGAACAAGGTCAGAGGTCAAGCGGGAATTAAACTTGCTGCACGGTAATGCACTTTAATCACTGCAGCACACCTGCTTACAATTCATTAGCCTACTAGCTCGCACAGGAAGATGCACATGCATTAGTCAGACACAGTCACACACGCGCCACATCCATGTACGCCAACACAGCAAAAACAATCAGTCTCCCCCTGAACATATTCATACAGCTGGAAAGAAAAAAAATGATCATCATTCACGCTTTCATTTGTGAAATTGTGCTGAAGCAAAGGAGAAACTTAGTACCAGGGAGGTAGAGCATCATGGGTAGTTGAAAACAATTAGTTGAGCACCAGGGGCTAACAACAGAAACATTTCTCTCTTTCACACACACACTAGCTTCCAGTGTTATTGGGAAGGGACGTCAGGGTTAAGCTCGCTAACTCCCACTTCTGAAAGGACCCCATGTTTTCTATGACCCTTCTCAGGGGAGACAGAAAGTCCATTATAATTGTACTGCCTAATACAATCATGTCCACCACTGGTGGCTCGGTACATTCAACCTAATGGAAGCTCTTCTGTTGGGAACCTGTTTATCTTGCACTCTTCATGAGGGTGACGCTCAAGATCTCAACATACTCTAAAAGCACTGACATGCTTTCTTAGGTACTCAGCTGAAGTACCGCACAAAAGAAGAGTGCTTATTCTTCAGCTCTCCCTTCCTGATGCCAGGCCTAAAGGCTCATTCACACTAAGAATGATAATTATAAAGAAAAAATATCTATAAGGATATATATTTTGACGATAACATTCTGTGTATTATAAGCACAAGCTGCTGTTGTCGTCTGCCATTTTAAATGCTCGAGCTCTTTAAAGTCAAGTGGATTCTGATTGGCTGTTGATGTTTTATAGTTTATCACCTGGAAAAAAGTGATTTTTATCATAATAGCTGTGGTGTGGACTTCTCTGTTCTTATTTAATTAGAAGGATTGTTAAAACTTTGTGGTTAGTTATCGTAGTTGGTGTACACAGGCCTTAAAAAGATAGTTCACCTAAAAATGTAAATTCTGTCATTAATTACTCACCCTCATATCGTTCCAAACCCGTAAGACCTTCAGTCATCTTCGGAACACAAATTAAGACATTTTGGTGAAATCTGAGAGCTTACTGACCCTGCATAGACAGCAACGCAACTACCACATTCAAGGCCCAGAAAGGTAGTAAGAACATCGTTAAAATAGTCCATGTGACATCAGTGGTTCAACCGCAATGTTATGAAGCTACGAGAATACTTTTAGTGTGCAAAAAAAAAAAAACGGTGACCGGATTCAACAATTTCTTCTCTTCCGTGTCTTTGACGTGTATTCATGAGAGTACCATGACACGCAAACTGTCAAATGGACTATTTTAACAATGTCCCCACTACCTTTCTGGGCCTTGAACGTGTCAGTTGTGTTGCTGTTTATGCAGGGCCAGAAAGCTCTCGGTTTTCAAAAATATCTTAATTTGTGTTCTGAAGATGAACAAAGGTCTTACGGGTTTGGAACGACATGAGGATGAGTAATTACTTACAGATTTTATATTTATATTTATAATATTTTCATTTTTGTGTGAACTATCACTTTAACCCTTGTCAGAAACCTACCGTCACAATGTTACCAAGAAGTGGGTTTTCAATTCAAGCATTTAGGCATTAATCGATTAACAGCATTTTGGCTGAGGCCCTTCTAAATAGACTGTCTTCATGAGTTTAAAGAGTCCATCATGTGGGAGTGATGGAGTAGGAAGTGCCTGGCTCATACACTTCACGAAGTGTCCAAACGGTCTCTCTTTATATCATTATTTTGAAATCCCTGTCCCCCTGTAAAACAGCTATTTTACAATTAAACGTGGTCAAAACTAGGCGGTAAAACTGTCCGTGTTTACAAAATGCAACATAACTGAAAACAACCTCTCTCAAACCACATTGTCTCATGAAAGGTTGCTTCATAAAGTCACCTCAGGCACATTGCCTCTTAATTGGTCCGGTCTCTCTGCTGCTAAAAATACCTCTACCATGACTGCTGTATTCAGGAGAGGGAAAATGCAGCTTTTCCCTTCATTTAATGGGAAGACATGGGTACAAAAAGCCGTGCTCTGCCCCAGATCACAAGAAAGAACATGTTTATTGTGGTGGCAGAACAAAAAGCTATTTCAGGGTCAGGAAGCGAAAGAGAGAGAGAGTCTCACATCCAGCTAGAGATTCTTCATGATCTTAAAGTTCCTGGTGAATCACCACAGCGGGTCTCCATGGAGAGACAGGAATCAATACTGGCTCGTCCCGTTAAATCAAAAAACACCGCAGAAGACTGCGAATAGTCCAGCCAGTTCAAACGAAAGCTTGACTCGCTTATTTGATCTAGAGATTTGTCACAAGTCAACTAGTCACGTCCAATAACGGACTACTCTAGTAGTGAGGAACTAGTGTTTTTGGTAACACTTCACAATATGGTTAAAGGCAGGGTGTGTGATTTTGCAAAAACACTTTAGAAAACTGATTCGGGCCGAATCGCAAAACAAACTTGTAGCCAATCAGCAATAAGGGGCATGTCTACTCGTGATGTGGAGGAGAGCGCGTTCAGTGCATGGGACGGACATTAGCCGAGCCGAGCAACAGAAAGATAGAAGAAAATGTTTATTGTGGTGGCAGAACAAAAAGCTATTTCAGGGTCAGGAAGCGAAAGAGAGAGAGAGTCTCACATCCAGCTCTAGAGATTCTTCATGATCTTAAAGTTCCTGGTGAATCACCACAGCGGGTCTCCATGGAGAGACAGGAATCAATACTGGCTCGTCCTGTAACATCACAAACCACTGCAGATGACTGCGAATAGTCCAGCCAGTTCAAACGAAAGCTTGACTCGCTTATTTGATCTAGAGATTTGTCACAAGTCAACTAGTCACGTCCAATAACGGACTACTCTAGTAGTGAGGAACTAGTGTTTTTGGTAACACTTCACAATATGGTTAAAGGCAGGGTGTGTGATTTTGCAAAAACACTTTAGAAAACTGATTCGGGCCGAATCGCAAAACAAACTTGTAGCCAATCAGCAATAAGGGGCATGTCTACTCGTGATGTGGAGGAGAGCGCGTTCAGTGCATGGGACGGACATTAGCCGAGCCGAGCAACAGAAAGTTAGAGATGGTGGATAAAAACAAAAGAGGAAAACGTCTGCAGAACGATAAGGCAAGAAGTAGGACCCGTGTAAATATCGGATCAGTTTTCCAGCGCTGGAGAGAACTCAAGGAGCGGAGGCCTGCGATCGGACGCCGAGGTTGCTTTGTTTTTTCTCAATAGGTGAGTACACCGTGTCTACAACAGCCAAAGTCTGCCTACACTGGACTCGATCAAACGACCGTTGAAAACCATTTGAAATGTGTGTCAGCACGTCATAAATAGAACCCGGCAGCAGTTTTCTGTCGGGATTTGTTGCGCCGCGCCGCTCACGTTTGTAGACACGGTGTAACATTGGTTTTGCTTTGTTTCACAGAACTAATCGTTGTCTGGGTTGCGTACGTATATGTGGGGCGGAGCTATCAGAACAGAGGCAAGACCCTTTTGGGGTAGGGGCGTGTTTGTTTTGGTGATTTCAAATATCAACATTGGCTACCAAAAATCACTTACTCTGCCTTTAATGCATTAGAAATCACAAATTAAAACCGTTTTAACAGCATTTATTAATCTAGGTTAATATTAATTTATAAATATACTTTTTAAGAAACGTTACAAATATATATACATTTATAGAAAATGTATTAATTCGAACAGATTAATGTTTTGTTAATTGTTCATGTTAGCGATCGAACTAAGTTATCATACAGAACCTTATTGTAAAATATATTGCCATACTTTCTAGATTTTTAAAAGCAATGCGTTAATTAACATGCTAATAGCTAGCTAGATAGTTTGTAACTATAAAAGTCTCTTGTAAAAGATGTATGTCTAAATTTAACGTTTTAAAGTGGCACTTCAACATTCATACAGAAACAGACGCATGTCTTTGGCTATTGCATAGCTTATCACTCTGTTTTTTTTTTAAAGAGTCCCACCGCAAACATTGTTTTTTAAGATGCTGTGTCAAGTTTTACAATAGTAACTTTTAAAATGAGTGAATGAATGAATTTGGTTCAATTCTTAAAAGGCAGCATGTGAAAATGTGACACCGTCCCACCCACGACTTTACCGTGACTTCCAGTCAACCCCCATAAAAGACAAAAACAAAAACAAAAGATGGACACTGCTTACTTGGAAATTTTGAGGCCTTGGGGGAGCAGCGATCTATAATGAGTCCCAATCAACAGCCACCTGCTCTGATGCTGAACTGGACAATTACTGCCTTTTGTTGACCGGAGACAGAGCCAGCTGTGACTGGCTAATTACACAGTCAATAGTGTAATCAGTTGTGAGGCTCTAGCACTTCTTTCCCAGGTGAGACGAGAACGAGTGGCTCCGCTGAAAGACCAGTTAAGGGGGAAGGGAACTCGGAGGGCAATAGATAATTGTTTACTAAAGGCCCATGTAACGGTCTCCTAGCAACTGCCCAGCAAGCTCCCAATCAGGTGTGGCTGACGCTGCCGTTTAGCCTTGAAGCGTAGTGGTCCTCCACTCTGACGGACAGATACAGCTGCCGTCTCTATCATTAACATTCACTGTGCCACCAGAGAGGCTCTTTACCGTCTCTCAATCTCTTACACTGGAGTTGCACATCCACTAAAACTGTAACTCATCTCTATGTTACACAACTGCAAGGGACTAGAACTAACAGATGAGGATCTTACTAACCTACTGGCTCAAAGTCTGCATTAAAAAAGACGAAACAATAAGACGAAGGGTGTATTCACACCTATCTTGTTAGGTTTGATTGAATCAGACTCAAGTTTGTTTCCCCCCTTGGTGCGGATCTTTTGGGCAGGTGTGAATACAGCAATTGCACTCGGGTGTGGACCAAACAACTGTACTGCGACCCAACTGAAGAGGTGGTCTCGGTCCGGTTCCAAACAAACTCTGGTACGGTTGAATGGATGAACCAATGAATGGATGACCTTAGCACACGTGTGGTTTTGTTTACAATTTCTGGTTCACTTGCAAAAAGGGCAGTGTGAAAGCGAACCACACCAAATTACAAAAAAAAAAAAATCAACATTGTATTTGGTCCGGATCAAAGCAAGTGAACTAGCGGACTTTCCTAGTGTGAATACACACTAACTGATAAAATCACCTAAGTGGATCTAGGTAGCACATAAGTGCATTTCAATCTTGAAATGAATTTCTTAATTTAAAAAAAAAAAAATCAATCTTTAACTCCATGCAAGTGTTTCCTGCATTCCCACTACTACAAAAAAAGTGCCACATTTTACTCTAGTTTGCAGTCCAAATTTTATTTGATATGATAAAAAACAACAAAATAATAGCAAACACACGTTCCTCACAGGTTGCATGCAATAATGCACACAGCGTGAACAGTGTTGTCTGATTCACAAACAAATGACTCTCATGAACTAGTTCTTTTTAGTGAATCAAAACAAAAAATGCAACTAGTGTAGTCAAATTCATAAACAAATGACTCTTTTGAGTGGATCGTTGTAATGAATCATTCGAAAAGACTAATTTTACTCTTTCAGAGAAGTCTAAGTGTAATTTTATAATAATTTTACACAAGAATAAAGACTGAAAATATTAAAAGCATATATGTTCCCACATTGTTATAACAAAACACTGTTACAATCACAAGAAATGGCATTTAAAATGTACTGGAATTCCACATGCAGTAGCAAAAGGAATCAAATTAAATTCAAAGCTTTTATCAAATCAAATCGGGAAATCTGTATTGATACTAATAAGCAAACTATCAAGACAACGGCTTTACCAAAACCAATCTCTGAAATCTTGACAAACAAACCAGAGATAGGCTAAAAGAAAACAAACTGCACCTCCGACAGGTGGTGGACTAAATCTCCAAGCCTCTGGGTGAGGTGCTAGATATCTTTATACAATGCACTCTAGATGAGGTTACACCGAGCACATCAAACAGATGTCCAGATTCACAGGCACTCAAGAACACATTCCTCTGGCAATTTCATTAGCATCCATGAGACACTAAGAAACTGCAAACACACAGCATTTGAAATTCAAACTCAATCACAGGCTTTCAGACACAGATCTACAACCACACATCATGTGATCCGAGTTATACAGGCACATATCTAAGTGAAATTTCAAGCGGTGGTCAAAAGAGAAGCAGGTGTAGCATCAAAGGCGGCCCCGAAAGGGTCAGTTTGATAGCATGTTACACATTAACTTAAACGGTTGAGTGTTTGTGTGTTGGGTGGGGGTTAGTTTTTTATGCCTACGGGAGGGTTAGTTTAGGGGTCTGCCAGGTGAGTGTGTGCCTAACTGGGCTGCCATCCAAAGCTGACAGTCAATACTACATGACATCTCTTTTTTGTTGTTGTTGCTGTTGTTGTTTGCGGGTGTGACACCGAACTGCATAAAACATTGCAGTGATTTGCTACCTGATATCAGCATCAGTAATGTGCCTGCGTGTCTGGAGAGACACTTGATAAGTTTTTCACACATCAACACAAGGGAGATGCAAGTAGTACAAGGCTACCCTTACAACAAATTGCCATGGTAACTATATTTCCACTAAAATCCCAGAGTTATTAGTTATTGTGTACTAACTAATATAAAAATGCAATATTAGCCACTAATGACAAAATATATAAACTGATCAAAAATCTAGAAGCTTCTCACATTGTCTGAAGGTAAATTTCTCAAATTATTTATTAGCGCTGTCAGTTTTACCGATTAAAACTGTTTTTAATTAAGTTTTTAAAAAAGTATAATTTCACATCTAGATCTGTGATTATTTTAATAAATGTTTCAACTAATTTGAAGCAAAATAATAATAATAATTTGGAAATATCAAAGTTTGATAGGAAACCACGTTGAAACGCGTTAGGCTACAACACTCCAAGTTTCCCCTAACAATAAGAGCAGTAACTATGGAGTTTTAGCTGAAACTTTGGTTGCCGTGCTACATTTTTGTAAACATTATAAGCTACAAAAGAGCATTTTAACAAATTCACAAAAACCAGTAATACCACAATTACGGGAAATACAGCTGCCGATTGCGGGTCATATTTGAATATCAAGTACACTAGAAGCTTCGAGAAAGATTCGCTTCACTCGAAGCCAACTGAAATCAACGGAGAAGTCAGAACCTAGTAAGATGCCTACCTAGTCAGCGTTATTCTCGCGCCTGTGGTGCCCAAAAATGAGACACAACCAGCTACGGTATGGTTTCAAACCTGACTTTCTTCCGTTAGCAGAATGACAGTCCCCATTCACTTACAATGCAAGTGACTGTCATTCCGTTCAATCTCCGTTTGTGCTCCAAGGAAAGCGAGTAAGTCATACAGGTTTGAAACAACATGATGAGGGCGAGTACAAGTCTTATTTTAGATTATTATTGGATTTATGAGTGAACTATCTCTTTAAGAAATGTGTGTCACCTTAAATGCAACTTATAGCAGCCAGTTTCAAACACGCACAGCAAAGTGAATGCACTAAAGATAACCGTTCTTAACCATTATAACCTTTTTCTACACAAAAATCGTTAGGACACGGCAGCCTTACACGCCCACGATTAGAAAAAAAGAGACCCTGTCATCACAGTAACAATATAGTGCACTCAACTTCCGAGCAGTGACAGCTCACCGCGGCGCTAGCAAAGTGAATGCACTAAAGATAACCGTTCTTAACCATTATAACCTTTTTCTACACAAAAATCGTTAGGACACGGCAGCCTTACACGCCCACGATTAAAAAAAAGAGACCCTGTCATCACAGTAACAATATAGTGCACTCAACTTCCGAGCAGTGACAGCTCACCGCGGCGCATTATCATTATAGCCCAAGCAGAGACGCGCACTTACCGGCCAGGCGAAGTGAAAGGGGATGGTGATCTTTCCCACACCGCTCGTTTTGCTGGGGTTGTTCTTTGCAGTCTTAAAAGAAAATATATTTCCACCGAGAACGTCAGTAGATCCAGAGCCAAAGGTGCACGGCCCAGTGGTGGTGACTTCAGACTGGTACTCCTTCAGACACACTTTAAAGTAAGTATCGCACTCGTCCCGTACGCAGCGCTGGTCTTGAGAGTTCCGCGTGCCGTCGCAACATTCCCCGTCCCACAACTCCCCGTTTACATTTTCTACAGCAATCAGCTGCAGCTCAAAATAGCCAGAGGACTGGGACACCTAAAAAATAAGATTAGAATAAAAAATAAGATAAACAGAGTAACGTCAGTCATAATACTGGTTGCTTATTATTGAAATGCAGATCGGGTTTGCAAAACTGAATTAGCCTAACATTATTTGAGGGAATGTGTTGCGTGCGCTTGTGCATTGAAGTCTCCAGAGAATCAGTCTACAATTTTGCTAAGCTGTACAGAGGCTGGGAACAGCGATTTTAAATGACGGGGTGCAAGTTAACACTTATTACAATCTCCTGACATTTCCAAATGCATGAGCACATGTGGCTGCGCAATTGAAATATCGATTACTTTGAGCAAAATTCATTTAAAATCGTCAGCCCACACCCATCAACTTTTGCTTGCTGATCACAGCTATGGCAATCAAATCGATCTGCAATACTAGAAACAATCAGCGCTCTCACCTTCGTCCATATCGTTAACAGCAGGCACGCGATTGGGAGCCAATTCCTAATCCTGATACAATTCCACATGCCGCTGATGTATGCGTTATGAATACAAGATGGAAAACGGCCGTTGACCGGCGACAGGATCCTCCGCTCCTGACATGCAAAAATTCACAAGCGTGGTGTGTTTGCGTGTTGATGTCTGGGCTGATCTCTCCCTCGGTCTGATCGCTTCACGGCGAAATGATGTGCTCACAGCTACCACACGCCTGAAGAGATCTCGCGTGATTGACAGCTGCTTGAACCAATCACAAAGCCTCCTGCTGATTCGTTTGGCCAACCGCCACTCGAGGGCGGAGCATTGTCAAAACTTACGCTGTCTATTCCTCTGTTTCTCAACGAGCAATAAAACGCATGGTCCTTTTCCATCAAGAATTCTGCCATTTTTGTAACAGAATTTGTATATTATTATTTGAATGATTACTAAATACATTCAGCGACAATCACACAGCAAATGTAACAGATTTAGCATTTTAAGCACTCAAGCATGTATCCAACCATATTCGTTTTAAACACTGTGGTGTATTCTAACATTTAAACTTGACAAAGTTAACTTAATGTTTGATTCTAATTTCTTTTATATTGTGATTATAATTTTCATTAACATTACAGGCACTTTATTATTATTTCTTTAGTAGCCTATTATTGTGTGTACTTATGCTTTGGCAATATAATATGTAAAACAGTCAAGTCAATGAAGTGCTTTAAAATGTTATTGAAATTCACAATTTAAAATATTATGTGAAAAGCACAAAACCACGTAAAGTAGTCCGAGCCTCAGGAAACCCGTGTATCCTCGCTGCTGTTCAATGTCCTGATGCGTGCTCTGCCTGCTAGTGTGATTTGACGCAGGTGAGAGCGCCCTCTACTGTACATGTGCATTAACCTGAAAAGAGAGACCCCAGACAAACGTCGAAAAACCTTTATCTTTAAATCATTTACAGAAAACAACGGTAAAGCTCTACCTTGGTACCTAAGGCAGTGGTTCTCAATCCTCAATCCTGGAAAGAAAAAAGAATAAAACATCTTAAAGGAATAGCTCACCCAAAAATGAAAATTTGCTGACCCTCAGCCTCAGGTCATCCAAGACATCGATAAGATTGTTTCTTCGTATAAACAAATTTGGAGAAATTTAGCATTACTTTACCAGCTCACCAAAGGATCCTCTGCAGTGTACGGGTGCCATCAGAATGAGAGTGTTGCCAACTGCTTTCAACTGAAAGTAGCTAAAACTGGTAGCTAAATGTCCCTAGATGACATCATAATGGCAAATTCACTGATCTATATAAAGATGAATGTAGATCAGTGGGCAAGATGAGAACTTAGGTTTGTCCAAGAAGTTGCTATTTGTCCCTAAACTTTAGAAAAAAGTCTCAAAAGGGGCGGGGAAGTCGCTAAATCTAGCTACAAAGCTAAACTGGCAACACTGTTTATCACAAGAGGAAGCACTATTATGGATTATGGCCAGAAGGAACGGTTTAAATGCTTAATAATTGATTTGTTTCTTACAAACCTCTCCCTTCAAAAGATGTCAAATGATGGACTGGAGTCGTGTGGATTACTCGTGGATTATTGTGATGTTTTTATCAGCGCTCATTCTGACGGCACCCATTCACTCCAGAGAATCCATTGGTGAACAAGTAATGCTATTTCTCCAAATCTGTTCTGATGAAGAAAAGCTCATCTACATCTGGGAAGTGTTCGTTTTTGGGCAAACTATTACTTTTAAAATCAAACCTAAAAACATCTTAAACTAGTCTAAGCTGGTTTGTGGGCTGGTTTTAGAAGGGTTTTGGGCACCTTTCAGCTAGTAAACTAGGACTTGCCGACCAGCTGAACACCAGCTTGGCCAGGCTGACAGACCAGCTAGACCAGCTGGTCCTGGATAATACCTCAACACTTCACATTTTGCATGTCTCTCTTATTTATCACACCTGATTTATATCATCAGCTCATTAATAAAGGCTGAGAGACCTGAATTGTGTGTGTCAAGTAAAGGAGTCATACAAATGGGCAGTACTGAGCTCCTCCATCACTTTTAAATATATCTGATCCTGATTTGTATTAAGAGGCAGGCTGAAGGCTTTTGTGAGCACATGAAGTGACGCAGACAGGCAGTGTGGCCTAACAGGCTCTGGTTTTCTTACGCCACCCAACACCCTCTCACCTGGCTATTGCCGTATCACTAGGCACGCTGTTAATAAACGCAACGATTACTTAAGCACTCGGGGAGACTGGCGGGAGAGAAAGAAAAAGAAAGAAGGGGTGGGTAATAACCGATTTGTGGTGGAGACGATGGGGGAAGGGGGAGTGCTGGACTGCCGGACAGAGATGCTGGTGCTGGTAGGCGTGTTTTGGTAGCTTCCCTCATCCATATTTCATGGCTATTCATTTGAGGCCTCACATATAAACCTATGGCCAATGCATTGATTTCCTTTTATCTCCAGTTATGGCCTTGACCCACTTTAATGGCTTCACAATTGTAAGTTGCTCATTTCCTCCTAAAAGGCAGCTGCGACTAATATCAGAAAATAATGAATCCCTTGTTGTGATTCTGACAAAACCATATGTTAAAGTGACAGCATCATTCAGCCATGCAGAACAAACAAAAACAGGGCATCAAATAGCAACATTTGTACTTGCTGACAGGTTATAAATCAATGGGATCCATTTGCCTTTTGAATTGCTGCACTCAATTTTTATTTGATGCATGACCTTATTACCGAAGCTTGTTTCCATAGCGATAGGCTTACAATTTTACTGTAAAGCAAGCACAGGAAATTAAATGTGATATAAGTAGATTTCCCAAAGGTGAGAAATTATTGATAGGAAAATCACACAGATTTATTGCCTCTAGACATCAAGTTACACAGAAGTTACTATCTTTTTTTACAAATGCTCTTCATAATATATTTTCGATATGCCCTCCAATTTTTGTCTTAGTTTGAGGTTAAACAACATCTTTTGTTAACATATATTGGACTCATGAAGTAAGGCAAAAAAATGTCAACCATTCAAATATAATGTGTCAAAATATAGGCATGATTAGCAGAATATTTACATGAGATCTGATGAAGAAAAAACACAATGCTAATTTTTTTCATCCTTACCATTATTGAATCTCTTAAATGGTAATGAGGTCCAGGGACCAGATTATTATGTGCACATTTCAATATGATTGCATTTCTAAAGCAATTTTATAGACAACCAAATACTTTGGGTTATACCCCTATTTTTTTTTTTCTTTACCTTTAGGTAAAAAAATAGGAAAAAATAAGTACAGGTTTTGCTTCTATTTTTGCTTTACCTTTGTTCATACCTGGCCAATAACCTGAGGCAATTTACTTTCATCTGAACATAATCCTTACAAAGCGTGACTCACATATAATTTCATGCAAAAGGCTAATCTTGCCAGCCCTGACATTAACTAATGTCATCCGTGGAGGCGTGACACCCTGCATGAGGCTGTCAGTCAATGGTCAGTGAGTTTTAAGTTTTTTTTAGCCCACGGCCATAATAACAAATGTGTCACACAAAAAAAAAAATTCCGAGCAGATGGGTTTCAATGAGGCATTACAGCAGAAAGGTATCAAGGGAAAAAATACAAATTTACATGTGGCTTTAAAAATCTGAAATAAACTACTTATTCTTCTGTTTGCTCTTTTAAAGTTAAGGGAGGATGAGGAAATGGCATTAGTTGTTCTCAATGGAATCTCACTCTTCACGTTCCAAAAACAATTCTCCTAGTAAGCCGTTGGACACTAAAGCCTCATTTATGAAGACATGATAGACAACTAGTGAAATATGTCACATTACATAACGTGAATGACTTCTTGTTATGTGTTTTAAAGTACTTTTCTCATTTGCTATTGGTAACTAACATTCATCATCTGAATCATAATGTTGACTGAGAAATATCATATGTACTGATGGGAATTGTATAAAGTCAACTGTAAAATAATATCTCTTTTCAGGGGTCTAATCCCTGTCAAGCACTCTGTGACCTCTTGCATGGTAAAAGTGGTGTGCATATTTGCAGTGGTGTATAACATGAGGGCATCTGACACCTGACAGAGCTGCGACTCCCCATACCCTGATCACTGTTCCCTGCTTAGTCTTCTTATCTCAGAGGAAATATTACTTCCTCTAGCCCTAACCTAAACACGGGATACATCTTAGGACAGACAGGGCTCATCCTCAGTCAATATGTGCTTGTGTACCAAGTATGTAAAATAATGCCTGTAAAAAATGCAAACTTACATATTAGACAGTGGGAATTTGATGCACCATTCAGTGCTCAAACTGAAATTAGGTTTCATACAAAAACAATGCTTCAGATACATCTCAGATTGCTCTGCTCAATAATCTTTACAATTAGACCTTATACAATGAGCCCAATCGACCTTGACACTCTGTACCAAGGAAAGAGAACTCACAGATTCACTGCAGCCTGCAATACAAACACTACAACACTACACTCTCAGACAGACAGACAGACAGACAGACAGACAGACAGACAGACAGATAGATAGATAGATAGATAGATAGATAGATAGATAGATAGATAGATAGATAGATAGATAGATAGATAGATAGATAGATAGACAGACAGACAGACAGACAGACAGATGATATAGATAGATAGATAGATAGATAGATAGATAGATAGATTTTATTTATATAGCAAAAACTTACATTTGGTTATATAAGGTTGTATTTTGAAAATATACTCAAATAATACACATAACAAAATACATAATTTACATTAGTAATATTCTAATGTATTTTGTACATAATAATGTGTATAATGTAGCTGCACATTTGTTTCAAAACAATTTTGCATTCACCCTGGACATGTTTATTGAGGAGCAGCAGCAACTGATAAATTATGCTAACAATATATAATTAGAGCCCACTTGAGAATGTTGATGAGTTGTGCATAATCAAGAGATTCTTCACCCTCGTTTCATGTTGGTCTCTGAAGAGGGCAGAGTGCAGGGACATGCCTATGCTATTTGTGTCATTAAAGACATAATACATCTGCACAGTGGATTCTTTTGTTGTTAAATTAATTCAAGGGGGACACATATCTGTTTATTATACACATCCCCCATTTTCAAGTATTTTGAATATCCCATTCCCAACTCATATTTACCACTTGCCTCAATTCATTTTTTATCTACTATTTTCAGCTGTGCTATGTATGCATGCTAAACAACAGTTATATCAGGACCACTATCGTCAAAGATGATTGACAATTGGCATACAGTTTGGATTGGCGGTACGGTTCCGTTCTGGGCAAGAACTCCCTGCGCATCCATGCAGCCTAGCATGGATGAGAGCAGGGAGAGCAGCGATAACCCCCCCAGGGTAAACAGAACAGAACCAACATAAATGTATGCAGATATCGTTAAGTTCAATAATGTTATGTACACATTTTAGAATTAGTCTGATTCAAAGGAGAATCAGAAGGCTGAAGAAGACTGACAGAGGAGGAGTTGGGGATGGAGGAGGGTAATTAGCTATTGAGCAATGCGAAAACTGCTGATACTACTGCGGGATCTGCTGAGAGTCAGCTGATGCGAGCTTGACTAACGTGACCTGCCAGAACTAACGCTACGCTTGATATTTATGCTATTATAATCACATCTGGAGCTCAATCTTTTCAGGGTCGTTTTAGTCTTATGCACTAAAACACAGTATCAACCTCCACTTGAGAAAGGTATTTTTCCCATAATGTGAAATGGTTATATTTGGGCTAGAAATGTCCAGGATGTCCGTCCTGTTTATGACATCACACACTGGCCTCTGAATCTCATGAGAGCAGAACATATCGAACTCTACATGCTTTGGCTTCCCAAAAACAGCAGCGACATGCACTCATCCAGGATATCCTACAACAGAGTCGGAATGGTGACTCCCCTGTTTGCTTGTTTTTATTCTGCTCCAAGCCCCACATCCGTCCACTGGTTCAAAGAGGGTTCACCGATTCTAAGAGTACACAGTGAAGACTATGGTATCAGAACTCCTTTCTTGCCTATCACATAGAAAGGGAAAGAAAGATAGAAAGAAGCCGACTTTGTAGAAGACAGAGGAGCAGGGGAGTATATTCAGCAAAGCCTCATAAATATCTACAATGTCTAAGATAAGCAGAGAGGACCTTGTGTTCTCACAGCCGGTTCTCTGCCTCACTCTGAGTCGAAACATGCATCATTCCTGTTGCCCGAAACACAGTGAAAAGTGACCCCTCCACAAACTGACCAGGACAATGTCTGTAGTGGAGTTATAAAATGATGACACAATGAAAATTTGATGCTTTAGAGGCTACAGAATTTAGTATTTTTAATTATTGTAATAATATAAAACCTTTTTATTTTGTTCCTGCATTTATTTGATCAAAAAATATATACTTTTATTATTAAAATATGTATAAAATATGTTATTATTTTCACCAAAGCTACATTTATTCATCAATATTTTAATATTATTTTTAAATGATTTATAATCGTATTTTAAAATGTTTAATTATTCCTGTGATGGAAAAGCTGCATTTTTAGCATCCATTACTCCACTCTTCAGTGTCACACAATCCTTAAGAAATCATTCTAATATGCTGATTTGCTGCTTAATAAACATTTCTTATTATTATCAAGGCTGAAAACAATTGATATGCACTGTAATAATTTTATAGAATAGAAAGAACAGCATTTGTTTATATTTTATTATTATTATTTAATAAAAATAAAGAAAACTATGATGCCGTCATCCATGAGATTCCTCTACAGGGATCTGCTTCAGTTTTTCTGAACTGCAACAATGAAGCAAAAAATTTGACACCGCCAAGTTTGGTGACCACCATTTCCAAGCCAAAAGGCTCTCAGGACACGGAGTGGGCAGTCATATCCTGTTTCACTGCCTCCGTGTGCACACCATTTCTCATTAGCATACAGATGGACAGTGTGTTGGAATCATATTGTGTGTCCTCCTGCTCTTTGTTTGCCAGTCATAACTCCAGAGGTGGGCACAATGCTTGCTGCTCTTCAAAGAGCTGGTCACACCTGGGAGTGTTCTGAGAAAGGGAGTAGGCACCCATAGCCAGCTGCACAGATGGCCTCTCACGCTAAAGCACAATGGGCGAGCTGTAAGAGGTCCATGTGTCGGGTTACATATGAAAGTGCTCAGCAAAACTCAGGACGAATTTGGGAGCTATGACGCGTAAGAGGAGCTCATTACTATTTCATCATCAGTAGTGACATAGTGGAAACATCATGTTGTGATGGGCTTGTGTGGTGTATGGTAGGGTTTCTCATTACCTGCAAACATTACATTATCCTAACTAACACACTCTTTACTGCAGAACGTCTCGGGTTACTTATGTAACCATGGTTCCCTGAGTAGGGAACGAGACACTGCGTCCTCTAGGGGTCGCTATGGGGAACGCCTCGTCGTGACTCGTATCTGAAGCATACATTGAAAAAACACCAACTCGTTGGCCGGCGACAGCCATGACGTCACTACCGGTGCGACTACAGTATAAATCGGTGCCGGGAGCTACACATCATTCACTTCTTCGTCTGAAGCTTGCGTCCGCAGCATGGCAAGAAACCTAGAGGACGCAGTGTCTCGTTCCCTACTCAGGGAACCATGGTTACGTTTCCTCCTAGGGATAAAATAATAATAATAATAGAAAGAGTAATTGCAACTTTTCATCTCACAATTCTTAGGGGGAAAAAGTCATAATTGTGAGACATAATACTAGAATTATGAGATATAAACTCAGAATTCTAAGAAAAAAGTCCTATTATTTATTTATTTTACTTTTTTTTTTTTCAAGAAACAGGCTTACATACTTTGTTTTTTCAAGTATATTGAGCCAATGCGGGTATTCATGATAAAAAAAGGACAAAAAGTTAAAAAAGTTCTTAGAAATGTCTTTTTGTATTTATGATTTTATACCATATGAAGCTTTATAACATTTTCAAGAAGAAGAAAATAAAGACATTGTGTAACCATAAAGCAATAATGGTAACACTGAATTATCCAAGGGACTGATTCTCACTATGAACTAGTTGCTTATGAACATGCCTATTATCAAGATATTAGCTGTTTATTAGTACTTGTAAAGCACGTATTCAGTGTGACCATATTCTACATCCCTTATACCCAATACCATAAACTTAACAACTACCGTACTAATTATTAATAAGCAGCAAATTAGGAGTTTATTGAGGCAAAAGTAATACTGGTTTGTTAATAGCGAGAATTGAACCTTAAAATAAAGTGTGACTGCAATAATTTGTTTTATGTGATTTTATATATGTACATATACATATATATGTGGATAGTTTGGTTCAGATATGGTAAACAATTTTAAGAAGCAGTAAAACATTTTGTTATTATTATTATTTTTTTTTTTTAGGAAATAAGGTTTCATTATAATGTCAGGACAGTTGTGTTACCCTGCTATTTTTTTTACCCTATGCCCCCCCAAAAAATATTAAAATGAGTTTTAATTCAGAAAATAAAAATATGCTCATCATTGCATTTTTAATGTATTGATGAACAAGTTAAAAGATGTGCATTATGCCGTTGACGTGATGTACATTGATAAAACCAAAATTAGTAAAAATGTGCTTGGAAAATGCAATAACTGATGTTCAGTTAATGAAGAATACTACCACAGCCCTTAAGAAGATACACTGAAGGTTAGCAAATGCTCTAAGAAGCAAAACAGACAGACAGGAAGACTTGCATCTCATTGAACAAAACCCTGAGGGGGTGTTCCATGACCTGTTGCCATCTTGTTTCCTGGCAACAAGTTTTTCACGCAGTGCTGGTTGTACTATAGAAGTTTTGAGGAATGCTGTAGGTGGACTGAAGTCGTCACAATTCATAAAATCCACCTTTTCCAAGAAACTCAGCCTTCAGGTCTGCAGTGATAACATCTGTTATGTACTGTACCTCAATCCAGGAACTCACAGCATCCATTTCAATGCGATACACCCCAAGGAGCTTCGCTTACAGTGTGGAGCAAACTCAAAATAATTAAGGAAGATCTGAACACAAGCACGTCAGTGTGGGTGATCCATAGCCAAGGGCAGTGGAAAATGAAGCCCTTATCTGTAACACAAACCCACATGCTGGTCATGAGATGCTCAGAAGCTGGTGTAGCTTGAAAGAGGAAACAAATGATCACTTACATGTCAGATTCCGAGTGCCCTGCCCTGAGGCACTGGAAGCAGAGTAAAAGTGAAAGCAGGAATTACTGGAAACCAGGACCAGTCTCAGCAGGACAATTAAAAAAAAACAAAAAAAAAACTTAATAGACTTCATAGCAGACAAAGCATGATGATTTCATGAAAAGATTATTATGATAATATGATTGTTATTCCAAAGGCTCAAATCCAAAATAGTCCTACTAAAGAATTAAAAGAGCAGTTGATGCACATTTGCAAAATGCTATGATTATATGGTTAGATAATAATTCTTTAGACACAGACAGATGGTAAGTTGGGGCTATAACTATAAAAAGACTACCTAAATATTTCATGTCACAGGCTATGTTTGAGTGGTTAGACTTGGGAAGAAATAACAGGAAGGGAGGACAATCCCTTGTTGACACCTGCCGTCTCATGTGCACTGATTACAAGTATTGGTTCTGGCAGCTTAGCTTGGCTTTAGTGTCATCTGCGCATCCACATCTACACAATTAGCCTTATTGAAACAGTCCTCTCATTTATTGACATTTTATGCAATTATTAAGCAAGAAAATGTATGCTGAGCTGATGGCATAAAATTCACATTAAGTCGATAATATATGTTAACAAAATCATCACAGTTATCACAGCGTGTTCCTTAACAGGAGTGACGCAAAGAGACTCCAGCGGCTGCTACCCTGTCAGATTTTGCTACCTCCCATTAAAACAGTAGGTATAGTACAATTCGACAATGAAAAATGCTACCTGTCAAATTATCGTTTATTAAAGTCTACACCTACCCCAACCCTAAACCTATCCTTACAGTAATGCAAATACAGTAATTATGTGTTGTTCAGGGTTATGGCTCGAAGGGATACAGCTATGGCTGGAAACCAACAATAAATAAATTTTTCTACCTATTAGATTGTGTTTTATTACTGTCTACACCTTCCCAACCCTAAACCTACCCCTTACAGTAATGCAAATACAGTAATTATTGTTGTTCAGCGTGAGAAAAAGACGCAATATTGATGTGCGCATGCACAGTTAGCCCTGGTAAGACAATCTGATGGGTAGGATAAAATGTCAGGACACCTTGCCGAACTCGAGAATGGGGCGTGGCGCGACGCAATCATTCACAATAACACAGCCAATCAGAACAGTTTCACTCTGTTTGGTGCTTTCTCGAACTCACAACATGCTGCTGCTGAAGACCGCTAAAGGGTTAGTTCACCCAAAAATGAAAATTAGCTCATGAATTACTCACCCTCAAGGCATCCTAGGTGTATATGACTTTCTTCTTTCAGACGAATCCAGTCGGAGTTATATTAAAAATTGACTTTGATCTTCTAAGCTGTTTATAATGGCAGTCAGCGGGTGTTGCAGTGCATCAGTCCAAAAGAAGTGAAATAAAGCGCATCCATCCATAATAAAAAGTGCCTCACACGGCTCCGGGGGGTGAACAAAGGCCTCCTGTAGCGAATCGATGCATTTTTGTAAGAAAATTAACCATATTTAAAATGTAATAATCAATTGAATCTAGCTTGCGCTCACTGTTGTACACGGAAGCAGCTCCGGGCGGATGACGTATGAGGTCGGCTTTGTGCATGCGCCGCTCAGAAGTGACGAACGCGGAAGCGCAGGGGAGAAATCAAAACAAAACAACGGTCATAAATTAGAAGTACAAAACGAAGATTTGAAAAGAATAATGTCGATATAAGCCAAGAGGAGACTGGTTTTCCTTTGCTAAAGTAAGGAAACTTTGCTTCCTTTGCTCCTGTAAACAAACGTTGGTTTTCACAAGACTCACCGGCGCATGCGCAACGCCGACATCTTACATCATCCTCCCCGAGCTGCTTCCGTGTACAACTGTTGGCACAGGCTAGATTAAAGTGATTATTACGTTTTGAATATGGATATTTTTCTTACAAAAACACACGATTTGCTACAGGACGCCTTTGTCCAGCTGAGCTGTGTGAGGCACTTTTTATTACAGATGGATGCGCTTTATTTAACTTCTTTTGGACTGATGAACTGCAACATCCACTGACTGCCATTAAACAGTTTGGAAGATCAAAGTCAATTTTTAATATAACTCCGATTGGATTCATCTGAAAGAAGGAAGTCATATCGAAGTCATATTCGCAACGTATTTAGCAGTGATTTTAATAGTAGCTTAGTAATCGTATTAATAGTAGCCTTTTGTAACTTTAAGATTTTGTCACAGAAAATCCCATTCTAAACATCTACAATCAATCAACATGTCCCCGTAAATGTTTGATGCTAATTAGTCCAATGAGATTTCAGTGTGAGCGGGGCTACCTGACGCAATGCTGACAGTTTTCCGCTTGTTGGTTCTCATATATTTGATGATTCCGCCAGTATTAGGCTACACACTATTTTTTACAAATAAACCCCTCAAGTGTACATTTTAGGTTATATATGCTGAATACATTTTCAATTTGCATCCCATCGTTACCCTATAATAAAAATTAATTAGACTCCTTCTAAAATACATTTGATTTATAAACAACAAAGGAATTTTTTTATTGGTATTTTCTTGTAATTGTTCTTGAAATTGATGTGCGATATGTTTGTTATTAATAAAAAAAATAGTTTTACAGTTTACAAGTTTTTTTTTTTTGGAGAGCAAAAATAGGTACATGTTGTCTTATCAAAAGTGATAATGTATCAGAACTGAAATTGATAGCTTGATTCGCACCAATGTTAGAAATGTTTCAGTTTACGCACTTTCCCACAATAAATGTTCCATGGTGGATACATTAAGCAGCTAAAGATCACGTCAGCTCTGCAAATAAACTCAGCTGGCTGTAAGTCAATATGACATAGGCCTATCTGTGGCTCTCATAGAAGTAACAATATGGGCTATCGTTCTACATTTAAAGCGCAAAACAGAAAACAACAGGCCTTAATTAATCACCCTCCCACCTAGCGTGACAGAGCTCCTGGAGGATGTCTGGGTATTCCCCACTGAAGCTCACTGCTAATCAGTTCTGTGGTAAGCTACTGCTAGAAGCAAAGTCGGCACATTAGAGGGAGCCAGCGGTTGACATCAAGATGGGGCAAGCTCATATAAAAACATTCAGCAGCACCATTAATGCGTTAAGCTCGTATTATCTACAGTGAATCTTATCAGCTGCGCTTGGTGTGTGGAGAAGGATGGGGGAGTGATGACAGATCAGGACTTCAGGGAAATGGAAGTGCCCTTTCCTTCAGCGGAAGGAAAGATCAGAACCTGCATGAAATTTAGAAGCTGCCGCTCAACATGAGCTGAAATATTGACCTCACCTCCTCATCAAGAACATTGTGTTGATACATTTTCCTCCATGTAGATGATTTATGAAAGTACTGACAGTGAAGAATAACAATGAGAGTGAACAACTCCTTACAAGTCAGCCCGTAAGTTAAGAAATGAAATAAAAGAAAGGTTTTAGGAAATGTAACTGGTTGCAATGGGAAACAAAACCCACACTTTCCTGATACAAATAAGTGAGCTTTTCTCCAGATTTCCATATCATTTGACTGGAAGCTCAGAAAATAGGCCTATATTAACAGGTGGACTAGAGTCAAAATTATGTATGCAAATTATGTGAAACTATAAAATGCATAACTGACTGAAGAAATTGGCAGCCTCAAGATAACCGTTAGTGATATTTGCTCACAACACAGGATTCTGAAACCTGTTTCTGCCTCATAGCAGATTAAAAAGGTACTGTAACTGTGAAATGAAGTTTGAGTCACACTGTGAAATAATCACAATTATGGGAAAAATAAGTCACATAAATGCATAAATTGAGGTATGAAGTCACAATTATATTTTGTGCTTAATAAAAATATGCATGATGAAGTCGGCACAAAACATAAGTGCAAAACATGCATCCCACACATCATTTTCATTGTAAAGTGAGTCTCCCTCTGAAAATCAAACCAATGGCAGGCTTCACAAAGACAACATCTGGAATATTCAGAATCCAGACTGGTGTTAAAGGGATACTTCAGACAAAAATGTCAATTCTGTCATCATTTATTCACCCTCATGTTGTTTTTTCTTCTGCAGAACACAAAAGAAGATATTTTGAAGAAATAAAGTCATACAATATGAGAGTGAGGTAAACTATCTCTTTAAAACCACCTTGCATAGACACAGAAGTCAAAACCTCTGCAGACTGTGTAACTTATTATTAGATATTTCAAAAAACAAGATGCCTAGTTCATTCAGGAATTAAATGTCTTGTTCGGTGTCTTGTTTAGACTGAGTGAATCATTCAGTGAAGGGCGACTTGTTCATTTAGTGGGTCTTAAAAGGAAGGAAAAGCCAACAAAGTAATCACATGCTTCAAAAGGGAAAAAGAGACTTCAGTGAAGGAAATATAAGGAAATGAATAAGATGATTCGTTCACAAATGAAACACACCTGTACAAATACTCTAAATGTAGACAACCATGTTTAGTTATTGTTTGATGGATGGTTTCTGATATTAAAGGGGTCAGTCATATGATGCAATTTCAAATTTTCCTTTCTCTTTGGAGTGTTACAAGCTGTTCGTGCATAGATAAGATCCCTAAAGTTGTAAAGACTAAAGTCTCAAACCCAAAGAGATATTCTTTATGAAAGTAAACGCTTTTCAGACAGATGAGCTTTGTAAAAATCGACGTGTTTCAGAAAGGCGGGGCATAGAGGAGCAACAATAATGTACAGTATGTGGAAAATAATGTGTTTTTTGAACCTTAAACTGTATAAACACATTGCATTACACCAAATACACAACATTATGTTCTTTTTAGCAACGTCATATGACCCCTTTAAGAGGGTCACTTAGATAAACTGAATGTTCATGTGATCTCAATGGATGCCTCACTATATACAGTGGCTACGGAAAGTATTCAGACCCCCTTAAATTTTTCACTCTTTGTTATATTGCAGCCATTTGCTAAAATCATTTAAGTTAATTTTTTTCCTCATTAATGTACACACAGCACCCCATATTGACAGAAAAACACAGAATTGTTGACATTTTTGCAGATTTATTAAAAAAAGGGAAAATTATTTCCTGCATCTATAATACTCTCCAGGCCTCCCAATTACCTACTACATCTTCAATCAAAAGTTTATGGGAGGAAGAATTAGGGCCAGAAATTTCCAATGAGTAATGGGCGGATAGACTGGAAGAGATTAATAGATGTTCAATAAACTCCAGACGCTGCCTCATCCAGTTCAAAATCTTGCATAGACTACACTACTCTAAGACAAAATTATCTAGAATATTTTCAGGTGTCTCTCCAAAATGTGACAAATGCAGGATGGCTGAGGCGACCCTGCTTCACAGTTATGCATTATGTCCCAGTCTTCAAAGCTTTTGGTGCAATATTTTCGATGTAATTTCTGAAATTACTAGACAACATATTGAACCTGATGAGTTTTTAATTGTGTTTGGTGTTTCAAGACATGAGCTCTGCCTGTCCAAGTCTCAACAACAATTTCTTTCCTATGGACTTTTAACGGCCAAAAAGGTTATTTTAACATTCTGGAAAAATAAACTGCCACCTCCTTTCCAGCTGTGGCTTGACGGACTCACAAATACACTACATTTGGAGCATATACGGCTCTGTCTAAAGAATAAGAGAACACAGTTTTCTAAAACTTGGGATCCCTTTATAAGGTATTTAGGAGATGAAGGCAGAGGAGACTAGGAAGAGAGGGATGTTGATTTAATTTGAGTTGGATCTAAGATCCATTCCACCCCTGGTGTTTTGTTTTATTTATTTTTTTCAGTATTCCTCCCTATGTGGTGCATATCAGGCAGACAGAGTGAGGGTAGTTGGGTGGGTGGCTAGGTGAATGGTCGGGTGGAGAATTGTCTTGTTTTGTTTTATGACTTTCTGTATAGTATGTTAGAAAATATGTGCATATGTCTGCATGTACAGTGTATACTTAGACTGCATGTGCAAGTATAGGATTGTTATGTTTGTGTATGCAGGTGTATGTATAAATATGTATATATAGTTAATAATTGCAGAAAGAAGTATAACTTGGTTAGATTTTTGTTTGCATAAGGAAAACTTCTGATTTGAATTCTATTAAGCTTATCTGTACTGTATATATTTCCCCAATAAAAACAATGTATCAAGCATGATACATCAGGCTTTGAGCATTTACTTGTATCTCTCAAACATTTAATGTTCATACTAAGACATATTATTGGGAGATATAGAGTGACAGTAACTGATATTTATACACTTTTCAGGTAAGTTCGCAATGCTGTTATAAATATCTCATTAATATGACAAGCTATAGAATTTCAGAATTGCACCTTTTTGGCCATATAAATATCAGCAAGTGCATCAAACTGCATATTTTTGCTGAGTTTGGGGCTTTTGTTTTTGTTTTTTCCCACATGCTTGAGCTCCATATTCTTATTATATCGTACCATATATGCCATAAAACCCAATGTGTCAAACATGATTCAACAAAAACACACATGCAAACGTTTTTAAATTTTTTTTATTAATATTTTGTCTAAAAACAAAAACACCTACAATATCAAACAAATCAAATGTATCTAATTTTCATGTCAGGCATCACAGGGTTAATGATAAAAAAATGCTCCTGAAAGAAACACAACCAAGGCAAAATCTTCATGTAAATTTGTCCCACTCCCACCATTAATTTCTATTAGCAAGCTAATCCCATTAGGGTGTATTATGAAATAATCATAGCATCTCTAGAGCAGTTGGCAATTCATTACATTAAACGCACAAAAAGAAAAGGCAAAAAAAAGGGCTTAGGGCCTGACAAATGAACAATTGTTTTGTATTGATATTGTATTCAGTCTGCGTACAGTGCACAAGCCCTTTCTGGGTCATCTGAACAAAGCCTTCAGTAAATCAAGAAGTACAGAAAACATGCTTAAGTGCCCTTGCCATGTCTTTTCCTTTCTCCTGCTCCACAGATCACACTCATTGTGTGTCTTGTTGTGAGGCGTGCGGTTGCTATAGCAAAGTCGTGGTAGTTGCACTCAGTTATTTAATGCTATTATTTGTGACCCCCTCACCCAACCACCTGTCCCTCCTCCACAATCCCTCGCCCCGGACATCCGTCAGTAAGGCTGTCTAATGATTACCAATGTGCCTAAAAAGAGCAGAGACGAAAACAAACATTACCTTGACAACTCAACTCCTCTCGAAGCTCTACATAATGAAGAGCTCAATCTGATCCCCCTAGAGAGCTCTGGATGAGAAGGACCTGACAAATTGTCCCTCAGATTGAATGAAAACATCACACTCGTTTGGCACATGAAAGAAAGATTGCAACCAAAAGGTGTGGTAATGCGGGGGACCGAAGAAAGGAGAGTGACATGAGGGCAACTGAAGTGGATCTCACCACTATTTGAATATATTACAGCACTGCATCTTGAAAAAAAATCTTACTTGCAACAAAGGCCTAATATTACCTAATTTGATTATGCAAAGTTCTGTTTTGTTCATGACCATAATTCTAACCTTGAAATCAGGATTAGGTATAAAATAACACCTTCAAAATCATTCAAACACTTGAAAATTGGCTGAGAATTGAACAATTGGTTGTAACCTGGATAAAGGAAGATAGGAATTATGTCTTTGTGGCAGATTTGCTGATGATTAAGGGATAATACAAGATTTCTTCACCTTAAAAATGGTTGTCGAAAGCAAAAATGCTTCAAAATGCACATATTTTGTGGAAAAGTGTGACGTGCTAGAACAAAACATGCATTATTTTTTTGGAATCGGCACTCCAAAATTAGTAAGAAACAAGTTTTGGATTTCATTGAGCAAATATAATGCAAGGTAGTGTTGTTTATGAGTCATTACACCACTTTACAATTTTGCATTTGTATAATAACTGACTGAAACTAACACAAATAGAGACTCTGTGACCTAGGGCAGTAACCTTTTTATTCATTTAAACTGAATGCAGATCAATGTAATACAGAGTGCATATTTGAAATATATATATTCGTTTGAGGTGCCATAAATGAAAACAATCAGTAAACAAATGTTGTGAGATTCAAAAGAAGAAATGTAAATGCAGTAGTGAACACCTCTCTTGAAATACTGAGCATTAATAACAGTGGCACATGACAATAAATCAACAATTTATTAATTTTTAAAAGAAATCAAGCCCTATCCTGAGATAAACGTACAAAACACTCCAACAAGTTCAAAGTTTCTTTCATAAGAAGAGATTAAGAAAATGAGGAAATGATATGAAATAATGCTTCCAAAACAAACGCATAATTCTTAAATGTCTCATTTGCATACTTTAAAAGGAGCGCTTGAAGTTAAAAACACTCCTATTGTGGACCAAACTAAACCGGTTTGTCTTTTTCCACACTTGTTTTGACTGATTATATGAACATGGTAATTTGTAAATTTGCACATTGACCATATGTATTGATAAAGTTATAACACTCAATCACAATAGAATATAGACTACAGAGTACACTGATAGGACAAAGGAAAATGCTTTACAGTAAGATCCAATCAGCTGACATTAGTATTCAACACTGTAGTGATCGTTGTCATGATGCCAAGTACAAAGATAGTATTAGCAAATGTTTGTGCACTTCAATATCATTCACAAAATAATTAAGCCAACAAGATATAGGAAAAACGGTCGACTGATTAATTGATCGATTGAAATAAAACTAGTGAATGCTTTGTGCACAAGAGAATCTGAACTGAACCACAACAGAGCGAAAATCTGATTCAGAAAGCTTCAGCTCACCTTAATAAAAAGTTGCAAGCAGCCTCTCAAATCTCGGAGGTATCATGGAGAAAATTTAGGGCATATTGATTATATTCATACAGTAAACTGCAACAAATGATTTTCAAGTATCGTATTCAAGGGATTTCAGAAAGTCACTATGTTTTGTTGCTGTGACTTTAGGAGGTACCAGTCTTCTGACACTATATGGTATTTGAAAATATTAATTTCTATTATTTTTTTTACTTCAGCAGGCAAGCTCATGCACCCCTCATATTTTCTGTTCCATAAGTTCTGAAAGAATTCAGAACAGTGTTATAGATATGATGATTATGGCAAAGCAGCTTTAAACCTGTAGCACTAGCACTGTACTCACACTTTAGGTTATTGTAGTAGATCTTTTATAAATAAATTCTGTGCAAAACACACTCAGAATATCAACTTAATTTTAAGCGGCAATAAAAAACATCTCAGCATCACCACTAACCCTGAATGTCCCATAAAGTCAGCTTTGGACCTGAGATATATGCAAGAGTGTAATTGTTTTTCTTTGACAATGATTGTTTTATAAGAAGTGGCTCTCAAGTTATCTCATTTGTGTAGCTGCCTGTGTGTTGTTCACATAATTCACATTAATTATTGTGATTATTTACTTGCTTATTTATATTTAAAAATGAATGTCATTCTACTAAATAGCCTGCAAAATTGGTGGGAATATGGCTAGAGGTCTCACTTTCTGACCACAAAATACAGCTTCAATCATGATTGATCCGGTTTGTGATTTTCTCTCTGATGGTATCAACACAGTCTTTCAGATCTTACCCTCTCAAATTAGAGTGGAATAGATCACCATTACAAAGTCTTTAAGGGCCGTGGTGTGATTTCAAATGGCTGGCTGAAATTCCCGACATGTTAAAAACAAAGCATTCAGCTAGACAAAACAAACTCACAATGAACCTTTTCAGCGGATTGGCACACAAGTGCGGCTTCAGTCTGAAATAAGACAAAAGCTAGAACCACAACAAACAGATAAAAGTGTAAGAAATAGCAAAATAATTAACAGTTAGTGACCATTTTGATTAATACATATAAAAATGTATGCAATGACTTGTATTTCTCGATGGCGTGGAACCGTTCTATTACACGTTGGTGGAGATCTTGTACTTTGGTGACATGTTGCTGTGGAACCAAATGAAGCTGAAAATAACGCCCATCGTTTTCGGGATGCTCTCGTCGAAGGCGAAGGTCATGGCTTCATGAAGGGGAACTTTGACCACCTCGATCAATTCGCCCTCTTGGGGTTTACCTCCTCCCTCTCCAACGCGATTCTCATTGGACACCTCAGCGTAGAACATGGTCTGCTTCGATCCGGTCACTCCGACTCCTGACCTGTGGGGGAGGAAAGCACAAGGGACTCAGGACACTCGATAATGACAAGCCAAAAGGAGCAACACAAGAACAACGAAACCTTGAGATGCCTCAGTTTGCTTTCATAAGACACTATGAATGTTTTGCAAGATTTAAGCTAAAGAAGCAACATTTGAGGGAAATAAATGCTAATGCTAAATACAACTGTTTGCTAATGCTAATTTGCTAATGCTAAATACAACTACAAACTATATTATTTCTGATTTTGAATGTTATTGAACTGCAACTTCACAAACATTGTAGTACATTTTTTACATGATTTGAGCTAAAGAAGTCAAATTGTTGCTAAAAACAGCAAAAATCTGCCTAATCTGGTTGGCTGGTTTTAGCTGGTCATCCAGCCTGGTCATAACTGGTAAGCAGGTTGGTTTTGACCATTTCTTTAGCTGGTCAGGCTGGGAGACCAACTGGCCAACCAGTAGTTTCGCGCTGCCAGATCTTCAGACTGACACCAGAAGGTCTGGGAACCTTGGTCACTTTGAATGGCCTAGGACCACCCAAGAGGCAATATGACTGACAGGTAAAGCAACCAATCACATTTGGTTTTGTGTCCCGCGTCATGTTTAGGGGCCTGAAAATGTTCCCACAATAACAGACCAGTGTGTAAAACTCTTGGACATATTTTAAAGGGTCTATGCACAAACTTTACAAATTTCAAATACTTTTGAAAATCCAGCGTTTACTTGATCCCGATTAGCGCTCACTGTCACAGTTGTAAACACGATCTTCAATGAGGGGGTTTGGCATCACGGCATCTTTGTTTCTAGGCGGAACTTTAACGAACACAACACACACGTCTACCGGAAATACTGTAGAATTCAACCAATCCAATGATGACTTCAAAACTCCTGAGGTGTTTCCATTTTTTGTGTGCCATTATGCCATATGCATCAGATGTTCAGCCAACGGTCCGTGGTAGCATGATGTCTGAGGCTGAGACTAGCCAACCAGCTAAAACAAGCTTGGCCAGGCTGGGAGACCAGCTTAAACCAGCTACTTCCAGCTTAAACCAGTTAAAACCAGTCAACCAGCTTAGGCTGATTTTAGCTGCTTTTTTCAGCAGGGATACTAATGCTAAATACAACTGTAGTTAGATTTGATTCCTGATTTGAAATGTAACCTTGACAAATAGCTTAGCACATTTTTAGCATGATTTAAGCTAAAGACGTCACATTTTTGTTAAAGGGGTCATATGATGCGATTTCAATTTTTCCTTTCTCTTTGGAGTGTTACAAGCTCTTGGTGCATAAAGAAGATCTGTAAAGTTGCAAAGACTAAAGTCTCAAATCCAAAGAGATATTCTTTATAAAAGTTGAGAGTCAGCCACACCTACCTAAAACGGCTCGTTCTAACATGCCCCCACATGTCTACCTCACTATGTGGGAAGATTTGCATAACGCCACCCAAATGTTCACGCAAAGAAAGAAGGCATAACTTTTATTCTTGCTGTAGTATTGTTGACGCTGCAGCCATGTCGTGAGGACACAACTACAAATTAGTGGTATTTACAACACTGTTCCAGAACAGTTTAACCCAAATATCCAGATGTGTGCAGCACATTTTATGGAGGACTGTTTACTGATCCTGGGAGAGTAACGTTAGACTAAATTGCCGGCAGTTCTGACTCACGTAAGTACGTTTTCATTTAAATGATTTGCCACTGATGATTCAAATGCGAGTTTTGGGCAGTGTAGAGTAGCACTTGTTGTTTGTCATTTCTCTGATCACAAATGCAGACAGAGTTTTATGTTTACGCGGCGCAATGCAACGCAACGCGTAAAAAGACAGTATAAGTCATTATAATCAGTAATTATGTCCCCACTGGATGCAACAAATGCCTAGTTTGTAATGGGTTTTAATATTTATGTCTCGTAGCTCCGGCCGGGACACGGCATCAACAGTATGTGAGGGGCATAACATTTCCGTCTCATGCTTGAGGTATTCGGCCAATCACAACGCACTAGATAGCTGGCCAATCAGAGCAAACCTCGCTTTTTCAGATCGATGAGCTTTTGAGGTATTCGGCCAATCACAACGCATTAGATAGCTGGCCAATCAGAGCACACCTCACTTTTTCAGACCGATGAGCTTTGTAAAAATCGACGCATTTTAAAAAAGGCGGGGCATCGAGGAGAAACAATAATGTACAGTATGTGGAAAATAATGTGTTTTTTTACTTTAAACCGCATAAACACACTTCATTACACCAAATACACAAAATAATGTTCTTTTTAGCAGCATCATATGACCCCTTTACATATTAATGTCAAATACAGTTGATGTTAGAGCACATTCCTGACTTGTATTGAAATGTAACTAAGTAGTTTAGTACATTTTCACATGATTTAAAGGGTTAGTTCACCCAAAAATGAAAATTATGTAATTAATTACTCACCCTCGTAAGATGATCGACAAAGTAGTCCGTGTGACATCAGTGGTTCAACTGTTCAAACGAGAATACTTTTTTGCACAAAGAAGACAAAAATAACTACTTTATTCCACATTTTCGTCTCTACTGCGTCACTTTGGATGCGCGTTCACGATAGTACCATGACGCGAGCGTGTGGCGACGCTGACCCAGATCATTACGCCGGATCTGGGTCAGCGCCGCTACACGTTTTCTTTGTGCAAAAAAGTATTCTTGTAGCTTCGTAACTTTACAGTTGAACCACTGATGTCACACGGACTACTTTGTCGTCTTGGTACTTTTCTGGACCTTGAACGTGGTAGTTACCTTGCTGTCTATGGGAGGGTCAGAGAGCCCTCAGATTTCATCAAAAATATCTTAAATTGTGTTCCGAAGATGAACGAAGGTCTTACGGGTTTGGAACAACACGAGGGTGAGTAATTAATGACATCATTTTCATTTTTGGGTGAACTAACCCCACTTTAACTTCTTTAAGCCAAAGAAGCCACATTTTTGCAAATTTTTTGCTAGTGCTAAATACACTGTTATTAGCTTTTATATCTGACTTGAAATGTAACCTTTACAAACAGCTCATAATTTGAGCGAAGTAGCATAAAGTTCGGCTAAAAAAAGTGCATTAATTACTCACCCTCGTAAGATGATCGACAAAGTAGTCCGTGTGACATCAGTGGTTCAACTGTTCAAACGAGAATACTTTTTTGCACAAAGAAGACAAAAATAACTACTTTATTCCACATTTTCGTCTCTACTGCGTCACTTTGGATGCGCGTTCACGATAGTACCATGACGCGAGCGTGTGGCGACGCTGACCCAGATCATTACGCCGGATCTGGGTCAGCGCCGCTACACGTTTTCTTTGTGCAAAAAAGTATTCTTGTAGCTTCGTAACTTTACAGTTGAACCACTGATGTCACACGGACTACTTTGTCGTCTTGGTACTTTTCTGGACCTTGAACGTGGTAGTTACCTTGCTGTCTATGGGAGGGTCAGAGAGCCCTCAGATTTCATCAAAAATATCTTAAATTGTGTTCCGAAGATGAATGAAGGTCTTACGGGTTTGGAACAACACGAGGGTGAGTAATTAATGACATCATTTTCATTTTTGGGTGAACTAACCCCACTTTAACTTCTTTAAGCCAAAGAAGCCACATTTTTGCAAATTTTTTGCTAGTGCTAAATACACTGTTATTAGCTTTTATATCTGACTTGAAATGTAACCTTTACAAACAGCTCATAATTTGAGCGAAGTAGCATAAAGTTCGGCTAAAAAAAGTGAAATACTGTTCTATTGATGTCAAATTGTATTCCTGGTTTGAAATGTTACTGAAATGTAATCTTGGCAAACCACTTAGTAAATTTCTGTCTTTCCCCATTCAGTTCGATAGGAACTGTATTGTACATGTATGTTTATTACCAACCTAGAAACTAGCTGCCCAGGGGTGTTACCCAGATGGTCCGTGAATGTACTAACTGCCATTAAAAGCACTTAATCATGAAAAAAACTCCCATCTATTAACTGATGATTCCAAAAGAAAAAAAAACACATCAGGGATTTACAAACGAGGACATATACACCACTCAAGTAGCTCCCTAGCTATATTGTGAAATGGCTAGACTAGGTAGGGGCACAGAGTCTACTATGAAGACCTGAAGGCATGGAGAAAGACCTCTCACACCTTAATGGACAACAACATAGCAGCATCTGGTAAGCACCACTGTGACTGAGGCGTTACCTCACCTGAGACTCTGTCATGGAGACGTCACCATGGAGATCTCCCTGACACCCCAGAGCATTACAGAGATGGGAAGCTTTTCCTGGTATTTTGTAGACTGAAACAGATTTTTTGAAACGAGCTCATGAAATATGGAAGAAAATTACAAGGCCGTGATGCCTGCGCACCATTGAAGTGATGGATGATGGCCTGAGGAGATAAAAATGGAACAAGCCCCAGCAATCAGTTTCTAGGATGAGTTTAAACTAATCACAATGGGTGCATTGCAAAATTTGCGAATTTCAAGAGAATCTGCAGGACTCCACTGTGTCTGTCACCAATGAATAATAGGGTCTATGCTGGCACCCACTCATGAAGAATAGAGACAAGATATGACAAATTAACTATTCTGAAACCCTCCTGGAGCTCTAAAGGGGCCAGAAGATATGGCACAGTACTTTTACAGTATTTCTATTAAATCTATGGACAATTCTGGTTTCATCATGTTTTCAACACAGAAGATGGAATCCTCCTCTCTTTAAGAGAACGTTTAGCACTACAAATGTCAGTGTAGCTCTATTATGCTAACACTAATTTTGCAAATTGTAAACTCAATGCAGGTTAAATTAAATTAATGCATTTAGCAGACGCTTTTATCCAAAGCCACTTACAGTGCATTCAGGCTATACATTTTTTATCAGTATGTGTGTTCTCTGGGAATTGAACCCACGACCTTTGCGCTGCTAATGCAATGCTCTACCACTGAGCCACAGGAACATTACAAGATTACTCCTGTTCCTTCAGTACTGCCCAAAATAACTTGGCTTAAAGGGGTCATGAACTGAGAAATCAAAATTCCCTTGATCTTTTGACATATAGGTCATTGAGCTATAAAAACATCCTGTAAGTTTCAGAACTCAAAACTTTCTCATTAATCTAAAAACAGCTTATATTAAAGTCCATATGCCAAAATGACAGCTTGTGGAATGTACCACTCTATGATGTAATAGTGTGGATAAGCACCGCCTCCGCAGAAGAAGATCAACGCTTGCTTCCACATCACTGCCTGTTTAGCCCCGCCCACCTATTCGCGCATGTAGTAGGTAAATGACATGAGGCAAACGCAGGTCTACGCAGAAACCAAACGATAAAGATGACTCTGAAGACAACAGAATGCTGTGCAGTGCCAGCTTTTGCAATGCTGATCCCAATGTTAGGAAAGAGTGGATGAACTTTATTTTTAATGAAGATCCAGACCGCATCAGTAAGAACTTGGTCCTTTGTTCACTTCATTTTACAGCCGATTCGTTTACAAACAAGGCTCAACTCAACGCAAGATTTTCAGAAAGATTTAAACTAAAAGACAATGCTGCGCTGACTGTATTGGATCCGACAGTAATGTCGTACCACACAAGTGTGAGTATGTGTGTATATATATTTTTCTAAATGTTTTCATTATGTGATCACTATTGCTTTGTCTGTTATTAGAGATTGTTTCATATGTACTGAGTATTTATGCATTTTTTACCTAAATCCCAGCAGTGGGTGTTTACTTCTGAGTCTACAATCCACCACGCCTATTCAAACAGAATGTTATTAAGAGGGGGGTCAAAAACAGGACAGACAATTGCCTATTACTTATAAATTATGTTTTTTATGTAAATATCTTGATAACATCATAAGTGGACCTCAGAGAACAGCACAAAAAAAGCAGTTAATGACATAAGCAATGTTTTGATAGAGCAAAAGTGCTTACACATTTCTACTTAAACCCTATGGAGCTCAATATTTTCAAAATTCATAGTAAGAAAAGCTTCTTGAGCATGAAATCAGCATAATAGAATTATTTCTAAAGGATCATTTGACATTGAAGACTGAAGAAATGACTGCCGAAAATTCAGCTTTGCCAGGAATAAATTGCATTTTAAAATAGAAAACAGTTATTTTAAACTGTAATAATATTTCACAACATTGCTGTGTTTAACATTTTTGACCAAATAAATGCAGCCTTGGTGCCTATAAGAGTCTGTGAGGTTAAGAATTGTATTAAATGATAAACAATGTCAGAAAGAAGGAGAGAGAAAGTTCATTTTGGCTGCTTCAACCAAGTTGACATATTTATAAAGCAGTCTGGTTGGTGCTGTGGTCTAGTGGTTAGTGTAAATGCCCATATGGACAATGTGTCATTTCCTCATCCTCTTCTCCACTACATTTCCGGTTCCCTCTCACTTCTAATTAGTAAATTTGGAAAAGGAAAAAAAGACAATTTCACTGTTTAACACAATCAAACTGAAGTAGGTCATCCTCTCTCTGCATTCCTTCATGTCCCTATACCCAGCCCATGAAAGCAGCACGTGCAGTGTGAGGTCCACAGGTGTTTATGATGGTGCAGTCGGCAGGTGCATCTGACTGTGTCTGTGTTTGCCAGTGTGCATTTGAGAGGAGGATCCTTTGCGACTCCATGTGGTATTTTAGCTAATCAGAGATTGCTGTGGCACAGGTCATGACAAACAGCGCCATGCAGATGTTGCAGGCTCACACACACACACACACACACACACACACAGGTGTGTGACTCTGGCAGGTGTGAGGCGGCAAAGGTTTACGACAGCCTCATCAATGAAGACTGATAAGAGCATAATGCAGCACTGTTTCTTCTTCTTTTCCACATGAGATCGGGACACATTTAACCCCGGAATACTTTATCTGAGGTTCTTTACTCTGGGGGTATAGGGCTGGTAATGATGGAGTTGAAGGTTAAATATTAAATAGGGAGAGAAAAATCAGTTGAGATAAAAATGTATGTAAGCCATTACAAAGTGCATTTTACCAGATATTTATACATTCCTTTCTCACACACACTCTATAATCTACTGTTCAAAAATTTGGGGTGAGTACTAATTTTTTTTTAAAGAAGTCTCTTATGCTCACCGAATGTATTTTATTTCTCTTATGACAAAGCTGAATTTTTAGCAGGCACTAGTTAAGCCTTGAGTGTCACATGGTCCTTCAAATATCATTCGGATATGCTGATTTGCTGCTCAAGAAACACTTTTTAAAATGATAATTTTTTTTATCAATGTTGAAAACAGTTCTTTTGCTTAACATTTTTGTGGAAACTGTGATTTTGTTTTTTCAGGAATGTTTGATGAATTGTAAATTCAAAAGAACAGCACTTATTTGAAATATATATATATTTTAAAATAAAAATATACAGTAATTATTGTCCCTTTCTGACTGATCAGTATTAATGAATCCTTGTGGAACAAAAACAAATACTGAGTAACAGTAGTAGTGTACAGTATAAATAAATATTTTCTTCTTAATATATGTAAAGGATAAATATAAAGTCCTGAAGGGGTTATTTTGCGGTGATGATGGGGACACTACAAAAATATCTGATTACAGAAAGCTGTGATTGACCAATCAGAATGAAGTATTCCAGAGACACATCTAATAAAAAAAAAAAAGCCTGTATAAACCTCATGACTTGTTTCATTATCAGTGTATCACTGATGAGACTGCTTGTGGTATTATTAACCACTTTCACACTTGAAAGCTGCAAAATTTCCAGAACAACTTTCCCACATCCATTATTAGCAAAAGCAGCAGCTTTCAGTGTTTTATACTCACTGACATCACCAAAATACATTACATCTGACACCATTTGCAAGAAATAACCTATTGAAATTTAATTTGATTACATTTCTTAAAGGGTTAGTTCACCCAAAAATTCTGTCATTAATTACTCACCCTCATGTCGTTCTAAACCCGTAAGACATTCGTTCATCATCGAAACACAAATTAAGAAATTTTTGATGAATTTTTCCATAGACAGCAATGTAATTACCACGATCAAGGTCCAGAAACATAGCAAGGAGATCGGTAAAATAATCCATGTGACATCAGGGGTTCAACTGTAATTTGACGAAGCTATGAGAATACTTTTTGTACGCAAAGAAAACAAAAATAACGACTTTATTCAACAATTCGTCTCCTCCGCGTCACCCTGGTGTCATTTTGGAGAGTATCCACTGAATGTAAACAGCGTATGCTATTCTGTGTCCGCCACTTGACACGGCTTCATTTCATACAGAATTTTCATTCTTGGATGAACTAACCCTTTAAAGGTGCCATAGAATGGAAAACTGTATTTACCTTGGCATAGTTGAATAATAACAGTTCTGTACATGGAAATGACATACCCTGAGCCTCAAACACCATTGTTTCCTCCTTCTTATGTAAATCTCGTGCATGCAAAAGACCACTGAAAAATAGGCGAATCAGAACATAACACCGACTGTGACGTTACAGTCGGGATCACTAATAGTTTTGCTAGCGGTAGCCTGTTACATTACAGTACACAAGATTTCACTTACCACATAAACAGTGTAAGGAGAGATGACTGAGGATGATGGCGAATGATTTACAGATCCTGAGCACCACTGACAAGCATCTGATCTTGTAAAATGTGTGGTAAGTACTGCCGCTGTAGTTTACACAGATCACGTGCGATCTTGAATGTGAATCTTGAAAGTGAAAGTAAAAAGCCATCGTGCATTCGAAAGCAGTTTCAATGCCCCGCATATTAATAGCGGCTCCCTGATGCCCGCATTTTATATACAATATAATTACCCAACGATATAACTGTGAGAGACAGTATTGAAATATATATTTTCCCTGCTTTTCCTTCCTGCCGTGTGAGCTACTGAAAAAGAGCCGCACTGTGAAACAGCCAATCAGAGCAGACCTCAACACTGAGCCGCACTGTGAAACAGCCAATCAGAACAGAGCTCAACATTATTATTCACGACCCTTCCAAATAAGGAAAAAACAGACTAGTCATTCTAGTCATCCCTAGAATTCTGTCATTCTAGGGACAAATCCTAGGGTTGTAAATGGACATGTAAAACCGTTTTTGCCCTTAACTAAGCCACATATACCTTCTATGTAGATATCAGAGAACAATTTAAAATATTGTATCAATGCATTCTATGACACCTTTAATACAATGCTAAGCTAGCTACAACATGCTAAACGATTTTGACTGCATCATGTGGGCCGATAACTTTATGTGTGAATTACGCTTATGAACTTACCATAAGATCAGAAATGTGACTTCTCTAAGATGGGTTCTCACCTGTATGACGTGATCTTTCTCAGCTTGGTGACTGGTACATCATAGCCACACTCTTCTAGCACTTCCTGCCTGGCAATCTCTTCCAGAGAGAGGTTGGGTTTGTCCACCAATCCTGCGCACAGCTCGTAGGTCACGCCGGCCGAAGCGGGAGGTTGGTGGCTCGACGTCCCTTCACTTGTCTCTCCTGCTTTATCCTCTTCCGGGACTTTAGGTTCTGCTGGTGTGGCTTCCGCTGACTCTTCCTCTGAAGGTTGCAGGGGCTTCGGTTTGCTGCGCTCCCATTCGCTCATGTATACAGCTGTGGAGAAACAAGACATGTCACTCATCGTTCAAGAGTGCTTCCAAATACAAAGAGAGATGAGGAAACACTTTGATTGATGAGGTCTCAAACATAATGTTTTAGATCATGTAGGCACAAGTATGTGTTTGAGAAGAAGTTGCAGAGGGGTCCATAAGGGTGCCCAAGATAAAGAAAAAAAAGTTTTTAGAAAAGTATAAATAAATCTTTTTATTAGGGCTGTCAAATCCATTAATCACATCCGAAATAAAAGTTTACATAATGAGTGTGTACTGTGTGTGTGCATATTTAATAAATATGTAATATATTTACATATAATATAAATCATATAAATATGAATATATATATATATATATATATATATATATATATACATACATATACATATGTGTACTTATATACATATAAACATACACAGTACACACTCGTTATGTAAACACAAACTTTTATTTTGGATGCGATTAATCGTTTTGACAGCCCAACTTTTTAATACATATTTACTATTTGCATATAATGTAACCATCACAAAAAATAATAACAATTCCCTACATCTTAAATACTCAAGTACGTAGAATCATTATTTTCAAAAATGGTTTTAAATATATTTTAAACCATTTTTAAATATTTGAAACTATTAATATAAATTATTTATATAATTTATATTTATATAATTGTAAAATATCATGAATAAATAAATATTATGTATATATACATATATACATGATATTCTACATTTATACATATTGTTTTTGAAGACAAATAGATGTTTAAACGGGGAAAAATTATCTTATATTTTAAAAGACTTACTGACCTTGTAATAACAGTAATGGATTGCAGAATATGTCTATAATTGTAATCTGTCTACATAGTTTTTTATAATGATTTAGTTATTTTAGTACTTCCAATGAAAATCAGAAATCCATGGCAACTATCTGTAATAAATATCTGTTTTGATATGCTATTTTATTTCAGTTAACAACATTTCTTTTACGGTTTTAGTTAACAATAATAACCCTGAGCTGAACTCATGGTTCACCACACATAGGTTTGAACCTACAACCCTACAGATATCTATACCCAGATCTTTAGTACTACGCCCTTCAGACGAATGTACTGTACATTTGGGACTGACTGAGAGCTCACTTAAAGAAAAGCCATCCTTGAGAAGACTTGTTCTTATGTTTCCATGCACAAGGCCTGCCTTTTCATTTCAAGCATTGTTTGAAAACTACAGAAAAGAAAAAAACAGTAGAAAGACGTCTCTCTTTCAATGCAAGGCTTTCCTTCCATTCTGAGAAGCAGGGCGCCGTCCCTGGCGAGCATGTATAGAACAATAGTGTAACAGTGTAGCGCGGGGCCAAAGCTTCACAGAGAGCACTGAAAAATGCTCTGTTTGCACGACGTCCATCGACATGAAAAATGTTCCATTATGAGACTGTTATTGTTTTAGAGGCCTTCTACATTGCATTAGGTCAATATATGCCTTTGTGGTTTTCTCTATGTGTAATCTAAACACTGAACGTTTCATTTAGAAGTGACTAAAGATGATACAAGGTCACTAGACCAAATGAAAAAGCCTAAAAAGTCATAGAAAGTGCAACACATTTGAGAGAAATTACTAGAATTACTAGAAAAAATGTCTATTATCCATGTTATTGTCAACCAAACATTTCAACATAGCAACACTCTCTAATAGCAGTTATAAAACGGCACCTGATATCTGTTGCATATCAGATGTTTTTAAAAATCTGCAGCAGAACAAAAGATATTTCATAATCTCTTTCAAGTAGAGATAACAGAGGGATCTGGGTGTTGTATGTCACATTGTAACAAGATACAGTATAAATGAATTATGTGTGAAAAGTTTAGATGTGAGTCTTTGTAAAATCAGTGTCAAGCTGTTGTTCTGCTGTGAAAACATACTACAAAAAAAGTTATAATAACACATTAAAAGAAGATTTTAGGGAAGTTTTGAATGCATCTATCCCACACAGGCGCCTGGGTTGTGCTGGATGAGGGGAGTGTATAGGTTAGCACAACTCAGAGAGATACGAAACAAACAGGAAGCATTAGTTTTGGTGTAAAATGCCTCAGAAGCTTTCTTGACAATTTGGGGGGTGGGTGTTTGAGGGCTTTTTTTTGTAACAAGGTTGTGCAAAATTCACAGTTGAATTGAAAATGGTTATTAAATGCAAAATTCATTTCTGAATTAAATTTTAATGAACAAAGAGGCAGCATCGCAATTCAAATTTGCTGGATTTGCAGTGCTGGATTTTTTCCAATTAGAAAGACAGGGAGTGAAATTTCTAATTCCAACTCATTAAGTAAAAGGGAGTCATAACCCTGATATCTACAGTAATTGAAAAACCTTGCAGCCTTAAACCTTCTCAGGGAAGTAGAAAATAAGCTGTACAAAACAGTAAATTTTTGATTACAACTAAAATCAATCAAAATCAAAGACTCAAGAGTGGAAAAACATCAGGAATTAACAAGGACTGCAGGGCATTACCTGGGCGGAACTGCTTGACCAGGATGAAACAGTGTGAGGTGGTGTTGAAAATCAGCACAGAGACACTGGAAAGAGGAAAGAGCAACGAATTTAGAAGTTGAGTTGGCATTTAGAGAAGCGGTTCCAGTTTGATCAGTACTCAACAATTGATATCTTCGCTTCCTGTTAATGCATCCGGTCCTGCCAGAGCAACAACACAACTGATCCAACAACTCATCTAGGCTAAGGGATAAAGAGAGAAAGTGAACGTGAGCATGTGTGTGAGAGAGAGAGGCACATGGACACCCTTGCTCCATCAAGCCCCAACAAATCACCCAGGATTAACACCTTGGATGTGGTCTTGGCTTTTCACTTTATCTCGGTTTGAGACTGAACATAATGCCCTAAGAAGAAGAGAATAAATCCCTGTGTCTTAAGGATCTCTGTATAATAGGATTTACCCACTGAAGCATACTGGGATAGCCAGGCCTCGGTGAACTGAAAGCAAGCCAATAGCTCAGCATGGCATAAGATTTCTGTACAGCACTTTCACACTCGTACAAGCAACATCTTCCCCCACTCTTCAACCAGGACAACTCTCATTTATGAGAGTTATTAAAACAGACAAATCATTGATAATAGGCTGATAGTCAGACGGCTCTTTGAGTGGGGAAAGCGGATATGTCTGTAGAGGCAGGAAGCCCTGCCCTGCCTTTCCCATGGTGAATGCGTGCCAGAGATTACCACACAGCCTGAATGTAAACCAACACACACTCCTGAATCTTACCCACAATATGTATTCACATACAATTTGTTCTCTCCTGTAATTTTTTTTTTTACATGGCTAGACATAGAAATAAGAGTCTTAGCAATGGGATGCACAATAAGATACATCAGTAGCATTTCGGTTTAACTTATCAATTCTGGATATTTAGTTGTTCATGCTAATTTTCCTTATTTTATACTTTGATCACCATACATTTAATCTTTAAAAACACTAATATCTCAGTGATGCACCAAAACGTCATTTGTTTTTGGATGAAGCGGCAAAAAATTTACACATTTCCAGTTTCGGTAAAAATTGTTTTGGAGGGCCACAATCATTGACCAAAAAACATTAGAGCTCCTTCAATGATGAAAGTGCTCCTGAATTGATATGACTCAGATCATGCACAAACATTTGGTAGGAAGCGCTATCATCTGGAGACACAATGATCTGATGGTTTGACGCCTGATTAAGAGCGGTCCTGTAGTTTTTAAGGCACAAATCCAATGTCTAACAGTTAAGATCCTCCCTTTTTGTTCAACGCTGAAGACCTGTGGACTGTCCCGGATGAAGAGTGCAGTCTGGGTCAACCTTTGAAATTGTGCAGCTGACAGGTCAGTGCCCCAGCGAGCCGAGGCATGTCTGAATGGCGCGCTCCTCGCCGCTTCACCTCTCCACCTCTCCACCCAGGAAATACTGTCGAAGTCACGCAGGACGCTTCACACACCGTTAAGCATGCTGTCCATTAGAGGTGTTTGGCTCTCGCTGCAGGATGCGATGCAACCGGAGCAGCAGGAAAGAAATCAGAGGACTGGTGCTGGTGATTATAAGAATTATTCACATCACAACACTGTTGCACATCATATCACACTCACACATGATACACACTAATCAACACTCTTCAAAGTCCTCACAAAAGACAATGGCTACCACCAACTCGTTACCTCCAAAACACCAGCAGAGCTCTCATTAGACTGTAGCAGTGGCACTAATGACCTGAACAGGTGCTGCTTTTAATGGCTTTACCTTTCAACTGCAGATCACCTCATTCATCAAGCCACCAAACAGTGCAACAAAACAATGACTAGGTCAAATGGTGACATCAAATAAGAGCACGCACATACACAAAGTTTGAGGTTGGTAAGTGTTTTTTTTAAATATGTTTATGCTCACCAAGGCTGCTTTATTTGATCAAAATACAGTAAAAAAGGTAATTGTGTAAAATATTAAAGTGTGAAAAATAACCTTTCTATTTGAATATATTTATTCATTTATTCCTGTGATGGCAAAGCTGAATTTTCAGCAGCCATTAGTTTAGTTTTCAGTGTCACATGATCTTTCAGAAATCATTATATTACAATGATTTGGTGCTCAAAAACATTTCTGAATTTTGAAAACAGTTCTACTGAAACAGTGATTTCTTTTTCTTCAGCAGTTTTAAATGAACAAAGTTCAAAAGAACAGAATTTATTACAGAAATCTTTTGTAACAATAAATGTCTTTACTGTCACATTTGATCAATTTAATGTGCCCTTGCTGAACAAAAGCTTTAATTTCTTCAAAAATTCTTACTGACCTCAACCCTTTGAATGGTAGTGTTAGTCATAATAAAACCACAAACTCCCATATTCAAATAAGTTTTCAACCTTCAATGGATTTACAGCAAAACCTCCATGGTTTTAGTGATGAGTACCTTGGTTTTAGTGGCTTCATCTCAACTCAAGTCTTGTCCATGCACCTTGTCCTGAACTGGATTGATCCTGTGGTTTGATATTGTGACAATCTTTTCATTTGAGTTTTTCTTCTTCCTGTTGTTGCTTGAGTTGTGCTGGTGGTCCAAAATCCAAGTCCACGCAGCCAATCTGATCGACTGTCATTTTCTCACTTTGAATTTAATGAGGAAGGAAAAATGACTTGTCATGTTGTGAATGGTTCGAATATGGTGTTACAAGCCCACAGAAATCATGTTTTGGTTCGCAGACCATTTTCTCACAGACATGGTCCAGACGCTCCTCATCGAAGAACAAAGGCCTTCTTAAGAAACCTAATTTAGGAATGTGCTGTAACTCTTTTTATATTATTGGCCAGAGACTTTGTAGTCGCTTTGCTCTCCTTGCTGAGAATGATTGAATCTCCATACATCTCCATGAGAAAATAAAAGTGTCTGGCAGTATTAGACACTCACCGATAGCTTTAATGAACCCTGTATGAAAGGTCACCCATGATCTCAAGGCAGCAGTTGACAACTGGAGAGGTACAAAGAGGCAGCTCTTAGGTGTGTAATGACCCAAAAACCGCTTTGGGTCGGTGGGAAGGGGTTGTGTGGGAAACAGAACTGAAATTTAACTGCTTCTTCCTCTCTCTTGGACACTTCAAACCTGGTCAGGGATCAGCGAGTGCATTGAGGACAGGTGGAGGGTTGCAAATGCCTACCTAAACCTACTAAAACAGAACTGTGCAGGGATATGCCGGTATCAAATTTTCATGTTGCGATTAATTGCTAATGCTTTTATCATGGTATACGGTATTATCACGATATTGAAATTTAGTTTAAAAAAACGGTTTAAACAGGTTTAATAACTTTTTTCTTATAACAAAAATAACTGAACATTTAAATGCAATAAAGCAATACAGAAAAATGTATAAAGTTAAAAGTTTTACACAGATTAAAGTGTAAAAGAACTATAAAGACCAATAGGTATCACTTTACAATAAGACCTCATTAGTTAACCTTAGTTAATGCATTAACATTCACAATGAGCAATAGCAACATTTGCTACAGAATTTATTAATCTTTGTGAAAAAATACAAGTCTTAGTTCATGTTAGCTTATTAAATAACACAGTTGCAACTTTCGATTTTAACAACGTGTTATTAAATATTGGAATACCTAAGATTAATGAATGCTCAGAAGAATTTTTCATTGGCAGTTTATGTTAACTAATGAATTAACTAATGTTAACTAATGAAGCCCTAATGTAAAGTGTGACCGAAGAATAAAGAATCAAAACACTTTAAAACAATATCTAGGGCATGTTGTAGTCCAGATTAAAATGTAAAAAAACGTTTGAAAATAAATAGCCTATTAAATCTAAATACTTAAGTATTTGGCGCAGTGATGAACATCTTAGCAAATACACAAATCTAAATGGCTGTTTAAATAATTTAAACACGCTTCAGAAACAGAAAGTAGTGCAGCTGCTTTGTTTACAGGGTTTCCGGGGTACCGGCTGCATTTAAATGAATTATTATTATTGACTTTATTTCTGCAGTTTAG
>NW_015505493.1:985864-1064594 GCF_001515645.1 Sinocyclocheilus grahami
AAAAGAACTATAAAGACCAATAGGTATCACTTTACAATAAGACCTCATTAGTTAACCTTAGTTAATGCATTAACATTCACAATGAGCAATAGCAACATTTGCTACAGAATTTATTAATCTTTGTGAAAAAATACAAGTCTTAGTTCATGTTAGCTTATTAAATAACACAGTTGCAACTTTCGATTTTAACAACGTGTTATTAAATATTGGAATACCTAAGATTAATGAATGCTCAGAAGAATTTTTCATTGGCAGTTTATGTTAACTAATGAATTAACTAATGTTAACTAATGAAGCCCTAATGTAAAGTGTGACCGAAGAATAAAGAATCAAAACACTTTAAAACAATATCTAGGGCATGTTGTAGTCCAGATTAAAATGTAAAAAAAGTTTGAAAATAAATAGCCTATTAAATCTAAATACTTAAGTATTTGGCGCAGTGATGAACATCCTAGCAAATACACAAATCTAAATGGCTGTTTAAATAATTTAAACACGCTTCAGAAACAGAAAGTAGTGCAGCTGCTTTGTTTACAGGGTTTCCGGGGTACCGGCTGCATTTAAATGAATTATTATTATTGACTATCTCAGTCAATAATACTATCATAACAGGTATGACTTCCTCATCACCACCTATTTTAGGTGGTTATCAGTGTATTGCAATGGTACAAAACAGATATTAGTACTTCAATAGGTTGGTATATTAACATTATATCAGTTAATGAAATATGTTTGTTTTTGTTTTGATTTTTTACTGTGAATTTAAGTTAAGTCTGTAAAACCTAAAATGTTGCTACCATATTTTTTTCGGTAAAGTTCGGGCAACCACAGTTGCCGGTATTTTACCGTAAATGTTACTGTTTTTTGTTGTTTTAGTTTTTTTTACAGTGAACACTCCAAAAGGAAAGATATACAGTAAAACACAGTAACCAAAGAAATTATATTCAAAATAAGTCAGAGAGGGTTTACTTGTAAAATTATCTTGTTTAAAAAACAAACAAACAAACAGTAAGACGCATCCTCACCTATCATGGGTTTGCATAAAGTCCCAGGACTTCTTTGTCCCATTCTGTGAAAAAAAGCACAATTAAAATATCATATAATTTCTAAAATAACACAGTTCAGGTAAAGATGTAAAAAAACAACTGAGACAGACAGTCTGAATATTTAAAACTGTAGATTTTTCTAAGCCTTAATCATTGCATTGAAAGTGGCTTAAAAAAAAAGTAACCAAACTATTGTAAACTTTTAAAATCCATGTCCAAAGATGACCTGTAAAGAAATCTTAGTTCCATTGGAAAAGTGGCCCATGAAAAGATTTTTGAAGGTTTCATTTAAAACATTAAATACTGATTTTTTTTTTGTCTGTAACTTCTATCAAGAGAATGTTTAAATTTCCAAGGTTAAAAGAGGTAGCTGGGCTGATGTTTTGAACAGAGCAAATATAAATGCTACAGTAGTTGCTTAGCAACTACATATGTCATCCATCCTAAAATTATATAAAAAGCAGTTAGTCACAAATCTTTCATTAATGCAAAGTTTAATGAAAGGGATAAAAAGTTGTTCAATAATAATACCATATTGGCCCAAATATAAGACAACCCTAATTATAAGACGACGCCCCTTTTTCCAGATGTACCTTTTGGAAAAAGGCTTTTTAAAAACCAAATCTTGTTTTTTCTCAGTAAAACACATTTTGTCTTCAATTATTTTCTATTTTAATTTTTGTTTTGAAAGTATGGTAAAAACTGGAAAAATGTATCAACAATCACATTTTGAAAATATACACTTTTTGATATACCATTAAAAAAAAAAAAACAGGGAGCCCATCTGAATTTGGACATCCATCTAATAGTAGCCTACCAAAATCTTATTAACAGTAGAAGTTAAATCTTAATCTGGGTACTGTTTTACGTTTTAAAGGGGTCATATGATGCTTTTTTAAAGATCATTATTTTGTGTATTTGGTGTAACAGAATATGTTGACATGCTTTAATGTTCAAAAAACACATTATTCGTGCTAATGACCTGTATCTTTTGGCTCCAAAACGTGGCTGTTTTGGAGGGAAGACTGAGAGAGCGGAACAAACTTCAGTCTTGTTGCTCTGTATGGTGTCAGATCTGCTCCATTAATCCAAGAGCAGCTAGTTAAATGCTTGAAAGGGTCTTTGTAATCTTCATACTCAAGAATCTGCTGCTTTGCAACATGAAAGAAATGCATCCAAAAAAAACAGCATCCTTTTGACTAATGAATTTCCAATCATTGGTGATTGTTTAAAATTTAGTAATTCAGATTTTCTATAATGAATCATTTAGACTAGGGCTGTCACGTTTCCTCAATTAAATTTGAGTACTCTATTACAAAAAATCCTCGATTGCATTTTGCCCGCCGATTAACAGGCAAAATAACATACGTGGTGCACTCCATGGATGAGTATCCATGAAAAGCATTATTAGACCATTTTCTAAGGCTGCACAAAATATTAAAACAATTTAAAAATCATAATAAAACATAGTGCAATTGTGAATTCACAAAGGCTGTGACTCAATTAAAGGGGTCATATGATGTTGCTAAAATGAACATTATTTTGTGTATTTGGTGTAATGAAATGTTTATGCGGTTTAAGGTTAAAAAACACATTATTTTCCACATACTGTGCATTATTGTTTCTCCTCTATGCCCCGCCTTTCTGAAACGCTTCGATTTTTTACAAAGCTCATCGGTCTGAAAAGCGAGGTGTGCTCTGATTGGCCAGCTATCCAGTGCATTGTGATTGGCCGAATACCTCAAGCGTGTGACAGAAATGTTACGCCCCTCACCATACTGTGATGCCGTGTCCCGGAGCAACAAGACAAAACAAGTAAAACCCATTATAAATGAGGCATTTGTTGCATCCAGTGGGGACATAATTACGGATTATAATGACTTATACTGTCTTTTTACGCGTTGCGTTACATAGCATCGTGCCGCGTAAACATAAAACCATGTCTGCATTTGTGATCGGAGAAATGACAAACAACAAGCGCTACTCTACACTGCTCAAAACTCGTGTTTGAATCATCAGTGGCAAATTCTTTAAATATGAAAACGTACTTACAGACCGTGAGTCAGAACAGCCGGCATTGTAGTCTACTCTACCAGGATCAGGAAACAGTCCTCCATAAAATGCACATCTGAATATTTGGGTTGAAGTGTTCTGGAACAGTGTTGTAAATACAACTTAACCACTGATTTCTAGTCGTGTCCTCTTTTGGAAGGCTAAACAAAGTAATTTCGCTTTCGCAATGAAACACACAGCGTCTTCACGACATGGCTGCGGCGGCAACAATACTACAGCGAGAATCAAAGTTACGCCTTCTTTCTTTGCGTGAACATTTGGGTGACGTAGACATGTGGGGGCGTGTTAGAACGAGGCGTTTTAGGAGGGCATGGACAAGTCTTAACTTTTATAAAGAATGTCTCTTTGGGTTTGAGACTTTAGTCTTTGCAACTTTAGGGATCTTATCTATTAACGAACAGCTTGTAACACTCCAAAGAGAAAGGAAAACTTGAAATCGCATCATATGACCCCTTTAAATAAATACAAGCTTCCAGTTTAATATGCCATTTATTTATATGTGTGTAGGTTACGTGCATCTCAGAGCGACTCCGTTCACAGTAAATGCTGCTCCACACAAACAGTTGGCATTTACATGAGTTGCTTAAAACGTTAATCTGAGAACAATGTGTATCATTTTATCAGATTTATAATGTAAATAATTTATAAACCTACGCCAACACAGGAGAATCTTTCTAAATATGCTAACTGTTCAACACGAGTTCAAAATAAAAGTTTCTGAGTTTGCTTTTTTACTGACTCCACTCTGAGTTTGCGAAAACGCACTTGGTCATGTAAACGTGGTAACCCGTTTTCTTTTATCGGAGTAAGGTCATAAACAGCGTAAGCATAAACCAGGTAGTAAAACAGGTCGTTTTTTGCCTCTTACTCATAGGCGGAGCGTGTGTAAGGCTGGGGAAGGCTTAGCCTTCCCCTGGCCACGTGGACTTGGGGCAAAAATGGCACTAAATTAGACAAAAATGCCCCAGCACAAATGAATTAAATCTATTACGTCTGTTGCTAACAAAGTGAATATGAATAGACAGTGTCGATTGCAGCATTAAACTAAGATCTGCTCATGTTGCACCGCATTTCATTTTAGGCGTTTTTACAGTGTTACGCATTTTAACCAATCACACACAATTCTGTTGAGCTTAGGAATGCAATGGCCAATCAGAGGCGTTCAAATGAGTCATCGTTGAAACAGATCAGTTTTGTTGAGCGCATGTGTTCGCTGCCTGAATTCCAGACTCTTGCGAATTCTCTCATCATAAACAACAAAGCGCAGATGTAGGTACAACGTAAGTAAGAGATTCATTTCTCAGTGTATACAGCTTCAGTGATTTTAACTATAGTTTTATAGTTGGGTCGTGGCCTAATGGTTAGAGAGTCGGACTCGTAACCCAAAGGTTGTGGGTTCGAGTCTCGTACCAGCAGGGATTGTAGGTGGGGGCAGTGAATGTACAGCGCTCTCTCCCACCTTCAATACCACGACTGAGGTGCCCTTGAGCAAGGCACCGAACCCCCAACTGCTCCCCGGGCGCCGCAGCATAAAAATGGCTGCCCACTGCTCCGGGTGTGTGTTCACGGTGTGTGTGTGTGTGTTCACTGCTGTGTGTGTGCACTTTGGATGGGTTAAATGCAGAGCACTAATTCCTAGTATGGGTCCTAGTATGGGTATACTTGGCCACATGTCACATCACTTTATTTTTTTGAGTGCTTAAACTCACGATAGATCAATGTTAGTGATGTCACTTTCTATATATAATTTATTCGCTGTTTGAATAACGTGGAAAGGAAATGTTATATAATTATCAATTTCTAACTTTTTTATTAAATTGTAAATCACATTAAATACTATTTCAGTCCCATTAAAAAAATGTTTAGCCTACATGACACTCATGTCTGGTTCTTGCCTAAAAAGACAGGTTTATGATGTTTAATACATTTGGCTGCTTTCAGCCTTACCCTGGAGTTGGTTCACCCTCCGCCTATGCTCTTACTCCGATTTCGCACTGTATGTACAGTGCCTTGCAAAAGTATTCTTTTTTTTCACATTTTGTTATGTTGCTGCCTTATGTTAAACTGCTTTAAATTACTTTTTTCTCCATATCAATCTACACTCCATACACCATAATGGTAAAGCAAAAAACTGGTTTTTAACATCTTTGTAAATGTATTAAAAATAAAAAACTTAAATGATTCCATTGCATAAGTATTCATGCCCTTATCTGGGACAGTTGAAATTTAGCTCAGGAGCATTCATATTGCTTGTAGATGTCACTACACTTCAAGTGACGTTAACCTGTGGCAAATTCAATTGAACGGGTATAATTTGGAAAGGCACATGTCTTAATTAAAGGTCTAACAGCTGATAATGCATATCAGAGCAAAAACCAAGCCCTGAGATCAAAAGAACTGCCTGTAGAGCTCAGAAACAGGTTTGCATCAAGCCACACATCTAGGGAAGAGTTCAGAAAAAAAATCTGCTTCATTGAAAGTTTATAGAAGCATGTAGTCTCTGTTACCCTTAATGGAAGAAGTCTGAAACAACCAGGACTCTTCCTAGAGCTGGTCTCCTGGCCAAACTGAGCAATTGATGGAGAAGGGCTTTGTTTAGAGTGGTGAACAAGAAGCTGATGATCATTCTAGTTGAGCTCCATGATCATATATGCAGATGGGAGAAATCTACAGAAGGACAAACATCACTGCAACACTCCACCGATCTGTGCTTTATGGCGGTGTAGCAAGATTCAATCCTCTCTTCAGTGTAGACACATGAAAACAAACTTTGAATTTGAAAAAAGCACCTAAAGGACCCTCAGACTGTGAGAAACGATATTATCTGGTCTGATGAACCTCAATTCCAAGCATCATGTTTGAAGGAAACCAGGCAATGCTCATCACCTGCAGAGTACAATCCCAAAAGTAAAGTGTGCTGGTAGCAGCCTCATGCTGTGGGGCTGTTTTTCAGCGGCAGGGACTGAGGGACTCATCAGAGTAGAAGAAAAGCTCAATGCACCAAAATATTGAGATCACATTAATGAAAACCCAGTCCAGAGCATTCAGATCCTCAGACTGAGCAGAAGGTTCACCTTCCAACAGGAAATTGACCCTAAGCATACAGAAAGAGTCAATTATAGACAACTCTGTGAATGTCCTTGAGTGGCCCAGACAGAGCCTGAGCTTGAACCCAGTCAAATATTTCTGGAGAAACCTGAAAATGTGCATCTGCCCCCATCCAAGCTGACGGAGCTTGAGAGATGAAGAGGCGAGGCGAAGAATGGCAGATAATTGCCAAATGCTGAGGAGAAAAGCTTGTCGCATCAAACAAAAAAGACTTGAGACTGTAAAGGTGCTTCAGCTAAATATGTAGTTATTTAATATGTATGGGTATGAATACCTATGCAATGTAGTTATTTCAGTTTTTTTAATTTTTAATACATTTACGAAGTTGTGACAATTCTGTTTTTGCTTTGTCAGTATGGTGTGTGGAGTGTAGATTGATATGGAAAAAAAATTAATTTAAAGCAGTTTAACATAAGGCAGCAAATTTTTTTTTATATAGCAATAAAATTGCAAGGCACTGTAAACGCAATAACCCGCTTTCTGTCGGCTTATTGAAGTGCGCATGTGTGATACGTGACAGGAACGCATCGTTAGTGCAGATTTAAGCGCATCTAGACCGAGGAAACGTCTTGCAGTAAAGAAAGAAGGAAATATATCACAAAAGCAGACTTTTTCATGACTCAGAAAATGATACAAATGTGTTCTCATCTCGTGCAGCAGAAGCAGAAGTGGTTCAGTCACAATGCTGCATTTATAACTGCATGAGAGGATAATATATGAGCTGTAAGTTTCTCGACATGTTGCAAGTTGACATGTTGCAAGCTTAATTTAACATCACAACTGACAAATGTATGGAATACTCAGAGTCAGATACGCAAAAGATTATATTTTGACGTCACTACAGGGAAATAACCTGATTTATTAATGAAGTCATGTAAACGCAGCTTACTTGCGTTGTTAGGTTACTGATGTGCATGTAAACGGGGAAAACTGGTTATTTGTGAGTTATCAGCTTACTGGCATGCATGTAAATATGCTCAATGACCATTCAGCACTGTTAAAGAACCTACTCAACAGCGCTCAAATGTTAGCGGGAAATAGACGTTTTTAACATTTCAGTACCAAATGGTATCACGGTCAGTACTTTTGACAACACTAGATCAGATTACTCAATTAATCGTCAGAATAATCGACTGATTACAGCCCTAATTTAGACTGATCTGTAAACTGGTTTAATTGACATACTGATTGACTCACAATCAGATGACACTTGCAAGCAAGATATCTAGCTGATTAAATATTTTGAAGCAAACTGTACACTAACTAGCAAAATGTATATTCACTACTGAAATTTTCTCAGAATTTTCATGACTTTCCAATTATTCCTAGGTTTTCCATGACCATGAAAAAACCTCCTAAAACAATTACGTTTTGGTAAATGTTGTAAAAACAAGACTTTTCAGCAAAGAAAATAATTAAAGTTTTATTAAATTTTTAAAACAATATTTGAAAACTTTGGACTTATACACTGCAGAAGAGATGCTGTTCACTTCTCTAAAAGTGTTATAAAAACACCTGGGTCAGGGAAGAGGTCTGTGCCCGCTTCCCTAATCATGTCACAGTGATCCAAACATTTTTGTGTAGGTGCTAAACTCTTCAATCTTTCCCGCAGGGTCAGACAAGTGGGGATAAAAAGTGCCTTTGCATGGCAAGTGTATACTTGAGTACATACTTGTGGAGGCGAAAGTGGGTACGTTAAAGAGTGGAGGGGGATGTAGCGTGCAGAGTTTTAGACTGTCAAATGAAAGTCTTTATGCTACTATTATCTGAGCATTTCTTTGGTTCATAAGGGATGATGCCAACTACAGTATCTGAAGCAGAGACGACCCGCAGTTTACTGAGAAGCTTGAACATTTGCATTCCATGAACGCAAACCCTTAGTCTTTGTCTGAACACCAGTATTAACCCAACCATCACCAGCAACTTGAAAGAGCACAGAGAGGGAGAGGCTATGCAAGTTCATGCACCTCAAAGACAAGCCCAAAAAAAACGAAAGTACTTCAAATTGAGCATTAGCTCTTACAGGGTAGAAAAAGACACAAGAGCAAAGAGTAAGGGCTTTAAGATGAAGGTACAACAGATTAGAGTTAATGTTTGTTGCTCAACAGAAAACGATGCACATTCACATACCACATACACCAGGTCTATTGTCTATAACCACTGCCATGACATCCTGAAGTTTGATGTCCCCCCCCAAAAAAAACACTTAAAATCAGGGATAAGCCTGTTGGGCCAGCCAACGGTCAACAGTAAACGTGACTAATCACATGGAGCCAGCATCCTGCATCATCGCGAACAGTTTTATGGGGGCTGTTTCTACTAGATGGCACTTTATCAGTAATGGCTGACTACTGATTTCACAAATTGATTCAATTGCAATAGTGTAAAACCATTAATAAAAAGAGTCATAATAAGAAGGTCTTAATGAAAAAAGAAATCTGACTACCTGATTTATAAAATCTATCAATCTCAATACAGTTTCTTAAATTCATGCCACCACACTGTAGAAGTGATACTAAAAATGGCCTTGATTTCAAAGTGGTGGACCAAATGCTCACAATCTCATCTGCAGATAAACTCTGCAGTTGAACAGCATGTAAACACCACAAGCCTTTACAAACCATGAGAGATATAAGCAACAGATTGAGGCAGGTACACAGATGTCAACGTATGTTGAGAAGACGCATTTACTGTAAACATACAGGCAACTGGGAGCAATATTCCATTAGAATGGAAAAGTATTTTGCAATAAAATACTTTTTAAGAGTAATTTAATTTATTCATCAGTGTAAGTTTTTGATGTTGCTTAATGAAATTCTGGAAAGCATCTCATCTAAACGGAGAAAGTGAAATCAGATTTCAGAGAGTTGCTCTGCAGGAATGGATCCTGTAGAACCAGACAATGTCCTAACTCATAAATTCAACTACCACTAAACTTATGGCTGTTAAATGCATTAAAGGTAGTTGTTTTTAAATCAAACACTTTGTAGGAGGTCATCACAAGATGATTTACAGAAAATTATTTTTTTAATAATGACACCAAAGCAAAAAAATCTAACATAGCTATGAACTAACAATTACCAATCTACTTTTACATTATTTACATGAGTATAGTAGTTAATAGCATATAATAGTATATATAAAACTGTATATTATGTGACTTAAATCCAGGTACATAAAGAATAAAGACTCCTGGCTCATAATGTATACAGTTGAACCCAAGGTCAAATGACTCTGTTGAATACATGATTCTGTTGTACAAGAAATTCTGGTTTAGTGGAGGGCTATAGGCTTCACTTCACAAGAGAAATGTGGTACACATTTGGCTGCACCACTTGGTTTTCATGGTAAAGTATGTTGTAGTACAAGGAAGTACATCATAACGTACAACGTTAAGTCAACATCTGTCTGGGTTCTAGCCAGATTTTGAATCAACAACCATCAGGTTCCATGACACTTTTGCATCTTTTTGGAGGTCATCACAAGATGATTTACAGAAAATTATTTTTTTAATAATGACACCAAAGCAAAAAAAATCTAACATAGCTATGAACTAACAATTACCAATCTACTTCTACATTATTTACATGAGTATAGTAGTTAATAGCATATAATAGTATATATAAAACTGTATATTATGTGACTTAAATCCAGGTACATAAAGAATAAAGACTCCTGGCTCATAATGTATACAGTTGAACCCAAGGTCAAATGACTCTGTTGAATACATGATTCTGTTGTACAAGAAATTCTGGTTTAGTGGAGGGCTATAGGCTTCACTTCACAAGAGAAATGTGGTACACATTTGGCTGCACCACTTGGTTTTCATGGTAAAGTATGTTGTAGTACAAGGAAGTACATCATAACGTACAACGTTAAGTCAACATCTGTCTGGGTTCTAGCCAGATTTTGAATCAACAACCATCAGGTTCCATGACACTTTTGCATCTTTTCTATTAAAGCTTGACACTGGTCACTATTCACAGACTTTTATTTTTAAATGTTCTCCTTTTGTGGTCTGAAAAACACAGAAGGAGACATTAAAATGACACCAGACTGAGTAAATAATGACTGAATTTTCATTTTTTGGGTGAAGTATCGCTTTAAAGAGAAAAAACAGTGTCCACTAGAAATATTTTTAATCCATCATTCAATTTTATTGCCTTCAGAAGCCCTGGTGAGGTTCTTGCCGCTTTTATGGTTTGCCCCCTACAGGTCTTTTCTGTGTGGCTGAGCGTGTTTGGGGTCCCTGGTCTTGTACACAGATGGTGGGGGTCCCTCATTGTCAGGGCCACTCTCTAAGTCAACAAGAAAAGCCTTTTGGGACTTTGGGAATCACAAGTGACATGGATTACAACACAGATTACAGGGAGTGGAAGGAGATGCAGGGCCTTGAAATTATTGTGCCCCCTTGGTCCTACTCACAATAAAGGCTTATGAGTGAATAGGGAGGAGCGAAAGGCCTTGTTCTTTTGCATGCTTAAAGTCTAATTATCATCAGCTTGCAGTTCATAATGCTGTGACCCCGACAGCTGCTGAGAATTCAATTGCCGTCACACTGCCATTTACAATCAAGGCCTTTAATTCCCACCAAAAAAAACCTATGATTTTTTGCAAAAAAAATAAAATTTTCTTTAAAAAATGTTTTTTTTTTTAATTTATTTATTTTTTGTTAAAAAATAGACTATGCCAAATTACTTGACAAGTTTCTTTTTCTTGTTTTTAGTCTTTTTCCTCATGGTTTTTATAATCATCAGAACATTTAAAAATGTTAATTAATTTTTTTATTCAGAATTCCAAAACCTGCTTTTAATAAAAGCAATGTATTAAAGTCATTGTCTGTATGAATTGAATTTATGTATTTTTTTATTTAAAAAAAACTTGTAACACTTTGTAACTTTGCTTTCACTAGGGAAAAACAAGCACCAGAAAACGACTCTAAAGGAACACAGCAGCGTACATTATATTTTCCACTATGCTAGTGATTTATGAACTTTTCAAAGCACCACACATCATTGTTCCTATGACATGGATTACAACACAGATTACAGGGAGTGGAAGGAGATGCAGGGCCTTGAAATTATTGTGCCCCCTTGGTCCTACTCACAATAAAGGCTTATGAGTGAATAGGGAGGAGCGAAAGGCCTTGTTCTTTTGCATGCTTAAAGTCTAATTATCATCAGCTTGCAGTTCATAATGCTGTGACCCCGACAGCTGCTGAGAATTCAATTGCCGTCACACTGCCATTTACAATCAAGGCCTTTAATTCCCACCATGTGCTGTTCAACTTCCCAAGATTTAAAGCCTTCATCGCACATTATTCCCACCAGGATATCATGTGCCAAGCCCTGCTGGTATTCATAGTAAGAAAGATGATGTCCGGATCCGGTAGGGTGTGTTGGTGTGAAATACAAGGGATAATGAGTCATAAAGGAGTCATGATTTTTAAATCACATTCTTGTTTACTGCACTTAACCGTTCATTTGCTTCTAGAACCTGAACAACAGCCCAACATACTACTGGTGCTTAACAAAAAAACCTATGATTTTTTGCAAAAAAAATAAAATTTTCTTAAAAAAATGTTTTATTTTTTTTATTTATTTATTTTTTGTTAAAAAATAGACTATGCCAAATTACTTGACAAGTTTCTTTTTCTTGTTTTTAGTCTTTTTCCTCATGGTTTTTATAATCATCAGAACATCTAAAAATGTTAATTAATTTTTTTATTCAGAATTCCAAAACCTGCTTTTAATAAAAGCAATGTATTAAAGTCATTGTCTGTATGAATTGAATTTATGTATTTTTTTATTAAAAAAAAACTTGTAACACTTTGTAACTTTGCTTTCACTAGGGAAAAACAAGCACCAGAAAACGACTCTAAAGGAACACAGCAGCGTACATTATAATTTCCACTATGCTAGTGATTTATGAACTTTTCAAAGCACCACACATCATTGTTCCTATGAACAATCCACAATCTCACAGGGAAATTATATACAGGTCATAAATACAATGCCCTGAATTGCGGCTGAAAACCTCTAGCCACAAGATTGTGGCTATGCCATGCAGTGGGAAAATGTTCTTGGGTGCAGTCACTTCCAGATTCTCACCATACAAAACCAACATCTGTAAGAGAGAGGATGTCAATGGTGATATAGGGCCTCACAATCTTGGGAAAGTGACAGTGTCCTGTCATCAGTTGTGTTATGGGTTTGGAAACAGTGGATAAGTAGTAAGCTTCACTGCGACACACTTACCACGCAATGCAAGATGACAGGCCAGCCTTGGGTGACAAAGAGTACTTAAGGCTCAATAGCCTTTCTTTCTCTTTTCATTTGCTTGTGCTCTCATTGTTTTAGAGCATTTCTGTAAAGCTGTCAAAGAGAGGTGGTCTACACAGAGAGTAGGGTTAACAGCTTTCATGGGAAGCGCACATTGGTCACTCTCACCTTTTTCTTGCTCATTGGGCTCTAATGCATTCATTACCTCTCTTGCGCACATCTGCCTCATGTAAATCCCATTTCCTGGTTTCTGTAAAGCTGTCAAAGAGAGGTGGTCTACACAGAGAGTAGGGTTAACAGCTTTCATGGGAAGCATGAAAAGGTCACTCTCACTCTCACCTTTTTCTTGCTCATTGGGCTCTAATGCATTCATTACCTCTCTTGCGCACATCTGCCTCATGTAAATCCCATTTCCTGTGTCTATTGAGCGCGCCCAGTGGCCTGGTGCTGGGGCGATGGCCGCCACACGTTTCCCATGGCCTCCTCACCCTTCTGCTCACTCCAGCGTCCCTGCCCCTATTGTTCCTCATCTGTTCTTCCCCACCCAGTGCACACTGTTGTCTGCCCACCAACCCCTGCTTTAATCCAACACCCCTCCTCTCCCCAATACACTCTCCTTTGATACCCCCCTTTCCTAGCCAAGACCCCTGCTGCTAAAGCAGTAGCCTGGCAGCTGGAGCAGTTGACCATGTTGGCTCAGCTGCTGGTTCTCGGGACCCAAGTGACTCTGGGCTCTGCGCGAGAACAACACTGGAAACCGGCTCAGGCTAAATTTCATTATCCAACCACTCTAATTAATTACGACTTAATCCACTGGAGGTGGATCCCATGGGAGAGCACTGGATGACTACTGTACCTGAGATACAAGAATCTGCTATAGAAAAACCTGCCATAACAGATGACATGTAAAGGACAGTCAAAAAGAATTTCTATCATGACAACTCTCGGAAGGATTGGCATGGTTATGTACATGACAATGTTAAAGGTGCACTAAGCAATTTTTGCCAAACGATGTTGATATTTGAAAGCACCAAAACAAACACACTCATACCCCAACAGGACCTCGCCCTTATTAAGAAATCTCCGCCCCACATGTACGTACACAACCCTGGCATAATGACGATCACAGAAACAAATGAAGATGACACACAAGCATATTCAAACAAAAGCCAACGCAGATAAGTTGTGTGAAACGAAGCAAAATCAACGTTACTCATGTATCAAAAAGAAACAATGCAACCTCTGCGTCCGGTTCAAGCCCTTCCCACTCCACGAGTTATCTCCACCGCTGGAAAGCTGCTCTGATATTTATGCGGGTCCTACCTCTTGCCTGATCGTATCCCTTTTTTTAATGTTTTGTTTCTCTGATATTTTCCTTTTTTATCTGCCATCTCTCTCTCTATATATAGTCGATCTGCTAATATCCGTCCTGTGCACTCAAACAGACATGCTCCCTTACTGCTGATTGGCTACAAGTGTGTTTTGGGACTCAGTCAGACGCTGTGGTCAAAAGCATTTTTCAAAAATCACTTAGTGCACCTTTAATGTGTATGGTCTTGACGGAAATAGATCTGCTACGCAACGGCAGAGAAAGTACCGACTTGCTACTGCCAACACATCCACAACATGCTGCTGTGAGCATGTAAAAAATACTGCTGCTACACATATAACATGAAATAATCCCCATATAGCATACATGAATCTCCTCGTAGCAGATATAGACAGGTGGAGCTGGGGAAGGTGGAGGGTTTCTGAAGTGTGCTGTAACTGCTACAGCAAGCACTAGCCAAGTATTTGAATGTTGAGCAGCAAGCTCATTAGCTGCAGATACAAAAAGAACCAATCAGCTGCGCCATGTGATAATGATGTCATTATGTCAGATTGAGTTTGACCTATCTGACTGCGCCATCTAGAGTTTCATGCCAGAACCTTGGATTTGGCACCAGTGTTGAGACCAGATCACATTTTCATGGTCTTGGTTTTGTCATGGACTCAGGAGCATCTGGACTCGGTTAGACCCTCTTCCAGTATTGGACTCAACCATCTTCTGTTCTCTGTTTTGACTCAAGAAAATAAAGGCTCCAAAAGGGGGTGTTGCAGCAATGTGATAGTAGACAATGCTTAAAATAACTTTGTTTCCTTAGTGTAAAGAACATTTTAATAATCTAGAGAACCTTTTTCCACTATAAAAAACCTTTTGTAGAATAAAAGGTTCCATGGATGTTAAAGGTTCTTCATTGAACCATTGATGCCAATATATTAAGCATGTACTCAGTTCTCGACTTGGACTCAAATGGGCTTGTCTTGACTATAACGCACTTTAGAAGAATTCGCATGCAAAACTTTCTTTTGCCCGCATACTGAAAAGCAGTGCATAAAACTTGCATATGTGGAACCTTCTAACTTGGTACATTACGAATGATTTTTTTTCTAAACAGAGACTTGAATATGTGGATGAGCAAGTTGGTTTAGCAGAACACAGTTTGCAGGATGGAAAGTGCCATAATGCACAAATACATTTTCTCACAGTCACTGAAAATTGATAGTGCCAAGGTGAGATGTGTGCTGGGCAGTGGTAATATTTGAAAGTACAGGTGGCGGAATGGATTGGCAGCAACCGTCTACTGCTACATGGCAGCAGGGCTGTGTGGGTGGCAAAGCGCTGTGACTCAGTGATGCGGCTGGTGCTGAAAAAACTCAACTTCCTTCACAGAGGCAGCTGGAGGTGAGGGTGCATAGATTGCACTTATCTTCAGCTGCACCTGAAAATGTGTCTGGTGTTTTCTGACCTGCACTTTAAAGCGCCCACTTTTAATGCATTTAAGACCTCCTACGATCATTCATAATGGAAAAGCAGGACAATTAAGGCCTAATTATTCTTATCGACTTGCTGAATTCATACACATGCAATCCTGACGACACTTTGAAATTATTAACATGAATTGTATCTATGAACTGACTGGCCTAAACATTTTTTTCACTCTAATGGACCTATGCAGTATTTCTAACACAAAGAAAATCTATTCAAATGGCGTGCATTACTATGACCCACCACAGTATCAATTTCAAGGCAGAATCCTGTCTTTTTTTTCAACAAATATGCATGCTTAAGTGTTTAATCAACACTCTGTGAATAAGAGTCTCACAATGCAAAGGCAAAAAAAATTGGGAACCAATAATCATCCCTACACTCTAGTCACCTGTTAAAAAAAAAAAAAAATTCTAAACAAAAAATTACATACCGAAATCATTGTCAAGTAGATGCCTTCATCTACTGCATGTTGGCATGGTGCTTGGCAAACATTAAAGGGGTCATGTGATGCTTTTTAAAGATCATTATTTTGTGTATTTGGTGTAACAGAATATGTTGACATGCTTTAATGTTCAAAAAACACATTATTTTTCAAATACTGTTGTAGGTTTACTGTTGTAAATTATTGTAGGCCCTCTATGCCCCACCTCTCTCAAACGCTTCGTTTTCTACAAAGCCCCCTCCTTCCGACAAGCGCAGTCTGCTCTGATTGGGCAGCTGACCCAGTGCATTGTGATTGGCCGAACACCGCAAGCATTCGTCGGAAATGTAACGCCCCTTACCATAATCGTGAGCTTCATCTTTCAAAATAAATGTAAAGACAGTAAATAATGTCATTAGTTTTACCATCAGTTCAAGCCCGAAAGGGGAACAGACACAGTAATGATGCAGTACACAAGCCGCGGATAAGACAGCTGACTCTACTGTGATGTGACGCTGTCTCTCTCTCTCTCTCTGTGCGCGCTCACACACACACACACAATGCGCGAAACTCCGCATTTGAACAGTCAATAGGAAATATTTAAACTAATAACAAAACAGTAGCTGATTCAGAAGCGCCAGATTGTCATAGCAAAGTCAGAATTACCTCCTCTCCTAGGTTCACAAAACGGTCGTCCATAAAATGCATTGCTGTTCTGTTGTAAGTAATCTTAAAGATTCCTAAATGCTTCTACTTTCGGAAGGCCAAATAAAGTGCTTTTGCTTTCGCCTAGAAACACACAGCGTCTCCCTGACATGATAGCAGGAGGAAGTATTACTATACTCAGGAAAATGCAACACGCAGCTTAAGGAGAACAATCAAAGAGGAAACACCCACAGGTGCCCTCCAAAAAAAACAAACAAAGGATTTAATAAATTCCAGCACAACAGAAGGAAAAATGACGTCAATTCAGGAAAACACTATGGATGTGTTGACATATTTGCTACCACGGTTTCACAGAAAAGGATGGGGATGAATGCCAAAAACGGTCAGTACCAACAGGTTAAAAGATTAAACCATACCCGTAGGTTATTTGATTATAATTGCAAGGGCTACAGATGTGTTGGCATAGGCTTTTTGCTATTAATCTGTTCATAGAAATAAGAAAAGGAATGCAACACCAAAATAGGTTAGAAAATAAAACCAGGGTAACAAAGTAAACACAGTTTCCGGCAAAAAGACACTGCGAGTGCCCAAAATATTATTTTACAATTATATTTCAAATGTATGCACAAAAATGACCTTGTAGTGATGTCCTATGGTGTTTCTGTAATTTTCCCCCTGTGTTGTGATGGTTAGTTTTGTTGAATGTATAGCTACAAGCTAATGTTACAAAAAGTCTGATAAACTCACTCTCTCTCAAATCTAAATAAAAATAAATAAATAAAATAAAATGATCATTGCAGGCTGATTGGTCAATACTGTAGCATTCTAGCTATGCTAAACCCAACAATGAAATAGAGAGTAACAGCTATGATATAAAACACCTGTTCACCCGACTGCACAGCTACCAGAGGACTGTTTTGCTATCAACATTCTGCTATGCCAAGAATTATATTCTAGTGAGGAGAAGGATGCCACTTAATTCATTTGCTTGAAAAATGTTTTAATAATTTATCCTTATATTTAAAGGTGCTGTATGTAAGTTTTTGACTCTACTAAAGCATAAAAATACCATAATATGTTTGCAGGTATTTAATAAACATGATAAGTTAACATACTTGTTTATCTGAAAAACAATGCTACAGTCAGTTATTCTCCTTTGAAAATGTGCGTTCCTGCCGAATGTCAGTCTCTGGTTTGATTTGTGAAACTACCCACTGCCAGTTTACCCAATTGTATTTCGGCACCCCAGGTTGCCAGTTGGCGGAAAACACAGCGTATTTCCTTTCATTCATCGTCAAGTGCGCTCGTTCCTGTTGGTGTCGTCACTCTGGCAACCTGCGTGTGCGTCAAGTGAGGAGGGGCCGGGTGAAAAAAAACCCTCCAATATTTTTAATTTGGACTGCAATACCTAGTTCAACCACTCGGTGTCAATCCTACATACAGCACCTTTAAATTTTATATTTATATAATGAGATATCCCCATCAATTGCCTTTACCCATAATGACTATCAAAATACATAATGCCTTGCTCCGTGTGTGTGTGTGTGTGTGTGTGTGTGTGTGTGTGTGTGTATCTATCTATTAGGGTTGGGCCGATAAGACGATGCCATCGTCCATCGCCGATGGCTGATAGACATCACGATGTTGAGCCAGCATCGTGATCCCACCCCATACCCCCCGCTATCCACCTCATCCCAATACCGTGTTCGAAAAGAAAATGACGTGGAATGAGGTGGAACTCCTAAAGGGAATAAATACGAGATGGGAGGAAAATATATATTTCAATATTTTTCCTCGCAGTTATATCATTGGGTAATTATACTACATATATATTTCGGGCATCAGGGAGCCGCTATTATACCTGGCATTGAATGCATACCTGGCTTTTGAATGCACAATCGCTTTTTAGTTTCATTTTCACTTTTGAGATTTGCGACTGCACGTACTCTGTTTATTAGGGCTGGGTAAAAAATATCGATATCGATTCTTAAATCCCAAGAATAGATTATTCTAGCCTGTTTTCAGTTAATGGACGGAACACTGAAGGGCACCTCCCATCCAATAAATCGCAATAAGCATTGTGCTTTGGTACTTTTAATATGAAACAAAGTCTCAGATTTCAAATTCTGTCCATTGTATTGCAGTATTCAAACAATAAATGCCATTTTGGCGCTGTTTTGTGGAGTGATCGCTGTAGCGCCTCAAATAAAGTTCAATAAAAGCGGCAGCGTGAGGCGCATGTGAATTGATCGTCTCCTCCACATTAATACCAGTTTCTGCACAAAATAAACATGACTAAACATCCGAAAGAAAGAGTACAATTTTACAACCCATATCCGGCCTCATGTAATCGCTCAATCAGTGTTTCAGCTGCGCAAAGACGTCATAACGGCTTGTAAACAATGTTACGTAATAGGGCTGCACGATATATCGAAATATCGCAAATGTAAATATCGCAATATGCATATCGCAAGCGATATCATTATAATTTTAATAATAGGCTACTTAAATCAAAACGTTGCAAAAGGTCAAAGTTTTAGTTCGACGCATTTAGCAGAGAATTGCTTGACGTTAAAAAATTATTAAGTGCAATAAGTTGCAGAAAACAACTCTTCGCCGTCTCGTCTTGCTGTCTGACTCACACCTGAAGCTGGCGCACAAGCCGCATCTCGCACAGCGTGTCTTCAGTTCTGCCGCACACGTGCAAAGCGCGCGCGCACACACAGAGAGACGCATTTCAGACCGAGTTGATTCGTCTTTCGCATCTCCTCCTAATGTTTGAACAGACACATACACACAGAATTATGTCAATAGTATCCGTCTCGACGATCATTCTCGTTAACGCAGTCGGTTATGTTTAAAAATGAATGTAAACAGCTGAGAAAGAAATCGGATGTGTATCATTATACTGGATCCGTGCAGTCGGATTTAAAGGGACAGCAGCCTATAAATACATGCTGCTGAATATATCACTAATGTTAACAAAACAACGACACGGCTATAACAAATATTAATCTAAATGTAATTCATACAGTGAACACTATGCAGTGTTATTTTACACTCAATTGTTAAATTTCTGTACCTGAATACTACTTTTTTTTTTTTACTGACTGTTCACTTGCCTTTAATCATGTTTGAACTTTCTCAGAATATAGTTTTTGCTGTGGTATATGAAGAAGTACTTAAAGTGTGTGGAAAGCAAAGTTACAATGATATAAAATTAGTGTCATAAATTTTTTTGTTTGTATGTTCACATTGATGTTAAATTACATTTTCTGATTTGTGACATTACTTTTTATGTAATGCTAAAACACTGCTGGTCACTTTCAGAAATTATAGTGATTCTTTATTTTCCAAGAAAGAATGTGAAACAAATTGGTTATATAATTTAAATATTTTAAAATATCATTTAAATTGATTTTACACACTTTAAGCAATATCGTATTGCATATTGAATATCGCATTTTTTAACAAGGTATCGCATTTTTTTTCAATATCGCACAGCCCTATTATGTAACGTCACATTTACCTCAGAAAAAACATATTTGGTGACCATAAACTCATTAATCAGAAAAATAAACTGTAGAGAGGGGCATTTTGCTAAATATATGCACCATATTATATATTCATTATAACTTTTACTGTTCTTCAAAGTTTAATTTATATTTTTTATGATAGCCACCATTTAAATGTTTATATTTAAAAAAAAAATTGAAGTAGAAATATTATTATGTAATTGTAACTTTGAATATAAAATCTTTAATTTAAGCAGTTGTATAGCCTAAAAAATCAGTCAGTTTTAACCTACAATGTTATAGTAATGTAGTATCAACTGACTCTCATCTATATTTTACAGCATTAGTTAAAGGAGACATATTATGCCCCTTTTTACAATATGTAATATAAGTCTCTGTAATGTGTCTGTAAAGTTTCAGCTCAAAATACCCCATAGATCATTTATTATATCCTTTTGAAAATGCCTATTTTGAGTGGAAGCAGAAACACAATGTTTTTTGTGCCTGTCTCTTTAAATGCAAATGAGCTGCTGCTCCCCACCCGGTTTTCCAGAATAGAGCTGCGCCTTTACAGCTCGTATCTGCTAAAAACATCTGTTTTGGTTCTGATTATCATGTTTATGCGCTGAAATCGTGCGATCACCAAGGGAGCGAAATCAAATGCGCTCGTTTTTTCAGAAGCTTGCAGAAAAAGGCTTCCCAAAACAAAGTTACTGGGTTAATCTTTGTCACGTTTCCTTGGTTGGTAGATGCACCAGGGACCTGATTATAGCACTAAAAACCAGGGAAAGTCAGATTTTCATGATATGTCACCTTTAAGAGATTTTTTTTTTTCCTTGAGAAAATGTTGCATGTGTACCAGATATATATCCAAAATAATCAATATCGAATCGGGAATCAAATCGAAACGCAAGCTTGTGAATGAGAATCGAATTGTGAAACTTGTGTTAAAACTCAGCCCTACTGTTTATACTATGGAGTGGCAGTACTTGCCACACATGTTACAAGATTATATGTTTGTCAGTGGTACTGAGGATCTGCAAATCATTCGCCATCGTCCTCAGTCATCTCTCCTTACTCTGTGTATGTGGTAAGTGAAATTTTATGTACTGTAATGTAACAGGCAACCCTTACACCGTGTCTACACCGGACGGGACAGTTGTCGTGTCGCTCCGCGCCACATCAGCTAAAGTCTGTCTACACTGGACACGACAAAGCGACCATTGAAAATAATTTTAAATTTGTTGTCAGCACGTCATAAATAGAACGCGGCAGCAGTTTACTGTCTGGGATTTGTCGTGTCGCGCCGCATCCAGTGTAGACAGCATCACTGATTATAATGAGTTCTATAGACAGATCTATACATAATGAATCTCTATTATAGATCAGTGGTTCTATAGCGTTTTGTCGCGCCATGCCGCTCGCGTCCGGTGTAGACACGGTGTTAGGAATCGTTATTTGTAGACATCGCATAACCCTACTATCTATCTATCTATATCGTGTGTATATATCTATATATATTAAAAGCATTATTTATTATTATTAAAAACTTATAATTATATTTATTTTTAACAAATTGTATTTTAACATTTCATATTATTAAAAATTATATTCACACACACATATATATAAAGTATATATAGCATTAAAATAAATGTTTAGATATAGATTTAATAACATAACTTGTGTTCTAGCATGTCTCCATCATGTTCAGTCCAAGATCGCGTTTCCAGTACTACCAACTGTATCAGGCTTTTAATAAAGCTTTCCTAAGCCAGCTGTGCTGCTTGTAATGTAAAGCATGTGCTCGAGGGAAAGTGGCTTTCCTGTCTAACGTTATATCTCAATAGCGTCTTGCTAGTCAAGCTAAGATGACATTACACGAAATCGACGCAATGTATGTTATGCTCAATGTGAAACATTACACACAATGCTGGTCGATAAAAGCAATGACAGAATGAATGGGGGTTGGGCAGCTGACAGCAAAATGATGAGGTGTGACCGGTGTTGTGCCGAATTCTGCACCCCTGCCGGCCGCATCACTGACAGATGATACCGTGCGATTAAACTATAGCGACTCACCTGGTTATAATGCACCCTAAACGGTCTCAGATAGTTAGAGCTGGTGCACGGAACCACCTGAATATTATTGATCTGCTCCATGGCTTTGATATAGCTGCCCACGGGTACTTCTCGCCACAGATGGCACAGCCGCAGACTACTGGAGGAGAATAGGGGAAATGTCTACGGAAGCCTGTGAAGGACAGCGTAAGAACGCTCTTAGTCTTTGCGTTGCAGTAATGTTCGGACTATGCGGTGCAGAAAACTGCCAGTCAGCGATAGTTGCGAGAGGATGATGTGATTCATTTATTTATTTATTTAAAGGTTAAACTACGGACTCTGTCGCCTCAGCATACTCCCTTTCACCTTTACCGCGCGCGCGCCTGACGCGCGAATGCAGGTGTCTGGCTCGTGCAGGCGTTACCTCAGAGCCAACTTCAGGAAGCGCGTGATTCGCTGAATTAACCGCCAAAACTCATTTACTACTTAATCATTTTTCTGTAAATCTTTCAAGAAACGGACACTGCCCAAATGCCTGAATGACTGACCCCTCACCTTCCTCGACAGGACAAATAAGGTATTCAACCATCATATTAGCTTTTGGGAATAGCCTATGTAAGGATGCAGTAGTAGTATAATTGTGGAAAAAGAGAAAATTACAACACAATTAAACACTTTGTACATAATACATTATACAGAGAGTAACACTAAAATGTTTATTTTTATTTATTTTTAAAAATAGTAAAAAAAAATATAGGCCTACTAAAAGATTTAATTAGCCTATATGCGTTCACATACACATTTCTGTTTTCTCTTTCTTGACCCATTTTATCTGCCAAACAATAGGATTTTTTTTCACACAAAAGTGAATTAAAAAGTGAAATAGGCTAACTTTATATTAATAACTTTAATATATGAATTATGTGAGATAATAAGATTGTGTCAACAATCTGAAACATTCTTTTATAGCCTACTTTTATAAGCAGCAGTATTCTATCCTAGACGTAGCCTTTTCTGTCTGTCTTTTACACCCACAAAAACTAAAAACATTTACTACTGCAAAGTAAATCTTTCTGCTTATCTGATGTCCTTAAAACATCAGTAATCTCCGAGGAAACATGTGGTTTCAATGTAATTTGAGGAAACAGAATGCTGTGTGTTTCTTATCTAACCTTATGCCTCTGCTAATGTCCCATCAAAACCAGATGAAGAAGCTTATCCTCTCTTCCTTGAAACATCTTTACTTATCTTTACTATCTTTTTTTTTTCTCGATGGTTGAGTCTTGAGGTGACTTATTTGGGGGTCCCAGCACTAAAGCATCAAGACACATGGTTTTCTCAGAGGATCCGCTGAAAGTAGGCTCAAAATGGTAAATCTGAAGTAATTTGAATTGAAATGTTAAAGTATTTCAATAATGATATAAAATAAGTCTTCAAATCAGTGATGAAGTGAGAGTGGAGGATGCTTGTTTGTCACCATCTATTTCACATGCACACAAAGTGCAAGACTGTCACCTCTATGTAGGGTGACAATTTTCCTTTGTCTGCTTTAGATGTCTGTGATCACAGCTCTCACATATGGAAATGACATCATCTAGTCGGTTCATCATAAACAGGTGGAGAATATGTCTATTGATGGTTTGACATGATTTCAGAGACAGCAAAAGTGAAGCGAAGTGCTAATTACACTGAGGAAATCACCCAGGGACCTATATGACTGTCAGGTCAAGGTTATAGACATAAAGAGCATGAAATTAGTTTGCAGTTCTTGAATTATGTACATTATTTTTCACTTTCCCGAGTCTATATGCCTTTTTTAAATGAAACAAGCATTTAGTGAAAGAAATCAGCTTTTTACTAGAAAAGCTCTAGTTTTATATAGTTGTATGTAATTTTGTTCTCTTAATTGATCATCAATCAAATGTATTTGAATGCAATTTATTTATTTTTTTGCTTGAACATTCTTCTTCTACTCATATGTTCAGCCATATATTTGAGTCTTTTGTCTTCTGCAAGAAATCAAACAGATATTATAAACAAAGACACCAAAAGACAAAGACCCAAGTGTTTTATTTCTCATGTGGCCATGGTTTTCTCTTTATAACCACAGTGATTAATGTGATGGCAATTCAATCCACAATATACTCCACACCCTGTTATTTCAATCATATTTCTCATACCTCTAATCATAGTTCTCAGAACTCTCCCACATGAACAGTTTCCGCCCCTTGATTCCTCTTTCCCGACCTTCCAATCTTCTGAGTTTGACTGGAAAAATACAAGTTCTAATTTGATCTAAATTAGATCTTTTGATGAAGGCTGGGTGGAAGTCGGTCGATAAAGCGCAGGGAAATTCAGCCTGTTCCTTATGGCCCCCGGGGTGTGCACCTTTCCAAACATCTTTAGACGCAATACCGTGTGGTACAGTGATTGTGGTTGCTTACAATAATACAATAATCAGTGCAATCACAAAAGCACCATACAGGCCGGGACCAGGAGGTGTTGAGAGGAGCTGAAGACGTGTAACACCCAGGATGCTCTGACTTTGATGGAGAGAGAATGATGTCACCCAAACTGCAATATGGCACTCTGTGCAATATGGGTCCCAATCTCTTCAAGCCAGTTTCCTCCTCGGAGCGCCAGAAGTCCCATCCTCCATACACTGGCAGGATGTAACACTTTTGATGGCTGATTTACATCTAAATAAACATTGCCAGACAAAACAATGTGCGACTGGAATGGAAACGCAGCCCTTTTTTCTCCACCCGGTCAATTGATATGAGCTGATTGAACAAGGCTGCAGTCTATGATAAGCAGTACTGGGGGTTCACAGTCGTGGCTTTCAGAATTGAAGAAGTGGTTCACAGAGAGTTTAAAGGGCCTTTTACAGGATTTGAATATGAGTATTCCTATGTATGCATGCATATTGTTATTAATATTTCTTCATTTATTACAAAAACTGTTACAAAACTTTGTTCCTTTCATAGACATCACTAAATAAAACAAAAACTTGCAGTTCATTAGGTGAATTGGATGTTGATTAAGTTGATTAACTGCTCTGATGGATTCAATACAGTGAAGGATTTGTTAGATTGATTCAAACCGGTAACTTGTGGTTTTTAACTATCCTTTGAGTTCTGACTCATATTGTAAGAGTAATTGTAATTCGGGAACCGGACTACATTGGTCACGCTGTATGTTTTTGAATTACTAAAAGAACCGGCTCATAAGAGTCATTTGCAATGACTCACATTCACAACTCAGGTAAAATACATCTTTTGCCTCATTTATGTCTTATTCTCCAAGTTCTGTTTCTAGCACAAAGTAAAATGCTTTGTACCGAAAGAGATTAAACATTCACAGGATTTGGAAGCTATTTATATGAGCCATTGTAAATATAGCCTTGTGTTCTGTGGCAGAGCTTTTGAGTGAACTGCCCTTGTTTTGAACTTTGCACAGCATCCAAATAAGTAGCCTAAGTAATGAAAGTCTGAGAACACAAGATAACTCAAGATGAGACATGGCTCATTACACAGTCTATCTCTTAATGCTGAATGGAAAACGGATACTGGATCACCATGGTCTTCCTTTCAGTCAACGTGAGGCCCCCTGCAAGACCCCCTGTATCTTATCAGACCATCTTTTTGGCTCGGGAGCCCCAACAGTGTGCTAATCCCGCACCCCTGTGTGCACCTCAGGGTGTCGCTGTGGTTTGGACCGTCCCTTCACTCTGAATTACACTATTTGGTGCTGCAACACAAGCCAGGCCACTGCTGGCTACACAGAATACAGGGTCATGGAGCTTCACACACTCCTTTTCATATTTCTGGCTTTCCCTCTGTCTCCTCTAGTAGTCTAGGCACAGTCAGTTTATCAGCATGGGTCAAGCAGGGATTTGTTGTTGCCAGAGATGACAAAGGTCAGACTTCTGGGAATGCACTTAGCTGAGGTGCCTGCTATCCTTCTGTTAGTGTTCACAGGGTGTTGAGCCAGACACGACATCCTGTTATAGATTGTGGTCTTGAAGGTCAGTTGCATATGGGTCAATGACATATAAGAGTGTACACTATAAAGAAAAGGATCTTTTTTTAAAACATGCAAAATTCTTAGAAAATTATTCTTAGTACTTATATTGGGTTCATAGGGTTTTCAACTTACTCTAAAAGTGTCTTTGGTACTTACAGCTCTAATGTAAGTGTGTATATATATATATATATCTAATATGTGTGTGTGTGTGTGTGTGCGTATATATATATATATATATATATACACAACAGTTCATTCTGGTTCTCAAATCTGATTGGTTGAGAACTGTGAGATATTGTACTGATATCGCTACAGGAACACCCTTTCACAATTTTGTATCACTCCGCTTGTTCTAGCCGGGTTTATGTTTTTTTTTAATTATTCACTGAGCTAATCGTAGAGTACGTTAGTTAATATAAGAAGAAACGTCTAGCTTCGTGGTCTCTCTCTCTCTCATTTGGATGCACGTCTTGCTGCATTGTTTCTCTCTTATAACCTCATTATTTCTCACTAATAACCTAACTGAAGCAGCACATGCCCTTGATACGAATTCTAAAAGTGACGTATGTTTAACTGTCAACTTGAGCTTTGAATACGTGGCGGAAGGAAGTAGTTCCGCACAAAAGAGGGTTTTATTAGGCACTCTGTTGTTTCTTGTTAAATTACACACGTTCCGTCGAACTGTTGTATAAACGTAATATTACTCGAGTACGAGAGCGAGACCGGCTCTATATCAGCGGCTGTGATTGCCTCCGGCACACGGCCTGCGGCCTCGTGCCTCTGGCCTAATCACAGCCATGCTGATATAGAGCCGGTATTGCTCTCGTACTCGAGTGATATTGCTCATATATATATATATATATATGGGTGCATCTCAATCAGCTCCCTTGTTCAGGAGTCAGGGCACTGATCCGGGAGTTGGCCATTTTAAGGGAATGTTCGCTCCCTGAAAAATCCCACAATGCACCGCAAAAACTAGGGAGCATCGGCACTCACTATGCTCCCTTACCGGAAATAACATCACATTTCTGAAGCGTGAAACATAAACCACACGAGTCAATTCGATAAATATAATGACACGCGATAGAAAATTTGAAAAGACAGACCGTTTTTAGTATATTTCAACATAAACACACATCGCTTGACAGGTAATGAACACATCTAATTATCATTTATAATTAATATTCGGCTAAAATGTTGTATGAACATTTAACGGAACGATGTGTTTTAAAGAGAATTAAAAAATAATATAAAAATTTGATTGGTTCTGCCTGTTGTTTATTAATTCCAGTGATGACGTTCTACTATGTTGTCCGGTGACGTTGTACGTAGTCATGTCACTGGAATTCGAGTGACCGAATTAGTGTACACGATATAATGATTCACGAGCTCGGGAGCTAGGGAGCTGATTGAGACACACCCTATATACATATTTATATATACTGTATAAATATATATATATATATATATATATATATATAAAAAACACACACATTTTTCATATTCTCCTCTCCCGAATTAGTGTACACGATATAATGATTCACGAGCTCGGGAGCTAGGGAGCTGATTGAGACACACCCTATATACATATTTATATATACTGTATAAATATATATATATATATATATATATATATATAAAAAACTGACACAATTTTCATAATTTCGGCTCTCTATGCCACCAGAACAGAATTAAATCTGGAACTCATGGACATCATCAGAGACTGGGTTTCCTCCTTTGTGATGTTTTGCCAGGCCTTTACTGCAGCTGACTTCAGTTGTTGTTTGTTTGTGGGTCTTTCTGCCTTTAGTTTTGTCATCAGCAAGTGAAATGCATGTTCAATCAGGTTGAGATAATGGAATCGACTTGGCCATTGCAGAATATAATCGACTTGGCCATTGCTTTTTTTTACCTTCAAAAACTCCTGGGTTGCTTTTGCTGTATGTTTTGGGTCACCGTCCATTTGTACTATGAAGCACTGTCCAATCAACTTTGCTCCATTTCACTGTATCTGGGCAGAGTATATCCCTATACACTTCAGAATTCTTCCGGCTGCTTCTGTCCTGTGTCACAACATCACTAAACCCCAGTAACCCAGTGCCACTGGAAGCCATGCATGCTCATGCAATCACACTGCTCCACCATGTTTCACAGATGTTGTTGTGTGCTTTGGATCATGAGCTGTTCCAAGCTTTATCCATACTTTTTTCTTCCCGTCATTCTGGTACAGGTTGATCTTAATTTCAGCCGTCAAAATAATGCTTTTCCAGAAGTGGTCTGGCTTTTTTAGATGTTTTTTAAAGTCTAATCTGGCCTTGTTTGCACCTTGTGGTGAACCCTCTATATTTGCTCTCGTGAAATCTTCTGTTGATTGTAGACGTTGACAGTGACAAGGCTACCTCCTGGAGAGTGTTCTTCTCCTGGCTGGATGTTGTGAAAGGGTTTTTCTTTACCATGGAGAGGATCCTCCGATCATCCACCACTGTTGTCCTCTGTGGACGTCCAGGCCTTTTTATGTTGCTATGTTGCTGAGTGCGTTCTTTTTTTCTCAGAATGTAATAAACTGTTGATTTGGCCACTCTTAATGTTCATGCTATCTCTCTATCTCTCTGGTTTTGTTTTTGAAGCCTAACAATTTTCTGTTTCACTTGTATGGAGAGATCCTTTGACTCCATGTGGGTTTACAGCAACAGCTTCCAAATGCAAATGGCACACTTAGAATCAACTTCAGACCTTTTACCTGCTTAATTGATGTAGAAATAATGAAAGAATAGCCCATATATATATATATATATATATATAGTAGCCTAGGTATATATTACAAATAATTTGAATGAAAATGTCATAAATACGTAAAACATGTCATAAAAAGGTCAAATTATGTAATATTTTAAGACACGTATTGACCGTGACGCACATCCATGAGGGGACATCCACATCCTCTCTATGATATAATTTCCTGTTTCCTGTCATGATGTTTTTCCCCTGTATGTGTCTGCATGGTTGGACCACATGACTTGATGTGATTTGGCAGCTTTTTAAATATCTAAGTAAGCAGTAAGCAAAGTGATGAGTGATCTAGCAATGTATGGTTTATCAATGAATGATTTTCATTGATAAATCATATTATGCTAGATCACTCATGTAAAAAGCAGCATGTTACTTTTTATTTATAATATTAAAAGTAATGCATCGTAAATCTATAAAAAATAAATCTAATAAAAAATTGTATGAACAAAAACAAGCATATAAATAAGCAGTAAAACATTTTGTGTGTGTGTGTGTGTTTAGGTGTATATATATCTATGTCACCTTGACATTTATGAGCCTCACAAAAAAATTATTTTAATACAAAAATGTAAATATTCTCATCATATAAAAGGTTAAAGATAAGTTAAAAATGTGTCATTGACCCATATTCCTTCTGGCATTTCCTTTCTATTCCATTAGACTATTTTAAATGCCTTGAAATTTAAATCATATTGTTTTTATATGATGCTATTAAAATCTAAAAATGCCTTTATAAAAATCTAAATACACAATTAGAATATTACTCAAAATAGAAGAAGTTAAGTGATGCTGTATCGGGAGGTTGCTGAGTTCCACTACCATGGGGGTCATACGTGATGCCATGTGGGCAGGTGTGATGTGTGTGGCTTTGGGCGGGACAAGAATGGCCATTGCCTGTCACATCAAACGAGACTTCGATCCTCCTCCCTTTCCAGGTAGGGCCTAAATTAAGGCAACCCGATCTGTGTGGAACTCGCCTCTACTGAATAGTCCTTCAAAGCAGCAGGCCTCTCTTCCATCCAAGGCCTTTGTAATGGAATCCACCGCTGTTATTTTGCCTCTTGTATTTTCAGGCAGGGCTATTATTGTTCTCGGCCCCGGATGTGTTACCCAGACAGAATTCCCATGTCCTGCTCTTCATTTTGCGCAAACATTGTTATCGGTGTACTCAGACCAACAGATCAAGCGTCACAAACAGAAAAAAGATGGTGAAAGAGGCAGTTTGTGATTCTGATATGTTGAGAAAGGTAATGGTAAAGTGATAAAGGGGTGCCAGAGGAGGTATTTTTAGAAGTGGACAAAATTGGCAGTCATCTTTGGGGATTACAGGGCCACAGGCCTGACAAGCCGACTGAACCTTGATCTCTCACTCTCTCAATTTACTAAAGAACAGCTGACCACCCCCTCTCCTGGAGGGGAGACTATTTTAAATGCCTTGAAATTCAAATCCTATTGTTTTATATGATTTTATATGATGCTTGCACACACTCAAGCTCGGCCTCAAATGCAGGGCTCCGGCCCAAATGTGTTTGTGAGATGGCTTGTGCCTCTCATCACCATGGGACTGCACGTTCCCTTGCTAATTACTTGCTTGAATTGGCACACAGAGGCCCTGTTAATGACATGTAACCTGATCCCAAAAACCTGAGACGCTCCACAGAAGGTGCAGCCTGTAAATGGAACGAGGGGTTACGGAGGGCGGCGGCAGCGGCAGCAGGGGGCTGTAAAGGAAGTCTTCAGAAAAGTTTCAATGGCATTTTCTTTTCATCCTACCTCGATATATCACATATTAAAGTAGTATTAATAAGCGCAACACTACTTTTTGTTTACAGCGGTAAGCAAGAAAACACTAAATTGCAGCTGTAAGGGCCACCTACAGTGGCAGAGAGTGAATTTTCATTTTTTTGCATAATTTCTATTTGCTTTAAATCTTGTCATTGTACAATCTAATTTAAATAAAAATAACTGCTCACGCTACAGGTATGTTGCATCTTTGTTTGGACTTTGATTAAAATGCAATGGTTGCCTCTAGTTTCGAATTGTACAAATGTGTGTTTGTGTGTGTATTTTGAATGACCGTATATATATATATATATATATGGGTGCATCTCAATCAGCTCCCTTGTTCAGGAGTCAGGGCACTGATCCGGGAGTTGGCCATTTTAAGGGAATGTTCGCTCCCTGAAAAATCCCACAATGCACCGCAAAAACTAGGGAGCATCGGCACTCACTATGCTCCCTTACCGGAAATAACATCACATTTCTGAAGCGTGAAACATAAACCACACGAGTCAATTCGATAAATATAATGACACGCGATAGAAAATTTGAAAAGACAGACCGTTTTTAGTATATTTCAACATAAACACACATCGCTTGACAGGTAATGAACACATCTAATTATCATTTATAATTAATATTCGGCTAAAATGTTGTATGAACATTTAACGGAACGATGTGTTTTAAAGAGAATTAAAAAATAATATAAAAATTTGATTGGTTCTGCCTGTTGTTTATTAATTCCAGTGATGACGTTCTACTATGTTGTCCGGTGACGTTGTACGTAGTCATGTCACTGGAATTCGAGTGACCGAATTAGTGTACACGATATAATGATTCACGAGCTCGGGAGCTAGGGAGCTGATTGAGACACACCCTATATACATATTTATATATACTGTATAAATATATATATATATATATATATATATATATAAAAAACTGACACAATTTTCATAATTTCGGCTCTCTATGCCACCAGAACAGAATTAAATCTGGAACTCATGGACATCATCAGAGACTGGGTTTCCTCCTTTGTGATGTTTTGCCAGGCCTTTACTGCAGCTGACTTCAGTTGTTGTTTGTTTGTGGGTCTTTCTGCCTTTAGTTTTGTCATCAGCAAGTGAAATGCATGTTCAATCAGGTTGAGATAATGGAATCGACTTGGCCATTGCAGAATATAATCGACTTGGCCATTGCTTTTTTTTACCTTCAAAAACTCCTGGGTTGCTTTTGCTGTATGTTTTGGGTCACCGTCCATTTGTACTATGAAGCACTGTCCAATCAACTTTGCTCCATTTCACTGTATCTGGGCAGAGTATATCCCTATACACTTCAGAATTCTTCCGGCTGCTTCTGTCCTGTGTCACAACATCACTAAACCCCAGTAACCCAGTGCCACTGGAAGCCATGCATGCTCATGCAATCACACTGCTCCACCATGTTTCACAGATGTTGTTGTGTGCTTTGGATCATGAGCTGTTCCAAGCTTTATCCATACTTTTTTCTTCCCGTCATTCTGGTACAGGTTGATCTTAATTTCAGCCGTCAAAATAATGCTTTTCCAGAAGTGGTCTGGCTTTTTTAGATGTTTTTTAAAGTCTAATCTGGCCTTGTTTGCACCTTGTGGTGAACCCCATGCTCATGCAATCACACTGCTCCACCATGTTTCACAGATGTTGTTGTGTGCTTTGGATCATGAGCTGTTCCAAGCTTTATCCATACTTTTTTCTTCCCGTCATTCTGGTACAGGTTGATCTTAATTTCAGCCGTCAAAATAATGCTTTTCCAGAAGTGGTCTGGCTTTTTTAGATGTTTTTTAAAGTCTAATCTGGCCTTGTTTGCACCTTGTGGTGAACCCTCTATATTTGCTCTCGTGAAATCTTCTGTTGATTGTAGACGTTGACAGTGACAAGGCTACCTCCTGGAGAGTGTTCTTCTCCTGGCTGGATGTTGTGAAAGGGTTTTTCTTTACCATGGAGAGGATCCTCCGATCATCCACCACTGTTGTCCTCTGTGGACGTCCAGGCCTTTTTATGTTGCTGAGCTCACCAGTGCGTTCTTTTTTTCTCAGAATGTAATAAACTGTTGATTTGGCCACTCTTAATGTTCATGCTATCTCTCTGATGGATTTGTTTTGTTTTTGAAGCCTAACAATTTTCTGTTTCACTTGTATGGAGAGATCCTTTGACTCCATGTGGGTTTACAGCAACAGCTTCCAAATGCAAATGGCACACTTAGAATCAACTTCAGACCTTTTACCTGCTTAATTGATGTAGAAATAATGAAAGAATAGCCCATATATATATATATATATATATATAGTAGCCTAGGTATATATTACAAATAATTTGAATGAAAATGTCATAAATACGTAAAACATGTCATAAAAAGGTCAAATTATGTAATATTTTAAGACACGTATTGACCGTGACGCACATCCATGAGGGGACATCCACATCCTCTCTATGATATAATTTCCTGTTTCCTGTCATGATGTTTTTCCCCTGTATGTGTCTGCATGGTTGGACCACATGACTTGATGTGATTTGGCAGCTTTTTAAATATCTAAGTAAGCAGTAAGCAAAGTGATGAGTGATCTAGCAATGTATGGTTTATCAATGAATGATTTTCATTGATAAATCATATTATGCTAGATCACTCATGTAAAAAGCAGCATGTTACTTTTTATTTATAATATTAAAAGTAATGCATCGTAAATCTATAAAAAATAAATCTAATAAAAAATTGTATGAACAAAAACAAGCATATAAATAAGCAGTAAAACATTTTGTGTGTGTGTGTGTGTTTAGGTGTATATATATCTATGTCACCTTGACATTTATGAGCCTCACAAAAAAATTATTTTAATACAAAAATGTAAATATTCTCATCATATAAAAGGTTAAAGATAAGTTAAAAATGTGTCATTGACCCATATTCCTTCTGGCATTTCCTTTCTATTCCATTAGACTATTTTAAATGCCTTGAAATTTAAATCATATTGTTTTTATATGATGCTATTAAAATCTAAAAATGCCTTTATAAAAATCTAAATACACAATTAGAATATTACTCAAAATAGAAGAAGTTAAGTGATGCTGTATCGGGAGGTTGCTGAGTTCCACTACCATGGGGGTCATACGTGATGCCATGTGGGCAGGTGTGATGTGTGTGGCTTTGGGCGGGACAAGAATGGCCATTGCCTGTCACATCAAACGAGACTTCGATCCTCCTCCCTTTCCAGGTAGGGCCTAAATTAAGGCAACCCGATCTGTGTGGAACTCGCCTCTACTGAATAGTCCTTCAAAGCAGCAGGCCTCTCTTCCATCCAAGGCCTTTGTAATGGAATCCACCGCTGTTATTTTGCCTCTTGTATTTTCAGGCAGGGCTATTATTGTTCTCGGCCCCGGATGTGTTACCCAGACAGAATTCCCATGTCCTGCTCTTCATTTTGCGCAAACATTGTTATCGGTGTACTCAGACCAACAGATCAAGCGTCACAAACAGAAAAAAGATGGTGAAAGAGGCAGTTTGTGATTCTGATATGTTGAGAAAGGTAATGGTAAAGTGATAAAGGGGTGCCAGAGGAGGTATTTTTAGAAGTGGACAAAATTGGCAGTCATCTTTGGGGATTACAGGGCCACAGGCCTGACAAGCCGACTGAACCTTGATCTCTCACTCTCTCAATTTACTAAAGAACAGCTGACCACCCCCTCTCCTGGAGGGGAGACTATTTTAAATGCCTTGAAATTCAAATCCTATTGTTTTATATGATTTTATATGATGCTTGCACACACTCAAGCTCGGCCTCAAATGCAGGGCTCCGGCCCAAATGTGTTTGTGAGATGGCTTGTGCCTCTCATCACCATGGGACTGCACGTTCCCTTGCTAATTACTTGCTTGAATTGGCACACAGAGGCCCTGTTAATGACATGTAACCTGATCCCAAAAACCTGAGACGCTCCACAGAAGGTGCAGGCTGTATATGGAGCAAGGGATTACAGAGGGTGGTGGCAGTGGCAGTGGCAGTGGCAGTGGCAGTGGCAGTGGGGGGGGGGGAGGTGACCGGAGAGTAACACAGTGTGACACACTAAACCAACTGTGCAAATGCAGTTCTGTCTGTAATTCTATAGACCATTCTGTGCCCCGTGACGGTGGGGGGAAGATCGGTGCTGGTCACAGTTGTGGTGGATGAAGTTATTTGGTGGTGATAGGTGGGTAAGGCGCTATGGCAGAGGGCCCTCGGTTGCAGCTGTGTTCATTAACTATAGTCTAAGAATAATAATTAGTGCTTTTGTTGTAGCAGTGGTATGCTAATGACATGCTGGGCTGTAGTTACTGCAGAGAGAGGGCCCTAAACATCAACTGCACATGATGTTGCGTCAAGGAAGCTTGGCTAAAAAAAAAAAAAAAATGTACAAGAGGTGATTAACAGCCCCTAAACAAAACTAGAGCCTGGTTATTACTACCAGGAATAGTCGGCCTCTTCCACAGCTTATATAGCTAAAATTTGGTCTAGCCTTACTGTACAGTAATATGGTTTATCAATGAGCAATCATAGTCAAGGTTGGTAACAGTTTACAATATACAGTGGGGAAAAAAAGTATTTAGTCAGCCACCAATTGTGCAAGTTCTCCCACTTAAAAAGATGAGAGAGGCCTGTAATTTTCATCATAGGTATACCTCAACTATGAGAGGTTGTATTCATTAAAATGTGTTTATGCCACAGCTAACATGAAATAACGACCAAAACTTTTAACAGCATTATTTGTTTTTATTTATTTTGAAATGTTATAAATTAACATTCGCTATTATTATTACTTTGCATATTTTACAAAGCAAGACAGGGAACATCCAACAATGTAAGAGACATCCACCAATGAATACAAATAAAAAATTTAAAAAAGAACACAAGGAGCAACAACTGAGACAAATAGGAAACAGATCAAACATCAAAGAAGAATAAACTACAATAATAAATCACGACATGCTTTTTTAAATATATAAAGCTCTAGAATATTTTCACAAGCTCAAATAGAAATATATTAAAGGAGGAATTACATTTTTTTCCCATTTGAATGTATGCTTATGATATACTCAGCAATAAAACAAAGTTGACAACATCAGAGAAACTGGAAATATTATTATTGGTTAATAGTAATTTGGTTAATAGTAACTTAAAACATCTAATGTATTATGAACAAGCATGAACTATAACCCTAAATGTTGATGTTCATTTTTAGGTCATACTTAATGATACCTAATTAATTAACTAACACTAATGAATGGAACTTTATTGTAAAATGTTGCCTCAAGGTTTAATATAGTCCAAAACAGGCTCAATCAGAGCCCAGAATCATCTGAGGCTAAAATGAAAAGTAGAGCAGAAAAGTAGATACAGCACTATTCAGATAATATGAATCCTGTTCTAGGGGGGAAAAGCCTTTGAAAGGCAGCCTTAGATCATCACATTCATTATCGAAACTGAGTGTAAAACACATGCAGAAATTATCTGGGTATTCAAAACCTCTTTTAATCACTATGGGGCAGAATTCATTATCAGTGTGAAGAAACAGTTTCACACCCCCACTGAACTACCAGCATTCATTTTCACCTCTGGCTTGGAGAGAGCAAGACACCTGCGGTGGTTAAAAAAAAATAATAAAATAAAATAAATTCTCCATATTCCAAAAAGGTGAGAGACTGAGAAAGATAAAAGGTTAAGGTTTGTCTTTGTTGGAACAGGCATGGGAGGTTACAATGAAAATCATGACAAATACAGTCCAGAATGCTGTATCTTCTCATCCACAATGACCACTATTTACAAGGAGAAAATGTTGTATATTTGCTGCTTATCTCTTCCTGTACATTTGCACATCAATATTTAGTGTAAATTGATTAGTCAAAGATGGTCTTACAGTAAACTGTTGATCACATATGGCACACACTCATACACACTAATATGTATAATGCCTATGCCCTCCAAGCTGATTCTCATCTACGTAAGATATTTATCACACAGCTACTTACTTTTCAGCGACAGTCTTTACAGAAGGGACGTGATAAGTCTGCAACTTTCTGAGGGATAAGCGCCATCCATTGGTCAGAGTCCTGAAATGCCATTTTCACCCCTGAAAGCCAGAGAATTTATTGTGTTAAAAATAATTCAGAAGCACTGTGTGTTCAAATACAAGGACATCTTCAGCTCAGCCATTGTACTCCTCAATAAAACTCAAAATCAATCTTTAAGCAAACACATGTCATGTAGCTGTAAATCCATCAAAAGATCCTGATGCTGCACAACAATTCCTCGGCTGAGGCAGCCACACTTGCAAGGCCTTGAGAAAAGATTTCCAGAGTCAAGGCCTAGCCAGGGTGTTTTGTCGTGCAGCGCTTTTGAATCTGCAGACCTCCCATGGGTGCCAGCAGTAAGTCAGTGACCGGACGGCTGTAAATAAAGCCAGAGAGTTTTGGGTAACTCCCTCGAGGCTCCCTCTTTTCCTGTGCCACTCGCTTCAGAAGGGCAATATTATTCTGTCCCCAGGTCTGAAGAATGATTCCATTGTACTAGAGGTAGAATGCGGCCTTCCTCCGAGCCCACTTTACTGCCGCCGCTCTTTATTTAAACAGCACCGCCTTTATCTGCCCTCCACTGTACGTGCTCCTGCTGTCACTCGCCGGGCTCGGCCGGCTTTTGGTAGACAGGCCCCGATAAGGGTGGTGCTCTATGCAAACATGTCCCAGCAATGAGACTGGGTGACCAGCAGGAAGCGTCAACAAAGAACGAGGTATTAAAAGCTCTCGACAAGTTTGATTGTTTCCCATCGTGATAACCGTAAATGTACTATGCTTTAAAACAGCTGATATCCTGTACGTGCCTTTCATTGTTTGGCATTTAAGACCACCAGGGAACAATTTATTAATAATAATTAAGAATTCTGCATCCGTTCTGTATAAACACAGGGTAAATAGTGCAATAGTGCTTAAGTTATTTGAAAGCTGCGTTGCAGGTTTGTCAGCCACGGACGGTGCACGACAACAATGTGTTCCTGAATGCCGATGCATTTGTGCCTTGGGGTTGCATTTGGATCTTTTGTTCAGCGTTGGATAGTTTCCTGTACATCATCACACCTGTGTGTGCCCAGAAATCAGTGGAGGGGTCAGACCGCCTGCTCATACATGTTAGCATTTTTCTCTCAATCAGGCCATGGCTTTGGTAATCCTGGAAAAAAAAGACTTTGTAAGGAAGGGATCGGCCTAAATCATAATACACTCCTGTTTTTGGTTTCTATGGAGCGTGTGTGCCTACTTAAAAGCTCAGATCCTGATAATTTGATTTAAATAACAATACATAAGAACATAGTGTTTCACATCACCAAGGACATTTGGCCAGTTGCTATAGCCTACTGACACAAATCTGCCATTATGTTAAGATAATCACAGCTCTCCTTAAAGGAAATGAATAATAATCATAATATTAAATAATACTGAATAAATAATTAAGGATGCATTAAATTGATCAAAAGCAAAAGTAAAGACATTTACAATGTTTCAAAAAGTTTATATTTCAAATAAATGCTGCAGTCTGTGAGCTTTGCCTCTTTGTCGCCATCTGTTTAAAACCTGCAATTATTTGCAGAATTGTCTTCTTTACGTGGGTTATGCTTCGGCACAGCTCTTCACCGCGGATTAATCTAATGTTTTGAGGTGTATGTGTGGGCTGTCAGTCAAGCACCAGTGTGGATATTTACCAGTGTTAATTTCGTTGATGACTAATTTTCATCATAATTTTTGTCAACGACATTTGTTTCACCGACGACAATGAGACAATAAACTCTTTTTGAATTACAAAAACTATGACGTAAATCTATTGGCATTTTCGTCAACGAATAAAAATTTGACGAAAATGTTAGGGACGGACGATTTAGGAAGAGATTCATTCAGAACAAATCTGCTGCGTGGTTCGGAGGTTAGATACATACATATGAACCGGCAGGACATAAGCTAACATACACTTGCTGCACGTCGCATAAAACATTAAAAAATGTCAATATGTGGGAGTAAGAGAAGAGCAGACATATGGATAAATCTGACGGTGCAAGAGAGAACTCAATTCAGTCCGGTTTTCTGAGCACAGACACTAAAACATACACACAGAAAGCGCGTCTCACAGCGCGCGAGTACTCTTTCGCATCGCATTAAAGGAGAATTACACACAAAATGATGTTGAATTGTCCGTTTTGACGAGTATTCACGTAAACACAGTTGATTACGTCTTAAGTGAACCTCTTCATTAAAAAGAAGACCATGCTCTTGTTCTTTATGATTTAATTTTAACATAAAGGCATGTTGTGTGTCACCACAGTTAAATCGGTGTCTCATGATAAAACCTTAATATCAAACCTATATAATGAGTTTGGAAATTTTAGAGAAATGCTTAATAAATGCACTGTAACTAAACCCATTCAATTTTAGCAGACTAAATTTACTGTAGAGTTAGTTGACTAAAATCTTATGATATTTAGTCGACTAAAACTAGACTAAAACTAAAAACAATTCAAACGACTAAAATATGACTAAAACGAAATGGCATTTTAGTCAAAAGACTATGACTAAACCTAAATCAAAATTTGCTGTCAAAATTAACACTGATATTTACTGTACCTCAGAATTACAGATACTACGTCTTAGAAGTATGTCCAAAATAAGATGTTTCACCGTAAAATTGAGACAAGTAACATGTCTGCCAGTTTTGTTCTGACCAATTGAAAAAAAAAATAATAAAAAAAACATTAATTTGCGATATCAATAGTGATTACATCTAACGATCGCAAAGTTAGCTCAGATCACGTCAAAAAATTAAAAATAAATAAATAAATGGTCACAGCTTACTCAAAATATTAGGCATCACAACTGTTTGTAACATTGACAATAATAAGAATGGTTTCTTGAGCAACAAAATAGCATACTATGATTTCTGAAGGATCATGTGATGCTATAAACTAAAGGCTGCTGAAAATGTAGCACAGCTATTACAGTAATAAATTAAATTTAAAAAAGATAATACAAAAGTTATTTTAAATTGTAAAAATGTTTCACAATATTACTGTATTTTTGATCAAATGAATGTAGCCTGAGTGAGCATAACATAAAAAAAACATAAAAAGAATTAGTACTGGGCAATGATTAATCATGATTAATCGCATCCAAAATAAAAGTTTTTGTTTATATAATATATGTGTGAGTACTGTGTATATTTATGTATATATAAAGACACACACACACATTTTTCTTAAATATATACATGCATGATTGTGTATTTATATATACATAATAAATATACATAGTACACACACATATATTATATAAACAAAAACTTTTATTTTGGATGCGATTAATCATTGCCCAGCACTAAAAATATATTACCAACCTCAAACTTTTGAACCACAGTGTATGCTCTTTTTGGAGCTTGAACGTTTTGGATGCCATTGACTTTCATTATATCCACAAACAGCTGAAATATTTTTCAAAATCTCTTCATGTTTTGCACAAGAAAGTAAGTTATACAGGTTTATGCCATTTTTATTTTTGAGTGAACTACTTTAAGAGGAAACTAATGCAAGGCCCATATACTGTACCAGCAAAACCAGTATTTGAAGTGGAGTCGGTTTCCTCCCAGGGGAGCTTTGATTCCACCGATTCCGCCGACTGACATTGAAGTGGTATATACTGTATACCGTAGTTCAATTCACCTATTTCTTTTCTCCTTTCTTTATGTTTAATTGCCTCCCCTGATGACAACAATCTCTTATATCGCCGCATTGTACTTTAGGAAGATAGTGTTACAGCAGAGATCATATATCTGCTCAGTCTTAGCTCAATTATAACATCCTCCTACTCTCTCCAGGATCTAATGGCTTTACTGGAAATGGTGTTTGGCTTTAGTCTCAGTTCCTCCAACCATGACAGTCTGAGGGAAAGTGTATGATAAGCAGGACTTAAGCCGTCATATGACAGAACTTGTTTAGGCTTTGCCCGAGCAGTTCAGAGGAAGCTTAGCTATATTGAATAATGATTATGTAGAGAATGGAGAAATGTGCGGCCGGTGTTAGGAGCCTACAGAACATATGAATAGAGAAGAATGTGCCTTCTGAGTGCCATTGTTTGGGGGTGCACTGGAGGTGGTGTGCAGCTGGTTTATCCATGAGGAGAAGAGCGAGCGTAGGCGGCTAATGGGATGTGTTCCCTCATGTCAGTCCTACTGCAAGAGAGAAGGAGGGAGGGCGGCAGGCGTGCAGTTTGCTGTAGATCGGAACTCTTTTTCAGGAGGGATTAGCTTAAGGGAGCAAACAGGCCTATATAGGCTACCGTGGCACGTTCCGAGAACTATTATTATTAGCTCACGGAGGAACAGCAATGGAAACATGGAATAATCATTAACAAACCCATGTGTCAATCACATCAATGCCTAGAGGTGGAAAATAGGTGGAAAGCTGCTGGGGAAGGTTATTTGAGGTGCCTTATGGAAATCCCACTTATATGGCAGTGGTTTTCAAATTTTTTGTTGCCAAGGAAGTACCCCCACATGTAATGATCCCCCTTCCAAAAAAACAACTTCCTAAACTATTAAGGCAGATAATATTTTTTTGGGGGGGAAATAGAGTAATGTTTTAAAGGTGACCCACACACATACATACATGCATAAATTATTGTATAATTCTAAAGCTAAATTATTCAAATAATTTCTTGGAAAATATTATGAATAATTACAAATAATTATTAATATTTTAAATCAATATGTGTAGTTATTTTCACAATACATATTTGTCTAAACAACTTTTTGTCCTGCAATTTTCTGCTGACCCCAGTTTAAAAATTCCTGCACAGGATTTGTTTAAATAGGTTTAGATTGAACTACTAAATGAAAGTTTTGTGATGAGAATGAGGAATGCACATTAATGATTGCAAATTGCTATATTTACTATATTTACAATTAACACTCATTCGACCAGTTATTAGAAATGTTTGAACAGGTAAATCAAATGTCCTAAAAGGATTTCTGAACTCTAGTTCAACAAAACAGGGCAGTATGGGCTTTAAAAATACATCAAAAAGTATTTAACATGGGGGGGAAATAAAGGGGAAGATGGGGTGATATGACCCAATATCACCCTGTGCTCTATATTTACTTAGGCTTTGATGTGAGTTTAGATGAAGCTCTACTACCTCTGCTATAAGGCATAATCCTGTCAGTTTTAAGGTTCACAGTAATAACCACAAATTATATACAGTTTATGTGCTGGAACACCTGCACAGATGACAAAAAAATCACAGTGAGACAACTTAGAAGAAAGCATAGAAAAACAGATTATAAAATAAAGAATAAAATCACAAAAAATGAAATAAAGATTATATATGTCTATATATACATAACATTTTTTAGTGTGTACCTTAAATAATAATTATCAACAAAGTCAACGATTGTCATTAACATAGACCTTGGCTATATTATTGCCCAGTAAACAGTTAAACTCACAGCTTTAGTGAAGACCGAGGTCTTGAGTCTGTGTTTTGAAAGCTCATATTATGTATATTTGAATGTACACAAAGAATCCAAGGAGAAAGCTGGTCCTGCTCTACTTCATTTGTTAAAGCTGAACAAATGAGGAAAGCATTTCTTTTATTTGGCAATATCGCCATCTGGCTGTCACTCTCATGTTTTCATTTATTATCATTTAGTCCCATGTTAGTCTTTATTAGGTTTTTATTAATGTCTGATATGGAGCAGCACATTTTGTTAGCCAGCATGTCAAGTTTTCACATTATTCTAAGATCTAGATCCTAACAATAAGGATTTTTTTTCTGTTGGATTAGTGTGTGCGTGTGTGTGTGTGTGTGTGTGTGTGTGTTTTTATATTATGATTGAATTCTTATTTATATTTACATTTGATGTATTAATTAATGAATTAATTGAGTCCTGCCCTCAGTGGTTACAATGGAAAAAGAAGAAGGGAAAAAAACAACAACACACATTAAAATTAGCCAGAATTAAAAGATGATTTATACTTTAAAATTCACATCAACGGATTTGATCTGCCATTAAAGAAAACCATTTTCAAGTCATTCTGGTGCAACCTTAATATCAAACTTAATGGCCAAATACAGGTCTGTGATGACAAAATGCCCTTAATATTGTTTTCCTATATCCTTCGCATTAGTATGTATAAGGGCATGTGAACTTTCTGTAATGCAGTGCATGAGACTGACCTATCAAATTCCTTTAAGTGCACATTTAGACACCCAGTCATGAAAACACAAAAACCTGATAGTATCATTTTATATTTGAAGAATAGTGAGCAGTGCTTGCCCATGCAAAAGTCGCCATCACAATGTCACAGTATTGTGAGGTTGCTGCCTAAGCCTTGCTAGGTGTTTGCTAAGAGCTTCTGAGTGATTTTAGTGGGTTCCTATTTGATTACCAGGGTTTCTGGGTGATTTATAGGGTCCAGACCGAAAAAAATATAGAGATTCAGTTTCTTAATGATAAAATAAATAAAATACATAACATGATTTACATGATCAAGTCAGATGCCCGAGTAGGGTTGTTGCTGGACTTCAAGCTTATGAGAGCAGATCAATGGTATTACTTGGCTGAGCTGAACCATTCACTCGTGCTCACAGGCTGTGTTAAAGAGACATTAATGGACGCCTGATGCTCTCACGCTTCTTTCATGACATCAATAAGAATCGGAGGCCGTTTACTGAGCAGCAACTCATGAATGCAGTAGATGCCTGAGGCTCTATATACCAAGTAGAATAAATGGAATCATGGGAACCCAGTCACACCCATCTCCATCTTTTTACCAGCATCCCCTTGAGAGTGCACAAAGAAGTGTGCAGATGATTCGTAAACACAGACCATTCTGAGACGAGTGGATTATGAATGCAACTTCCAAAAAGTAGTATCATTTTTATTAAATTATTCAAATGGTATTTAAAAAAAAAAAAACTTATTTGAATGCTTAAATTATTTTCTGTACAGTTGCTTGCAATGTAAAAATGAATGAAAAAAAATGATTTTTACTGAATCACAGAAACCAAAATTAAAGTTTATTTATCCAAAAACATTTACATTTTACAATAATACATTTTTATTGTTTGAGACTTTGTTTCATATCAAAAGTAACAATTGGATGGCAGGCACACTACAAGTAATGTTTAGTTTTGTTCATGCATCAACAGAAAACAGCACAGACTAAGATTGAGAATCCATATCAGGTCAACAAAACTAAGATTGATTCAAATCAAGAAATCAGTATTGTTAGCGTTCACACAGCTGACACGTTTACCTATTGTAGCTTTTCCATGTCCACAAAATAGACACTGACACGATCAAAACACGTCACCAGAGAAGAGTTAAAAAAAAATGTCAGTTTCTGACAATTGTTTTTTTTTTTAACACTTCGGGGTAATCCGACCCAATTGGCCCTGACTGTTATTTCTATACCGTATATTAGCACAGTTTTTGAGGGAAAATGTGGTAAACGGAGATAACTGGTACTGTAACTTCAAGCATTACTAAAATATCCAAATTTTTTAAAGAAACATCCAGACAGGGAACAGGGATTTTAAGAATTTCAATCCTGTGGAAATCTACAGCTTTCTTTGGAGCTCAGCAGATGTAGATGTGGGCCTAAAGGATACGCCTGGCAGGTTTTTCATGACTGGATGCTACCTGGTCACACTTCTGGAACATGGAAACACAAGATAGCATGGAAAATATTTCCGTTTTTTTATTTTTTGGTTTGACAACATTTCCAAAGCTGCGTCCCCACAGGAGCACTATAACCCTGAGCTTGTGCACTACCACTGTGCCACAGCTCAGACCAGCACGTTTTTGATTGACAAAGACTTTTTTTTTTAGAGAGACCGAGAATGTCAGGACCAGCAGGCTCATTGTTACACATCTTATCCACATATCAGTCACAGACCTGAGAAAAAAGGGACACCCACACTTTGTTGTAATTTTACCCAACCACCATCTGCATTCATTTGAAGTGTCACAAGTGAAATAATACACCAGCCTCAACTTCTTTCTGATCCACTGACTCTATTTCTTTCTCTCACACTCTTTTTGTGTAGACACTTACAAAGAACTGAAAGGGTGCAAAAGACTGTCTTTCTTAGTGATGCATTTTTGCTACTTTGAGAGGGAGGGTATTGCTGTGATTGCAGAGATAACAGACAGAAGTGTAGCTGGATACTGCACTTAAGCATTCAGGTCTTTAAAAATGAATGCAAACAAGTAATCAAAAAAGCAAGGAACACAGTAGGATAGAGTTCTCTTGACAAAAGTGTTCACTTGTTCACTGTCTATCCTGCAATACATTGGCCTATGGAAGGGACTCAGGGTTCAAAATGTGCTTTATAATCAGCAGAAACCAAATCTTCTGAAGAGCTTCTGCAAGATAAGTGTGATAAACTAAAAAAAAAAATAATAATAATCTACTCCCATTGTTGCGCTAGTGTCTTTAAACCCATTATTCACCATTTTCTCAAGCCAGTTTATCTACTTTCACACACAAATCTGATTTCATTGTTATTTATTAACGTGTCTGCTTATAATGGATCTGATCATAACTGGCTACAGAGAAACCATTAAAATGATGAATAGCAGAAGAAAAGTCCTGACTACAGTCATTAACCTAAACCCTACATCTACCAAATGTCATTCCTCCTCATTATCACAAGCATTCCAAAAAAATCCATATTATATTTCTAATTTTGTGCTTGTGCCAAGTAATTACACTGCACTAGAAAGTAATAGTTCACTAAAGCAGTGGTTCTCAACCCTTTTGACTCCAAGGCTTCCCGTTGTCCACAACAACATCCTATGACTTTTTGTATTTTTTGTTCCTAATTTACCAGATAAGAATATATAATATATATTTTTTTATTTTACTAATTTTATTCCTGTCTAGAAACTAGAAAACTGTGCACAAAATGTTTTTTAACATTCTACATATTTTAACGCTTGTTTACTCTTAAATTATTTTTAAGTCATTTTGAGGCCCCTTAGATGTTTTTAAAGCCCCCTACGGGCCCCCGACCCCTGGTTTAGAACCACTGTACTAAAAGGATAAAGTGATAGTTCACCCTAAATATTACAATTCTGTCATCATTTACTCACCTTCATGTAATTCCAAACCTGTACAAATTTTTCTTCTGCAGAACACAAAACATCTTGATAATTCATTTTTCAAAATATTTTCTTGTTCCCCAGAAGAAAGAAACTGATAAAGATTTGGAATGACATAAACGGGTAAATTATGACAGATCTTAATATCCCTTCAAGTCTCAAGTCTGCTCAGCAAACTCTGCAGGGTGACACCTGCTGGCTAAAAGCCTAGGATGAACAAACAGCTACCTTTATGGCAATCAAATGAAAGAAACCACAGTAAAGAATAAGCCAAAATTACCTGGTCAACCAAGAAGCAAATGTGTTACACTTACTAGTTGTCTAAAAACCTCTAAGCAGAACTGGATCTTCTGTGTACATGACTTTACAGATGTGGTTAGCTGAATGAAAACATCTAAACGAAGGCGACAAATCTGTGAATACTGTTGTGCCTACTGACATTTCCTATATCCCGCCTCTGCATTGGCACCCCAGTGGGGTGTAGTAAATATAAATGCATTAACCCTTCATCATGCCTGCCCTGCCTTGCCAAACACGCACATCTACACTTTGAGGGGCATAATTGATTGCTTGTTAACACACTGCTCCTTTTAAATCAGCATGATAACAGTCTCCAGCCAAGAGTCAATTCTTCACAGAGTAAGCAACCTTGAACACTTCGTTAATGAAGGATTTAGCCTTAATTGTATTATTTTGCTCAATTAGTGCCTCTCCAGCACATTCAGATCTGCCTGAAGGACATAAGGGCTTGTTTCAATGTTTTGATCTTGCTGATGACCTGAAAAATGTAACTCTCTGAAGTTACTTCTGTAAAATATGACTGCTCATGAAGACACATTCAGTAAATAGCTCTTCGACCTGTTTTACATTTCCTTCTCACAGATGAATCACGTGTTTATATTAATAAGCGGCAGAAGAGCTGGGCTCTCAGCCATGCTTTGAGCTTTTGAAGGCTTCAGGGATCAGAGTACGTTAACGGCAAAAAACGACCACCTTTACTGTGCTTTCTTGTTTTCTTCAATAATCTCCTGGAGGTGACTCGCAGCTTTATCCCCAATTAAAATCACCACAACAGTCTCTACTAGAACATATTTTTTTGCGCTTAAAGGTGCATTCAGCAATTTACTGCATCCATATTTGCATACCTCCGTGCAGTAAGAATATGGCATAATTTTAATGAAAGATGTCTGTTACGATAATGCACTCTTGACATTTGTCATTAAAATGACACCATGTGTAACATCTGTGGCATAAATTTAATATAAAACAAAAATGAAATCTATACAATCTACTCCAGTAGTTCTCATCCAGGGGGCTGGGACCCACTAGCAAATTTCCAAGGGGCCAAATGACTTTAACGTATCTGAATGTATAATATATCAAAATAATTTAACTCTAATTAGATTAAAATGCTAAAAAAAAAACAAAAAAAAACATAAATCATAGTCCTCCCCCCATCCCTCACAAAATAAATCATGGTTCAAAATCATTTTTTAAAATTAGGCTAGTGATAAGACTGGTGTCTTTAAACCAGAGGTGCCCAAGCTTTTTAATATGAAGGGCCAAAAATCTAACTTGTTTGCAGGCCATGGCCAAAAGTAAATTTTGCATTATTTTCAATTCTATTATATTAAAATAGATTAAACAGGGCTCTACGCTTATTTTTCTTTTTAGGAGCACTTGTGCTCCTAACTTGAAAAATTTAGGAGCACAGTCAAACATGTAGAAGCACCTTCTAATCAATAATCCAAAATTTGATCAAAAATTAGCCTTCCCATTACGAGGTGATATTTGACTCCTTAAAGTGATTTACAGTGGAATTTAGTTTTTGCCTTTGTAATGGCATTTTTCTAACTTTATTAAAAGCATGTAATCTTGTGTCAAATTTTTTAAAAATGATATTTTATAAGCTTTTTAAAAATTCACAGAATAAGAACAAGCAGAATAAGAAGAATAAGTTACTAATCAAATTAAATCAGTATTAAAATTAATTTGTACAGAGGTGGCACAGAAGAACACAAAAGTGGCATGTAGGTGTATTTTCAGACATTTAATGAGGATCAGAGGTGGCATGAGTGCAATTAAATCCATAAATTCATGTTAAGATTAATGTTTTATAAATGTTGAATATAGAAATATTAAATGATTTAAGGAACTGAAAAGATACTTTAAAAATTAAACAAACTGCCAACAGGTGGCGACAAATGACTGACTCATTCATTCAATGGATTCATTCGAATGGCTGATTCATTCAGGAACAAAGCAATGGACCGTATTTATGAATGGGTAATCATGAATCACTGACTCACAAGATTCGTTCAAAAATGCAGTTCATTCATAAACGAGACACCGCTGTGTTTGAATGGAGATGCGCAGCGGCTGAGCTGTGACTTTGTTTCAAACTATTTGCAAATGCAACTGAAATGGTCGCACTGTAGAGCCCTGTTAAATATTTTAAACAAACAAAAAAAAAGTAAATTTTTTTTAATACCAAATTATAAATTTTTTGATGCAGCAATAAAACAAAAAAATAATAAAACTAAATTAACTACATTATAATTGAAGATATTCTTCAGTGGCATGTTTTCCCCCATGTTATGGCATGGCATGCAGGCCAAATAAACGTTTATCATGGGCCAAACTTGGTTTGGGCATCTTGGTTTTAAGAGTACTGTTGATTTTGGAATATTATTACCTTGTGTGGATTTTGAATGGTGTGTGTTTTGTAACTGCAAAGATCCTCAGGGAAGCATGAGTGTAACAGGAAGATTTACCTCAATCATTCCTCGGGGCATAATTATCCTCCAGACCAGCAGAAGATGCTGCAAAACAGCCACAATAAAACAGATGGACAGTAGTGTAGAAAAAAATATGATCACAAACTCACACAAACAGAGCTCACCAGTCCCTCAGTTTAAAAAAATAAATAATTGTTTGTCACATAAAACGTTGTTTCTGTCAAAGTTATGATGCCTCCAATATTAAATTACAGTACATAAACGTTTCACTGTTTAAGAGGAACACAATCATTGTGACCACAAGGTGGTGCGGTTTCTCTACAGCAAAACGTCACAGGGGCTAATTTTGTAGTCTATGCACACATTTCCTCAGATGTCAAAAATAAGAGCTCATCTAGGTCAGCAGCTATGAAACCGCCCATTCTGCAAAAAATATTTTCTTCTGCCATTTTACAATTTCATGTCATAAAGCAGCAGAGAATCCCTCTTGGTCATGTCTGAATCCTGAAACGTTGTGTATTTTCAGAGAAAACGGCTTCTGTGCATTAATGTATTTTAGCGAGAACACTGCAGACTGGACTAACTATATTACTAATCTGTTATTTAACTGACATGACATTTCAATCAAAAGCAATTTACAGTACAGTTATTATAGCAACAATCCAATATATATATGAACAGCCCAGAATAAAATCATCTTCTATGTAAGGCAAATGTGAAAGTTAACAAATCCAACAAATCTGATTTTACCAACTGCCATAATGCTGTTCATGTCAGTAGTTTTGTGCGTCTTGTGATTTAAAAAAAAAGATAAAACATCAGTATGTGTGGGTGGAATGAATCTACAAAATTATAAAGCTTACATCCGTTCACACACTGTGACATTCTCTACGTTAGGCTGTTAAAGTGGAGACTGACAGGCCTTTTTAGTGAATGTTTCCTGGCGAGGCAGCCTCACAGTGGGCCGCTGCTGCCTGCCTCTCAGGCCTCCTCCAGCGCTCCGCAGTGGGAGATCACTCCAGCTGAGAAACAGAGAGCCAGCGCTGCCTTTACCACAGTTACAGTGCCATTCCTCCTCTCTGCTGTCTGCAAATCACACCGGGATCAGAGATGTCCTATATACAGAGACAAGAGCTTGTGCTTGCTGCAGACGATACTGTACACAGCCGCACTATGACAACACTGACACTATCAGATGCGTTTCAAGTGCACACTTTCATACTGGATAGATTGTATGGAATAACATTACTTATTCTTAGTCTTGTTAAGGTTGATTTCAACCTAAAAAAACACACTCGATTAAACATATATTCCAATCTAATTTGACAGATTTACAGCATGATTGGCACATAATACATTTTTTAGGTTCACAAAAGAGATGTACATTGTTTTTTCTTCATGAATCACGTCTTACATTTCAAGTACCTTTGTCTCCTTGGTAATCAAGTACGTACTACTTTTGATAAAACTTGGTTATTAATTTGGTTATTAGATTAACATAGTTCTAAACATAATTCATATTTATGATTAATTCAATGGGTAATTGACAGTCTGGGTCTGACATATGGATAAAACATCTATACATTTGAAAAGATGCCCAAAAATAAATATTAAAAATATGATAATAAAAATAAACAACAATAACAACCATTATTATTATTATTATTATTATGCCATGATGTAATTATGAATTAATAATAATAATTATTATTATTAAAAATAATAACTACTATTATCATTATGAAATTACCTAATTTATTATTATTCCTGATTTTACTGTTACTTTTTTTGTTTGTCACAATAAATATTAAAAAAAATATGGTTAATAAGTTTCTTGTAATTCCACATTAAAAAAAACATGATTATTTACTTCAATAATTTATTTATTCATTGCAACTCTCAAACAGCCATAATAATTAATGGTCAAGATCTCAGCCAGTCTAAAGTGAAATGAAATGTGCCGGAGGGACAATAAAAGTAGTTGTTCAGTGGAGGGGAAAAAGGCACACATGCATTGGTCAGAGCCTGATCATTTCAGCAAATAGAAATAATTAGAGTCGCGGTGTGAGCAAACGGCTCTATATGTCGGAGGTTCATGTCTATTCTGGGAATACACATCTCCCTCACTTACACACCACTAAAAGGGAACATGGTTTTTCACCATGGCAGCTTGACAACATAATGACAACAGTCAACTTGTCAATAGTCAAAGCAGGCTAGACCTGCACGTTGTTTACAAAGTGCCATTAAAGTTTGTTCTGTTGGCGTGATTTTTTTTCTTCGCGTTCGATGGGCTGTAATCATGATCTAATCAAAGCAACGAGAACGAGCCGCTCTAAAGCATGCAGCCGTTCTGGACCTCCACCTTCCATTAAAAATACAACTGAAGTCCGAAGATTAAATCTTGTGCTTGATTAAACAATGGAATTAATTCAACTGAAATGCCAGACAAGAGGCTATTGGCATCCGTCAATCATCCTAATTGCTCTTGATGTGGTTCTGGTTATTATTCACTGGAGAACAAGGTGCTTGCAAAACATGCGTGTATGTTTGTGTGAGCGTGTGAGGAATAATGCTTGTGGTTGGTGAGTTTGGTCAGTGACCGCAATTTATTTTGCTCAAGAACTCTTCACAGGAAGTGACATGTCAGGACACCTAACCATAGTTTTTGTTGTTGTTGTTGTTGGAAGATGAATCGGGACATACTGAAGGACTTGTCATTTTAAAGTCTTCTTTAAAAAAAAAAAAAAAGACTACAATGTTTTCTTTTAGTCTTTTTTTCCCCCCGACATGCTCCCTCCATCCTGCAAAACAAGCACACTTAGAGTCCAGCAGGCCGGGCCCCCCCAGAGAGGAACGAATGGGATTTATTTAGAATTTACACTACAGGATGTGTATGCCAGTAATTGTCACCTTAAACTGGCACAATGACTATGACGAAAATTATAATTGTCCATAACTTCCCCTGGCACTTATTTCTAAAATATATTTTTAAAAAAACACTTATTTTGTGGGGGGCACAGAGTGGCATATTGTTTACATAACCTACACACACACCAAACAAGCTAAAACTGTCTCTGAGTGACCTTCAATTAAATTCAAGTTTTTTTAAATCAATTGAACTAACTTTATTGTTGTTTTATCAGTAAAACAACTGAATAATTCAAATAGGTTCAAGAAGGAAAATGATGGAAATGAACATATGTAATTAATTAGCTACAGTGTCAGAAAAAATGAGCAAAAATCGTACCTTTAGGGGTCCAATACATTAGTACCTTAGAGTAGTAATTATGTATCCTTAAGGTAGCAATATGTACTCTTATGGTACAGTACTATTATGAAACATTTAGAGGAAAAGGTTAAAAGGTACATACTGATTGATGAATCTGAACGTAGCTCAGTTTACATGAATGCTAACCTGATCGAAAGTTCATTTGGATCAAACTCAGTTGAATCAATTAAGGTGTTTACATGAAGGGTTTTCATTCTGATTGAGCCTTCAATCTGATTATTTAGTTGCATGTAAACGTAGAGGGTACTGCCACAGTGACAAGCTGTTGTACCCCTAAAGGTACAATTTTTGCACAATTTTCTAAATAATTAAAAGAAAAATCACTAAATATCACTACATATTCCAAAGTCTTGGCTGCTTAGTTATAATCATTATCATCATCATAGCCAATTCTAATTATTGAAGTGTAAACCGTTTGACTTCTCATAATTAGTTAATTGTGGTGACCACTAATTCATTCTAAATGGTAATAATTCCATGTTCCAAAAATGGATTCAAATCCAAACCCCACCTCCTCAATGACCCTGCTATCTGTCTATAGGAGCTGCCAAACAACTACATCAATTAGAGATGAGTCAACCACTGTCACATGACTCTCACTCCTCTCCCCTGCTGCCTAAGGCTCCTGCTAAGAGACCGATGAAAAATTCATCTCGCACACATTCATAATTCAGCAGTAAAGGCAAACAGCCATAACCAGCATGCAGATTCAGGCAGTTGACCCTCCTGTCCCAATACCCCCAAAATAAAGTATAAAGCAAACTGTATTCCCAGCAGGATTTTAGTATACAAGCTCTCTAAAGTGCATGTGTGTGTGTGTGTGTCATGCTTGCCAAAGCTGCTTTTTTTTAATCAATAATACAGTAAATACAGAATTATCTTGAAATATAACTATGATCAAATAAGGGTTTTCTATTTTAACATTTTAAACTGTAATTTATTCCTGTGATGCCAAATTGAATTTTCAGCACCATTGCTCCAGTCTTCAGTGTCACATGATCCTTCAGAAATCACTAATATGCTGATTTGCTGCTCAAGAAACATTTCTGATTATTATCTGTGGCAACATTTTAGTATAGGGACCAATTCTCACTATTAACTAGAAGTTTATTAGCATGCCTATTATTAACATATTGGCTGTTTATTAGTACTTATAAAGCACATATTCTGCATGATTATATTCTATATCCCTAATATACCCAATACCTAAACTTAACAACTACCTTACAATCAATAAGCAGTCAATTAGGAGTTTATTGAGGCAAAAGTCGAGGTTCATGGTTCGTTAATGGCAAGAATTGGACCTTAAAATAAAGTGTGACCTTATCAGTATAACGGTTGCAACGCTTAATATTTTTGTGGAATCTGTGATTTATGTTTTTTAGGATTTTTTACTGAACAGAAAAGTTCAAAAGAAGATTTAATTTGAGTGGTTTTCACTGCTAACCACTTGTGATTGAATCACTCAAAACATACGTTAATATCAGGTGTAAAGACAACTGAACCTGACGTCAGATCACCATAAGATCCCCAGTATCTCACACTAGTTGTTCTACGATCGATAATGGCCTTTCTGTTTTGCATCGGTGCAAATTTATGGCATCCATTAATGTGGGTGAAATAATTAGCTGGAGATAGTTTGCGCTCTGTCTGTGTGTGCTGTATGTACGTATGTCTCCAGGCAGACAACTGTGAATGTTTGGTGCATACATCTTGGGATAATTAGCATTGTTGACATTGTTCGCGCCTGCCATGATAATCTGTCTATGAGGGGCTTATTAGAATGAGTGTTTACAGAGTGTGCCTGCAGACCGGGCCTCTGCTAGCTTGCCTCTAGTTCTCCCTTCTCTCCTATTGTCCAGCCTGACGCCTGGCCACAAAGCCAGTCCTCATGTCCTTATTGTTCAAGAACAACCAGCCAAGACAGCCATCAGCAGGCACTGGGGCAGATGGCCCTATTCAGGAGCTCTCACAATGCCAATATTGCGGGCCAACAGCACTGTGTGTCTGCGCCTTGACTGGCCCCCTATACGTCCACAACCCAGCACTGATTCACTGAAAACACCAGAAGACATTAATTGCTGCCATGTATCAAGCATTTATAAGAATGACTGACGAGTCTCCACTGGGGAGTGGTTAAAATGGCAGACTTTAAAACCAACTAATGGAATGTGAGAAGGACTTTTTTTAGGTCTTTAAATAATGATTTTAAAGTGGCTGGTGGCTGAATGAATTTAAAGTAGGCTACTACTAGCAAAACCAAACATAATCATAAAAATACTACTACTTTTTTTTCACCCCTATTCACACTGCCTATGGTCAGATGAATGGCCAGTGTGGTTTTGTCAAACTTGCTGGTTATTCTTTTTCCACAGTTGCCCATGTATTTATATTTACCTATTTAGTTGAGAGAAAAAAAATAGTAAGTTGAATTAAAATATTTACAATGTACTACTATTTACTATTGTATTACTTAATACTAATGAAGTCATACAATGAACCCTAATAATAGTAATAATAATAATAATCTTGCTGTTTTTAGAAATAATGAAAAAAAAAACAAATAAATAAAAACACAATACATTAAAAATATTTACTGATTTAGTATTAATAAAGTCATCATCATTATTATTATTATAGTAATTATAATCAAATAGTATTAATTAATAGTAAATAACATACATTTTATTTTCATGTTTAAAATAATAATAAATTAGTAGTAGTCAAATATTTTCCATTATTATTACCGTTTACATTTTATTAGTAAAGTACTAATAAATTCATAATAACAATATAGGTATATTGTTGTCGTTATTAACAATAAAACAATATATTACAAATATTTACTGAATTATTATTATTAATTAATCACTTGTCTAGCATCATGAATAAAATGTGTAGCCTAGGTTTAAAAAAGAAAAATTAAAAAGAAAATAACTGAGTTGGGGACAGAAGGGATAAAGAATGCCTGCAACACATGTTCCATGTTTTTTTTGTTTGTTTGTCCGCATAACACTGTTGCAAACTTTCGATGGAAAAAGCCTTCATTATTTCAGTGAGGCACCTGCTCTAATTAAACACACTCAGTGGAGGAAAAGGCCCATCAAATTGAATTAGATATGCTAAATATGTTTTGTTTGGAGGCGACACAGTCAGTTGACCATCAAAGGACTTAATATGTCTATCAGTCTAGACTCTAATCTAATTGTATTTGAACTCACTCATGCAAAATCAAATAAACAATGCAGTGAGTGGGATGTGAAAGAGTTGCTCAGGCTTTTATGTGTGTAGTCAAACCGTGAAACTATATGAAAGCTGATCAATAACAGCTGACATGACTTAAGTCATGGGTGGGGATTCATGAGATGTTTAATGTGCTGTGGAATGGTTGTCTTACAGACTTTTTCCAAACTATTTTGCTAATGTACTTCTTGAACAGCCATTTCTTCACACTTGCTGTTCTTTAAAAAGAAAATAAATTACAAAATAAATAATATAAAAATATATATTTTTTACTATTTATTATAATCATGTTATATTGTTTTTATTATCATTTTGGTCTCAGACAAAAAAAATATACTGAGCTTTAAAGTTGCAAATCACCTTTTTAAGGAAATGGAAATGGGATAATGACTTCTATTAAAATAAAAAAGACCATCTTGCCATGGTAGTACTTAGTACTTATTGTCTCTTGGCTGATTAGATTTAATTATGTACTTCTGGAAATACAGGATAATTGAATGGTGAGCACTGGAAGCTGGCGCGTCTGATGAGAGTTGGTGTGGAATGTGATTGCGTAACGGTGATGGGAGTTGTTCACAACCTTAAATGAGGCTGATATGATTTCGGAGTCAATTCTGAATAAACGCAGGAAGGTCTCAACAAAAAAGCTTAAAGGCGGTTGTGATAAGGAATGATCAACAGAGATTGTTAGTGAGATCATGCAGTGGGGGCACGAGAGGAACGAGACAGCTGCTCTTTTAAGTGACGGAATCCTCAAAGAGAGGGGCCAGGGCTGAGGAGAAGCACCTGCCATCTCTGCATGCCTCTCGACCCCCTCTTTCTCCTACATTCACAGGACCTGAGTGAAATGAACTCCAGCTCTGTGGAGGCAGCAGCAGGGAACCCCACAGTAATGCTTCCGGGGTGTGTGTGTGTGATGTTTGTGCTGATTGAAATGTAAAGGATCGTATAAATCATGCTGAATGCTGTTTTCACATTCAGTTTTTTTAAATAAGAAGTTTTTTTTTCCTAAAGCCAAAAAGTTGCCCCATGTGTCAGAAGAAAAAGAGGAACATCAGAATTAGGCCTGTCAATTATGTGAATTTATTTATTTATTTAAAGGGACAGTAAAGACGTTTACATTGGTACAAAAATATTTCTATTATGTTTGTGCTGATTGAAATGTAAAGGATCGTATAAATCATGCTGAATGCCGTTTTCACATTCAGTTTTTTTAAATAAGAAGTTTTTTTTTCCTAAAGCCAAAAAGTTGCCCCATGTGTCAGAAGAAAAAGAGGAACATCAGAATTAGGCCTGTCAATTATGTGAATTTATTTATTTATTTAAAGGGACAGTAAAGACGTTTACATTGGTACAAAAATATTTCTATTTCATTGCTATTCTTTTGAAAAAAATTACTTTACACAAAAATATTTTTTCTTGAGCACCAAATTGTATTAGAATGAAAACAGCCGTTTTAAATTGTAATATTTCACAATGTTAGTTTTTACTGTATTTTTGATCAAACGCAGCCTTGGTGAGCATAAGAGACTTCTTTCAAAAACATTTAAAAATACATTTTAAATCAATTAAATGGCACTTGGCTTTCAAAATAGTGTAATATTTTAAATCGTCTTCATTTTAGCTCTTTATTATTATTTATTGAAGGGGTTATATGATGACACTAAAAAGAACATTATTTTGTATATTTGGTGTAATGAAATGTGTTTATGCGGTTTCAGGTTCAAAAAACACATTATTTTCCACATACTGTACATTATTGTTTCTCCTCTTTGCCCCGCCTTCTCAAACCCGTCGATTTTTACAAAGCTCATCGGTCTGAAAAGCGAGGTGTGCTCTGATTGGCCAGCTATCCAGTGCGTTATGTTTGGCCGAATACCTCAAGTGTGTGACGGAAATGTTATGCCCCTCACCATACTGTGATGATGCCCTGTCAGGCCGGAGCAATGATTCAAAAACAATAAAACCCATTATAAACGAGGCATTCGTTGCATCCAGTGGGGACATAATTATGGATTATAATGACTTATACTGTCTTTTTACAGGTTGCGTTGCATTGCATCGCGTAGACATAAAACCATGTCTGCATTTGTGATCGGAGAAATGACAAACAACAAGTTCTATAGCTACTCTACACTGCTCAAAACTCGCGTTTGAATCATCAGTGGCAAATTCTTTAAATATAAAAAACGTACTTACAGATTGTGAGTCAGAACAGCCGGCATTGTAGTCTACTCTACCAGGATCAGGAAACAGTCCTCCATAAAATGTGCTGCACACATCTGAATATTTGGGTTGAAGTGTTCTGGAACAGTGTTGTAAATACAACTTAACCACTGATTTCTAGTCATGTCCATTTTTGGAAGGCCAAACAAAGTAGTTTCACTTTCACAACAAAACACAGCATCACATACGGCAGGCTAGAGTGAGCGGAGGCCGGTGGGCTTGAGAACGGCGCAGCTGGTGGATCCGGAGGATCCGAAGGATCATCCAGAGGGCTTGCGGCAACCACATGTGACGACCCCGGGCTGGACTCTGCTAGTTTCACTTTCACAACGAATCACACAGTGCCTTCACGACATGGCGGCGGCGGCAACAATACTACAGCGAGAATTAAAGTTACGCCTTCTTTCTTTGCGTGAACATTTGGGCGGCGTTATGCAAATCTTCCCACATCGTGACGTAGATATGTGGGGGCATGTTAGAACGAGCCATTTTAGGTAGGTGTGGCTGACTCTAGACTTTTATAAAGAATATCTCTTTGGATTTGAGACTTTAGTCTTTGCAACTTTACAGATCTTCTTTATGCACCAAGAGCTTGTAACACTCCAAAGAGAAAGGAAAAATTGAAATCGCATCATATGACCCCTTTAAAATGTAATTTATTGTGAACCATTTAATTAATCAGCATTTGATTTAAAATATTCATTATATAAATAATACTTATTAACTTCCACTTTTTTTTTGCATCAATTGATCCTTCGCAGGGAGTTTGATTGACAGGCGATCTGACCAATCATAATGCAGAATCTGCCATTTTGTTCAACAAACAAACCAGACAGTGGAGTTGATTAACGTCGGTGGACGTGAACTTAAAAAATGTGTGTATTGACGTCTTTCCGTTATTGAAACACGATATCTTCTGATGTTTATTCAGGTTTATTTCATGCTAAAACTAGTAAAGAGGAAGAGATTATCGGTTCACGTGCTGCTTGAACTGAGGCATTACAGCGATCTGTAACGACACATTAAAGAGCCACAAAACGGTATTTATTGTTTGAATTTCTTTACAAAATTACTGAATTTGAAAATGTGTGTATTGACGTCTTTCCGTTATTGAAACACGATATCTTCTGATGTTTATTCATGTTTATTTCATGCTAAAACTAGTAAAGAGGAAGAGATTATCGGTTCACGTGCTGCTTGAACTGAGGCATTACAGCGATCTGTAACGACACATTAAAGAGCCACAAAACGGTATTTATTGTTTGAATTTCTTTACAAAATTACTGAATTTGAAAGTTGAGACTTTGTTTCATATCAAAAGTGACCTGCTCTGTCTTGTCTCTTGGCATGTTGTCAGTTTCCTCTTTGCTCCATGATGTATTTTTGGCGTGAGAGCACCATGGCTTGTCGGGCATAGCAACTGTAATGAAGGGGGGTGGATTTTTGCTAGGGGCAATTGAAAACCTAGCTGCATAAACATGACCTATAAACTACACGCTTGACTAAAAAATTGCAAGTTTCTCTTTACTTACTTTACATCTAATGCTAACCATAAAACGCTCTCCTTCAAAAGTGTGGCTGTATCATTTGTGTCCAGTAACCAGGTATAATTCCTCAGCAGCAGATGAGAGACTCCGAGTCTGTAATAAGACACCACTCAAAGCAAATAACAGTCACACAAACCTGCTCAGCCACTTCAAAGAGGCCACATTTACCCAGCTCACCAGAGCGAGAAGACACACTCGGACCAGAGCGAGTAAACATTTGTCATGGGCTACTGTGGTCTGTAGTTTAGTATGTCACAACGTCTCAACCCAAAGTCTAATTTAAATCTGATGGATCCTCCTATGCTGCAGTGACATTAATTATGCTATTTGATTCCCTTGTTAGTATTCAAAACTGCCTTAATCAGTTCCCAATGTAAGCAAGATTGTCCCAAACCATCTCATTACTGTCTGATTGTCCATAAGTCTAGTCTTCTCTATAACCAAGTCACATCCGAACCAGACAGAACTACTGGCCTGTTGCAAGGTGAATCCCATGAGAGCACAGATAATGTTTTATTCAGTAAGGTGGACACAAATGTGCAAAAGCAGCATGGGAATTGAAGAAAAAAAATGCATGTAAGTGACTATTTTATTTTATAGTCCACATATCTCCATTTATTTCCAGCAATGTTCATGTCACTCACATATGCAGCAGGGTTCATTTAGTTACTAAAGTATGTGCACGTAATGCAGGGGAACAAAATTAACTCGGAAATGTACTGTAAAACACACTAGTTAACTTGGCAACTATAGCAGTAGTTTGTTGGCACTTCCTAGCGAAGAAATGCAGCATTTTCCACGCAGACTGTTGCCGGGTGTCTGTGAATCTTTGTCATGGTAAACTAGAAATATGAGAATGGTGTAGTAACAAAATTATTTACAAACAGTAAATCAAATTTAGCTCCGTTTAGAAACACTCAAGTTGGCCAATGAAAAATGGCACAATTCAGTTTCACTCTAAATGCACTCATCCTTCAAAGAAGGCACTAAGAAGCCCATAAGGAAACATGGAAATGATGCATTTAAACAAAACTGTTATGCGATTACTCTCAGATCTGAATGTCTGTAATATATACTCTGCATAAAAATTTATTTTCAGTGTAATCAAGTACTGACAAGTATTTTTGTCTTGTTTAAAAACATCTTTAAACAAGATGAATAAAAAATAATGTTTTATTTGTTTTTAGCAAATATGTAAGTAAGAATATGCCTACTATAAACTTTTTGCACTTTATTTAGATTTTTTTATTTTATTTTTTTGAGCATGTCTGCAATTATTTGATTAAAAATACAGTAAAAACTGAAAAATGTTTTACAGATTAAAATAACTGTCTTCTATTTTAATAAATATTAAAATGATTCCTGTGATGCCAAAGCTGTTATTACTACAGTCTTCAGTGTCACATGCATACTTCAGAAATCATTCTAATATACTGATTGGTGCTCGAGAAACATTTCTTATGATCAGTGTTGAAAGCAGCTGTGCTGCTTATTTTTGTGAAAACCATGAATCCGTTTTTTCTTCAGTATTTCAGGAAAGAACAGCATTTATTTGAAACAGAAATCTTCTATAACATTATAAATATCCTTACTGTCACTTTTGATCGATTTGCAAGAACCTTTGCTGAAATAAGTATTTATTTCAATACAAAAAAAAAAAATCTTACTAACACCAAACATTAGTGTATACTATAAACTGTATACTATAACTGACAGATAGATCAGTCTGAACAGGACTGTTTGGATTATATATTTTATAGAGTTGGCACTGAAATTGGCAATAGCCATATAGTGAAAGCTGCATTATAGGCTGCATAGTAGCTCTTTTACACAGATAAAGATGCTGAGTGCTATATCTCTGCATTGAGTCATGCAGTAAGTGTGTGAAGCACCGATATGAGTGTTTCTCGGGCAGCTCTAAGGCTACAACAGAGGTTAATATAGGTGTCCTGGAGTTTATCTGTGACAAAAGAACAGGCTTATCAACTGGTTGCTGCATCCGCAGCCTGTGTTGAGCTCCTGCTTTGGTTCTCATGGTGGTAAATTACCTGCATTGTGTTTCCTGTCTAGCTTCTGTGCCAGCAGCACATGCTAATGCCATTAGAGCTGACCATGGGAAATAAACTGAAAGCACTCGAAAGGTGTTTCAGAATAGAAGTGTCAAATGTCCCCATCAAAATATACAAATAATACATGCAGACAGATTTGTTTATTCACAATGGTCTTTCACAAATACATAAACCACGCAGTGAAGTAATAAACAGAATGTGATCTGTGCAGGTCCAGGCTGTTTGAGCCTGTTGGAAAACCAATCTTACGCTGGTAGCTATATTTTGGAACATGATAGTTGGTTTTAGCTGATTGGCAAGTGACCATTTTTCAAAAACCAGCTTTACTCTTAAAAATAAGGTGTTCTAAATAGCGGGTTTTAGAGCAATGCCACAGAAAACCCATTCTGGGTTCCCCAAAGAAACCGTGAACAGTTCTTATATTTGCACCAGCAAACCAGCCTCCAAAACCCAACATACACAGGTCTTTTCAACAAGCATAAGTAAGTTTATGAGAAAGAGACAGAGAGGAATAGGATATGAGAATGGAGGAAACTAAAGTGATGAACACTGACAATCTCCATTAAATCAACGTTAGATAGGACACCTTCTGAATGCATCATTGCTTTACCAGACTCTGAAAGCAATGGAGGAAAGGCTTTCTAGTCCTGGTTTATTGCATTAAGTAATTCAGCGCACATAAACTTCCCTCTCTCTTTCCCTTCTTCCCCCTTCTCTCTTCACCGTTGACAGATGAGAGCTTTCTCAAAGCACTATGTGTTCCCGAACAGGCCCACTCTCCCTCAGCCTACTGTCATGCGGCTTCACTTGTTCACTTCCTTCTCTTTTCCCTTGTTTTTGATATTCCTCTGGAATCACAACAGTCATCTAAATGCTCCAAATCCTGTGTTCTTCAAAGAGAGACCCTCCTTTCATGAGCCTCGCTAAATGTGTGCTCCGCAGATCTCAACTCACTCCAGTGTGCCTCTGACAAAGACTGATGAGCCGCCACACACAGAAACAGAGAATCCTGCCACCACAATAACATTCATTGAGAATAAACACTTTCTGGCTGATATTCAATTCCAATGCATCATACTCATGCAAACATGCTAATAACCACATGGCCTAATCAGCAGTGTTGGGCAGTAATGCATTACTTAGTAATGCGTTACTGTAACTTGATTACTTTTTTAGTAACGAGTAATTTAACGCGTTTTCAAAAATTTTCAAAATAGTAATGAGTATAGTTACAAGCCGAAGTCTCTATACGTTACTGCCGCGTTACATTGCTGACAGAATGCAGTGTTTTATAATCTAGAGATTGTAAAAAGGATGTAGCACACGCACTGTCGAGTCAAGTGCCAGTGGATTAGAGACCTGCTCCCGCGAGACCCAACGCAACCGAGTGTGGCGCGGGACAAGATGGGCGAGTGCTGGTGCGGGCGGGTAGACACTTGTGTGTGTGCGGGATAATAAAATGATTCACGGGACTCCCGCAAAATAGAAATATCTAAAAATAAAATCTCAAACAAATAAATTGTTATTCATCTATTGCACAAAAGCAACATGAACTAATATAAAATATAAACAATTAACAGGTGCAAGCGTATGCAGAGTTTCTATTTAGGCTATAACGCGTGTTTGCAGCGTTGAGCAATGCAGTGCTGAAATGTGCGTGCTCACGAATCCTCTCATTATAACACACGAATTGTAGACATTATGAAAGATTCATTATGCATATATTTGTTGTGTTATAACAGAGATTTCTGAGATTGCGATGAACTGAGATTATAAATGGAGCGCTCTTTGCTGGCATTCCGCCATGCTAAACCATGCACGCACAAGCCACTTGCTTTAGTTAAAAATAACAGTGTTCTGTGAATGTTGATGCTTTAATAACAAATATTTATTGGGAGCGTGTTTGCTGGGATTTCATAAATTTAATGGAGAAAAAAGTAACGTAACTAGTAATGTAACTAATTAGTTTTGAAAAAGTAATCAGTATAGTAACGTGATTACTTTTAAAAGGAGTAATCAGTAATCACTAATTTGATTACATTTTCAGAGTAACTTGCCCAACACTACTAATCAGTGCCATAATTATTGAGAATAATAAACCATTCTTTTTCATAATGGCAATTATATGTCTATTTTTAGAGTGATTGGTCTCTCAGAAGTAACAAAATGATTTCCTGTATATTGTGCTTTCTGCACGTAGTGACTCACAGCGCTCAAAGACTCCATACGGGTTGCCCACGGATGCACAAAAACTGCAGTTACCACTGATTGGGCCGACTACGCACCCATCAATGTCAAAGCCTCCCGCTCTGCTATATTGACAGCACCACACAGGAGAAACAACAGCAGCCAATCATCAGACCCAGGGGAGACCCTACAACACTACAGACCATGAGTATAGCCCATTGCACAAGGAATCCGCTCGAACACACCAAGAGGCTTTCACCTGACTACCATTTTGCTCTCTCTGTTTCCGATAGCATTGGCTGCTTTTACATGCAAAAGTGTAATGCATTTAAGCTAGAGCTCACATAAACTGTTTAAATAACCAGTAATTGTAAAGTAACTGTCAGTAATAGAAACAAGGTGGAAGATTTCATGTAAATATACTACGGTCAGGATCACTATCGTCAAAGATGATTGACAATTAGCATACAGTTTGGATTGGCGGTACGGTTCTGTTCTGGGCAAGAACTCCCTGCGCATCCATGCAGCCTAGCATGGCTGAGAGTAGGGAGAGCAGCAATAACCCCCCCAGGGTAAACAGAACAGAACTAACAATATCTGCAATACATTTATGTTGAAGTTCAATAATTTTATGCACACATTTTAGAATTAGTCTGATTCAAAGGAGAATCAGAGGGCTGAATCCCGACTGACAGAAGAGGAGCTGGGGATGGAGGAGGGTAATTACCTATTGAGCAATGCGAAAACTGCTGATAATACTGAGGGACCTTATATATGAATGCTTAGATAGGTGTCGTATTCCCATAGGTAGATGGGGATCAGCTGAGAGTCAGCTGATGCGAGTTTGACTAACGTGACCTGCTAGAACTAACGCAACGCTTTATTTATCTATTAATTCCTTGCCCTGATTATTGCAATAATCAAACTATTTGTGTACATTGTAAACAAAGACACTGTTTCTTCTGACAAAACCTATAATTTAAAGATGTGCAGTAGTTTGGGATCATTAAGAACACTTTTCAGTTTTTCACTTTTTAAAAAAAAGGAAATTAATACTTTTATCCAGCAAAGAAATACAGTGGGGCAAAAAAGTATTTAGTCAGCCACCAATTGTGCAAGTTCTCCCACTTAAAAAGATGAGAGAGGCCTGTAATTTTCATCATAGGTATACCTCAACTATGAGAGACAAAATGAGAAAAAAAAATCCAGAAAATCACATTGTAGGATTTTTAAAGAATTTATTTGCAAATTATGGTGGAAAACAAGTATTTGGTCAATAACAAAATTTCATCTCAATACTTTGTTATATACACTTTGTTGGCAATGACAGAGGTCAAACATTTTCTGTAAGTCTTCACAAGGTTTTCACACACGGTTGCTGGTTTGGTGGCTGACTAAATACTTTTTTTCCCCACTGTATATGCTGTTTGTTTAAACTTTCTATTCATCAAAGAATCCTGCAAAGATGTATCTGTCACGAATTCAGTCCATGGACTTCTGTTTATTCACCACCAGAGGTCACCCTTTCCATTTCATTGACTCTCGCACTACACAAACTGTTGCATAGCACCCAGGACTACATTTCCCATCATTCTTTGCACAATTTGCACACTGCCCTGATTGCACTCATTGCACACAGTTGTTTCTAATTACCTCATTCACTATATAACACCCACTCTAACCACATTTCTCGGCTGAGTATTGTTTAGCCTGTACCCCTTTCCGAGTCTCCGTGTTTTCCTTGTTTTGCCTTGCTTTGCCTGTTTTTGCGGTTTTGATCTTTGCCTGTTTTCTTGGTTTTCTCCCTCTCGTCTCGCCCCTGTTATTCTGTCTGCTGATCGGTGACCTACGCTAGCCCTGTGACTATTCTTGTGTTTTGCCCTCCATATACCTGTTTGCCAGTGTTTTGACCCTGCCTGTTGACCACGTCTCTTTAATAAAGCCTGCAGATGGATCCACATGTCTCACGTCTCATCAGCCCCATTACAGTATCATAGTTTCTACAAAATATTAAGCAGTACAACATTTTCAACATTGATAATAATAAAAAAAAAAGTTTCTTGAGCAGCAACTCGGCATATTAGAATGATTTCTGAAGGATCATGTGCTTTGCCATGACGGTAATAAAATACATTTAAAACACATTAAAATAGAAATGTTATTTTAAATTGTAATAATATTTAATCATATTTTTTAATCAAATACATGTCAAAGCAACCTTGGTAAGCACAGAAGACTTCTTATCTACCAAACTTTTGAACAGTTTACAGTATATTGGTAAAAATTTGTACCATATTAAACTATATTTTCAGGTGATTTACTTTCTGTAGTGTTGATATTTGACTTTTAATTGTACATACTAATTGCTCCTATTTTTACATTTAGATTACCTTTGCCCTCATCTAATATTTACTTAACTTTTAATAACACTAATAATTTAATTACAAACCCAATTCCAAAAAAGTTGGGACACTGTACATATTGTGAGTAAAAAATTAAATGTAATCGTTATTAGTCAATCAGTTACTCATTCCATTTAAATTGTACTTTTGTATAAACTTACTGTGCATATCAATGTGAAGGCCAATGTGCAATACTATAAATGGTCACTTTACTCAGATTGCTCAATGTGAATATCATGACTCAGTCACTTGTTGTATTTACTTGTAAAATTGTACTGTACAGTCTTATTTATTGTCTGTGGTTATATGTTTGTTTTTCTAACACCAGTCTGGAGCAGTGCTCCTAATTTTGTTGTATGCAGAAAAATACAATGACAATAAAGTCATTCAATTCAATCTCAAAATGAGATTCATTTTTCATATTGTATATTATAATGCTGTGATGCTTAAACTCAGTTGTAGCATTTAGAATTACTGGCTTCATTTTTCTAATGTAATTAGACAAAATAATATAGAATTTTATTATTGTCCATAAAGCGAATTATAAACCTACTGGTTTTGGCCAAAATTGTAATATTATGCATCGCTAGCAATTTCAGGAAAAAGAAAGAAATGTTTGGTAATTACACTTACATGAATTTCTGACCTTAGTTAGAATAACTAAGAATAAGGAATTACATCAATAGCTTAAAACAACGTTTCTCAACCCTGGTCCCTGAGGACCTCCAACACTGTACATTTTGTCTTCCTCATTAAACACACCTGACTCAACTCATCAGAAGAAACTCCAGGACATTAAATATGTACGTCTGACAAAGGAGACATTCAAAATGTACAGTTTTGGGAGTCCTCCAAGACCAGGACCAAGAACACTTCCTTAAAACATCCTTTCTAAAAATATATAACACACAAAAAAACATTGTGATGTAACTTGATCACAGCAAGTAGGATGAACATGCAGTGAAGATCTTTGTTGTAATAAAAGAAACCGTTTGTATAGTGTACATTGATACATCCCCCTCCAGAGTAAATTGCATTGTGTACCTACAAGCACATGCAGACAGTGACTCACTCATTCCACATGACTTCATCAGCGGTGGCCTCCCAGGGATGCTGGGAAAAGGTGGATAAAGGGAGTAGGTGGGTGCAGGAAAACAGGCTGCTAGCCGCCCACTGTTACTAAACAGGAAAATGGAAGGACTGATGCCATCCTGCTGAAAACAGGTGCGTGTGTTTTGATGTTCCCTGCAGGCATGGAAATAATTGGAGTGCATCATCCCCAGCACCTCTGAACTTGACCTGTTGAGGTCAAAAGCCACTGAATCTTTCCTCATGGATCCATTATAACTGTGCAGCAATGTGATATTTATGTGCATAAATCACTGAGCTTGTGGCTTTTGGTTCATTTCAATGCAGCATATGTGAACATGTGCACTGATTGGCTGCTTATGCATTGACTTAACAAGTGGCTTGTTGGCAAGCAGCTCGGTGTGTAGAGGTTGATATTTATGGGCCCATCTGTGCGGGTGGTCACGGATACCTAAAAGTCTCTCAATGGAGCTTCTTTCATGAACTGAATCTACTGGTGTGTTAACTGTAGAAACATCACCCTTCCCCCAATGTGCCTAGGAATTAGGGATGTAACGGTATGAAAATTTATTATCACGATTATAGTGACCAAAATTATCACGGTTATCAGTATTATCACTGTATTGTTAAAATGTGCTGAAGATGTTAAAAAAAAGTACTGACACATAAATCACTTCAAGTTTTATATTTAAAAATCAACAAGCAACAAATAAAATTACTTTTTGTTTGCATAATCACTAAAACAATAACTGAACGTAAATATAGGTCTCTATAAATCCACTCGCTGACAGCAGGTGGCGCTGAATTACAGCTGTTTCCTGTATCCTCAGTGGACAAAGCAGTATTGCGATTAAGAACACTTCCTTTAGGTATTACATGGAGCGAAGATGAAAACAAAATGCCATCGAATTGTTTCTGAAGACAGTCAGAACCTTCAGGAGGTACATTCATATAATTAATTCAAATATTCATTTGTATAATTCCCTTAGCACTCTTTTAAAACCTCTCAGCTTTTCCGCCCTGTTTTCACTCAAAACAAAACTACTCTGCATGCTGTGCGCACGCGAGACTGTTACTTAAAACTGTGCTTTATGCTGGACAGTATTTATTCATCTAGAGTTGTTCAAATCACGGTAATCTAATACGGTTTTAATGATAATTAAAAGATGAAACGGTAATACTAACCGTGGGGAATTGTATCATGATTTATCGTCAAACCGGTAATCGTTACATCCCTACTAGGAATGCACCTATATTTAAAACCCTGCCAATTTCAGTGGACAGTATTATATTATACTACAATAACCTCAAATAAACTAACTAACTAACTAACTAACGTACTGTTTTGAGTGCGGTATATAATAGGGAGGCACCTATATTCAAAATCTAGCCAATATTGATCAATTAAATAAAAATGAACTAAAATAAACAAAAATGAATGAAAACAATGAAACAAATAAATGTAAGAATCTCACATTTTGATAAAAAAAATTTATACATGTATATAATATGGAAGCACCTACAGTATATTCAAAATATAGCCAATATTGGTAAAATAAATAAAAATGAACAAACAAAAATGAATGAAAAACAAACAAATGTAAGGTGTTTTGATACACCTTTTTTTATATTACTATATAATAAGGAAAGCACCTATAGGCCTATTCAATAACTAGACATTGCTCATAAATGGCCACATTTTATAAATCCATTCTATTTATACATGTATATAATATGGAAGCACCTACAGTATATTCAAAATATAGCCAATATTGGTAAAATAAATAAAAATGAACAAACAAAAATGAATGAAAAACAAACAAATGTAAGAATCTCACATTTTGATACACCTTTTTTTATATTACTATATAATAAGGAAAGCACCTATAGGCCTATTCAATAACTAGACATTGCTCATAAATGGCCACATTTTATAAATCCATTCTACTATAAAATAAACTAAATTATACTAAACTAACTAAATAAATAAAATTTATTATAAATTTATTTAAAAATAACATTTTGGTACTATTTTGTTAGTAGTAATATAGGGAAGTACCTATATACAGATTCTGGCTAATACCAATAAATTGTACAAAATTATGAATCTAAATAAATTAATTGACACGAATCTCATATTTTGGTACTATTTTGTTGGTAGTAATAGAGAAGTACCTATATTGAAAATCTAGCCAATACTGATACTGATGTCCAATACAAATCTACACTATTAAAATGAACTAAAATAAATAAATACTTATATTTTTTGTACCATTTTGTTATGCTGCTAACAGAGAACTAAAGAAAGCATGTGCTGCAAAAATGCTAACTATTAGTGTATGTGTTTGTGTGTATGAAACCGAAGCGTCGGTGTTGTAGCATCTGCTGCAGATGAGGTACAGCACTAGAGTGGGCTTCTGTGACCCCCTGCAGCAGCTCAAGAAGCCCAGACCTCAGAAACAGCACTCCACACACAAACATCGTCCTGCAGATCTGGCTGCACACAACAAAGAGGACTGAGGCTGTGAATGTAATTAAGTAGGGATACTACAAGGCCTTCAATCTTCTGAGATATCACAGAAGATCAATGCACATCACACACATTCACATCAACTGTGATCTTGTCTTAGTGTCTCTTGCTTACTAGCCTCTCTGCATCAAATCAACCGCATATACACAAAGACAGTTGAATTCCTCAAGCCAGTCAGATTACGCACTTCTCATGAAGACGAACAGCAACACAGTTTCTCATTCCCAGTCCTGTCATCTCCATCTCCCGCTTTCCCTCGTCTCAGTGACTCAGGTATCGTGACTGTGGCTGTTACTCCAGGGGGGGGTGGCAGTGTCTTGTGATGGATTGTATAGAGACTGGAGTAATGCTGTGCTAGTGACTCACCCGTTCCCGAAACCTCTATTCCACTATAGCGCTGCGACGGGCTATACACCTCCCACTAAACCACATTGGTAGGGTATAAAGACTCCCAGGAGAGCCATCTATAAAGGCCTACAACACACACCCACATGCACATCCAGTTATCCAGGCAGGCAGACACACACACATACTGGGAGGTTTAATCCATGGGGGATATTTAACACACGGAAGCTCAGGCAAAACAAAGAGAGCAGGAGAGGGAAAACAAACAGGAGGGGGAAAAGAGGAAAGATAAAACGGCCACGAATCAGTGGGAGATGAGACAAACAAAATTATGGTGTGTGGAGATGCAATAAAAATATCTGAGATTGGAAAAAGTAAATAAAAGTAATTCCTACCATAATTTTTTACATGCATGCCATGAACACGCTTCGATTCAATAACCTGCTGAAAACACCAGTGAACATTAAGCGGTAAATATTAGATACCATAAATTGCAGTATAAAACAATCCAATAAACTAAACAGTTTTTTTGTTTTCAAATAAAATAGTCTTACCAGTGTCATACATTAAGGTTAGTCGCACTGTTTTACCATAAAAGTCTACAGTTTTTGTTTGTTGTTGCACTGTGGGACAAGGAACTAAGGAAACACATTTCACTGTATTACATCACATGTATGGCATGTAACAAAGAAACTTCAACCCTTAATATGTGCAGTAATATACATTTTCTCTGTAAATTTGAAAGATTTCAGGAAACACAATAACATTAAATGATTTTATATATACCCAAAAATGAAAGTTCTGTCATTAATTACTCACCCTCATGTCTTTTTAAACCCTTAACTTAAGACTTTCATTCATCTTCAGAACACAAATTAGGATATTTTTAATGGAATCCGAGAGCTTTCTGACCCACCATAGACAGCAACACAGCTACCACCTTCAAGGCCCAGAAAGGTAGTAAGGACATTGTTAAAATAGTGCATGTGACATCAGTGGTTCAACCGTAATGTTATGAAGCTACGAGAATACTTTTTCAACAAAAATAATGACTTTATTCATGAGTACCACAACGCATGCGTATGCATTCCTCTGCTTGTGAACAAGTCGCAGTGTATACATTATCATATCTACATTAGAACGCTGGCTCCTGCGTCAGCAGCACCACATGTACATTCATGGCCAAAAGTTTTGGCAGTGACAAATTTTGTGTTTTGCAAAGTTTGCTGCTTAAGCTGTTGTGGTGTTCATTCACATTGTTTCTAGATTGTGTAGAGTGACCAGATACATTTTAAATAATTGCTCAAATCTTCATTGGCCAAAAAAATAACTTCACACAAAAAAAAAAATAATAATTCACTGTTTTTTGATCCTGACACAAAATGACCAGCTAACATTAATTGACTAATCATATCAGCAGCACATGTGAAAGTGTGAATGAGTACTAGTCAGGTGAAATCACTATCATACTAATTAGATTGTAAGAGCAGACTGATTGCTATAAATGGCGGGAAGAAGCGCTTACAATCTTTGTGTTCTTGTTAGCAATGGTTACCTCCAAAGTAACACGTGCAGCCATCATCGCTTTGCATCAAAATGGCCTCACACGCAGGGAAATTGCTACAAAGAATATTGCACCGGAAAGAACCATTTATCGGATCATCAAGAACTTCAAGGAGAGAGGTTGGACTGCAGTGAAGAAGTCTTCAGGACATCCCAGAGTGTCCAGCAAGCGCCAGGACTGTCTCCTGAGGAGTCAGCTACAGAATCGTGTCACCACAAGTGCAGAGCTTGCTCAGGAATGGCAGCAGGTTGGTGTGAGAGCATCTGCAGGTCAGTGAGGCCAAGACTTTTGGACAACGGCCTGGTGTCAAGAAGGGCAGCAAAGAAGCCACTTCTCTCCAAGAAAAACGTCAAGGACCGACTGAAATTCTGCATGAAGTACAAGGATTGGACAGCAGAAGACTGGTGCAAATTTATTTTCTACTGATGAAGCTCCCTTACGACTGTTTGGGACATCTGGAAAATCGATTGTTCGGAGAAGAAAAGGTGAACGCTACCATGAGTCCGGTGTTGTGCCAACAGTGAAGCATCCTGAGACCATCCATGTGTGGGGTTGCTTTTCAACCAAGGGAGTGGGCTCTCTCATAATTCTGCCCAAAAACACTGCCAGGAATAAAGAATGGTATCAAAACGTCCTGCAAGAGCGACTTCTTCCAACGATCCATAAGCAATTTGGTGATCCGTGCATTTTCCAGCATGATGGAGCACCATGTCACAAAGCAAGAGAGATAAAGTGGCTCGAAGATCACTACATTGAAATTTTGGATCCGTGGCCAGGCAACTCCCCGGATCTCAATCCCAGAGAACCTGTTGTCCGTCCTCAAAAGGCAAGTGGACAAGCAGAAGCACACAAATTGTGATCAACTCCGAGAACTAAGGCAAGAATGGATCACCATCAGTCAGGATTTGGCCCAGAAGCTAATATCCAGCATGCCAGAGTGAATTGCAGAGGTTATAAAGAAAAATATTATTAATTTTTTGCCAATAAAAGCCTTTAAACCTTATGATATGCTTATCATTGTTTTTCAGTATACCATAGACACATGTGGAAAAATAATCTACAAGTACTGAAGCAGCAAACTTTGCAAAACAGAAAATTTGTGTCACTACCAAAACTTTTGGCCACGACTGTATGCGTCGTGGTACTCTTGTGAATGGCAAAGGACTGACACAGAAAAGAAATAATTTAATATAGTCGTTATTTTTGCTTTCTTTGCACACAAAGTATTCTCGCAGCTTAATAAAATTACGGTTTAACCACTGATGTCACATGGACTATTTTAACGATGTCCTACTTACTACCTTTCTGGGCCTTGAATGTGGTAGTTGTGTGGCTATTTATGCAGTGTCAGAAAGCTCTTGGATTACATAAAAAATATCTTAATTTGTGTTCCAAACATGAATAAAGGTCTTGCGGGTTTGGAACGACATGAGAGTGAGTAATTAATGACAGAATTTTCATTTTTGGGTGAACTATCCCTTTAAGGCCTTAATTTGTGGACAGATGGATTAAGACTTTTTAAGACCCTCAGAAACCCTTAATAATGTCCATGAGAAAGACCAGACCAAAGAATAAGTCTGGCATGAGAGAAATACGCCACGTTTAAACCCTTTAAACGTGGCGTAGACCCGACAGCCCGTGTTGGTTTAAAGCAGGGGTTGGCAAGTTCGGTCCTAGAGAGCCGCAGTCCTGCAGAGAAAAAAAAAACCCTCACCTGCGTTTAGCCTTAGTAATCCTGAAGACATTGATTAGCTTGTTCAGGTATGTTTGATTAGGGTTGGAGCTGAACTCTGCAGGACTGCGGCTCTCTAGGACCGAACTTGCCTACCCCTGGTTTAGAGGGACCATCAGACAGGCTGTAGAGGTGCTCAGACGGGTGCGCTTCAGGCCACTTCAACAAATCTCCCTCCTAAATTACAGACCTACTCTTACAAGCCATGTTTGATCAGCTGGTTCAAAGCAAACCTTGGCCACTTGCGCTCCCACCCATTTTACGAGAGTGTGAGAATGTAGTACAGTAGTGAGTGGGATTGAGAGATCCGAGACAATCCCCATATCCCGGGGAACATTTGTAATCAAATGCCAAAACGCAAATGAGTTGTAAGTCATAACTTCACATACAACATTGCTGCACTGACGGGGCTTCATTAAAATGGAGGTCCATTAAAATGTGTCCCTATTAGCCACTGCATAATTCATCATTTGATTTCAGACACAAGAAAGGTTCATCTCAAAACCCTTAAGGGCAATCTCTCCTGTATTAGCATCTATATTAGCATCCTTATGACATTACACCTCTGCAAGAAAACTTAATATTCCCTGGGATTTGAGTGTGCCCGCATTGCGATGCCAGACACCAAAGAGCTCTGCTCTGCTTGCTGAATTCTTTGCCTCTGGGTGGCATATCAAAGAGGTGTCTGTAAGAGGAGGTTAACTCAGAAATGGACTTCTTACTAGCTAGCACTTAACCCCAGTAATGAAGACCCCCTCCTTACTGCAGGCACAGGTGGAGTACATTATTCTAAAGGCCCAGTGTGACTCCAGGTGATAGCTGCGGATGGAGTGCGATTTGATAATGAGAGCGTGACGTTATGGATTCTCTCTGGATATCACGGTACAGGTGAATAGCCTGAAGCATCTATACGGGCACAGAATTACCTTCCTCTCACGGACCCTCTTTTCAGAATGAGATACAGTACAGTATGTTATAATCTGTTATAATACTGAGCTGGTATTTCAGTAAATCCAGTATTTATTTATTTATAAAATTTAAAACAAGATCAATTTCCTTGAGAAGCAAAATATTGATATTATTGATATTTTTCCTTTCCTAAATTATCACAAGCTAAATATATCATAATTGAACAGTACATTAAAACTGGCAAGAGTGGCTTCCAAATCTTCTATACTTATTTTGCTGGATCTGCCTGCATGCTTTTGATACGGTGAACCACCAGATTCTCCTGTCAACCCTATTGGAAAATGGCATCTCAGGAACCGCACGCCAGGGGTTTGAGTCTTACCTCTCAGATAGGTTCTTCAAGGTATCTTGGAGAGGTGAGGTGTCCAAGTCGCAACATCTAGCTACTGGGGTGCCTCAGGGCTCAGTACTTGGACCACTTCTCTTCTCTGTCTTCATGGCATCACTAGGTTATGTCGTTCAGAAACATGGCTTTTCATATCACTGCTATGCTGATGACACTCAACTCTACTTATCATTCCATTCTGATGATCCGACAATAGCTGCTCGCATCTCAGCAGGTCTAACAGACATTTCTTGTTGGATGACAGACCATCACCTTCAACTCAACCTGGCTAAGACAGAACTGCTTGTGGTTTCAACAAACCCATCACTTTATCAAATATATATATATACACACACACACACACACACACATACACACACCTTGCTACGTGTAGGCTAACCGAGACTTGTCATTTGCACTTATATATTGTTGCTCTTTTGTTAGTTTTGACTGTTTTTATTGTCCTCATTTGTAAGTCTCTTTGGATAAAAGCATCTGCTAAATGACCAAATGTAAATGTAAAAGATTATTATTATTAATATCAAAATGTATCTCACCTTGACAATACCATGACAAAAGGTTAAGAAAAAGATATTTGTAAAGCAGTGTTGGATCCACCAAAAGAAAGAAAGAAAGAATAAGAGAAATCCTGCTGACAGAAAATATTATAACACTGTACATAACTTTTTAATGTTTAAAAAAAAAATTACGCTCACCAAGGCTACATTTACTCAATAGAAATACAGCCAAAACAGTAATATTGTGAAATATTATTACAATTTACAATAATATATTATAAAATGCAATTAATTCCTGTGATGAAAAGCTGACTGTTCAGCAGCTGTTACTCCAGTCTTCAGTGTAACAATCCTTCAGAAATCATTCTGAAAATCAATCAATAGTGGTGTATTTGGTATAACAGCTCATACTCAAACTTTCAAAATGAACATGAATGTACAATATGTCCTATTTTCTGCATACAGTACGCTCTGTTCTTGTCCTGCTGGATCAACCAGGCCTGTTACTTCATAGCACATTTAACTTTACTTTCAGGGAAAACTCTTTTGTTTCCTCACACATACCCTGAGTGAAATATTATTACAATTTACAATAATATATTATAAAATGCAATTAATTCCTGTGATGAAAAGCTGACTGTTCAGCAGCTGTTACTCCAGTCTTCAGTGTAACATAATCCTTCAGAAATCATTCTGAAAATCAATCAATAGTGGTGTATTTGGTATAACAGCTCATACTCAAACTTTCAAAATGAACATGAATGTACAATATGTCCTATTTTCTGCATACAGTACGCTCTGTTCTTGTCCTGCTGGATCAACCAGGCCTGTTACTTCATAGCACATTTAACTTTACTTTCAGGGAAAACTCTTTTGTTTCCTCACACATACCCTGAGAAGATTACGTAGCTGTAGCATGAAAAGGCTGGGAATATTTCTTGGACAGCCCAGATGACTTTGTAGATAAGTCATGTGATCTCATTTACCCTTTGTTATATGATCTAGAATAGTTACTCCTGGCTTCAGATGTCTGTCAAGCCTCTAAACTCTGAAGACTGAATGAAATCGTCACTGACAAAGACTATGGATCTAGACACCTGACGCCATTACAAACTCTTCTTATGGCTTTGTTTGACTATGATGGATGGATCTTTGGTTGGGGTGTTAACATGAACCTTTCTATGAATGACAGCCTTCAACTTACTGAGCTTCAATGATTGTTAACATCTACCATAAAAATAAAGCAAATGGCTTTACTTTTGGAAAATATCCAATCTAGTTATAATACCAAGATTGATTTTCAGTGGCTGCATGAAAGCGTGTACTGAAAAACAACAGCAAGAAACATATTTCTAGTTGTCCACATGGGCTTCAGGAAAAACAAACATCCTGTACAGCGCAACTAGTGTTTTCTGATTCATGAACAAACGATTCATATGAGTCTGTTCTTCTTAAGGAATCAAAAATGCACAGCACAACCAGTGTACAGTAGTCCAGTTCACAGTTTTATGAGAGAGTTCTTTTCACCAATAGCTGTACTCACCCTCAGGCAATCCATGATGTAGATGAGGGTTTTTTTTTTATCTGAACAAATTTGGAGAAATTTCTCATTACATCACTTGCTCACCAATGAATGGATCCAGTGCAGTGAATGCGTGCCGTCAGAATGAGAGTCCTAACAGCTGATAAAAACATCACAATAATCCACAAGTAATCCACATGACGCAAATTAATGTCTTGTGAAGTGAAAAGCTGTTAAGAATCAATTTCATTAAGGCATTTTTAAATTTAATCCGTTGCTTCTGACCAAAATACAAGTCCTCTATCCAATGAAAAAGTTGTTTCATCAGGAGAGAAATATGCACATATCAAACACTGTTTCTAAGCAAAGACCGTCCAAACCAATTCTAGCTAAATATGTGGTGGTGTCAGGGAGTCCCAACACACACCAGATTGCAATCACCAGAATACTGATCACCCGCACCTGCAAAGACTCATTAAGTGCACTATATCCCTGCACTCCTCTCACTGCCTCACTGTCTGGTCTACCGTTTCTCCAGCTTGAATTTAGCCTGACTCCTATCTTTATCTGGGGCCAGTACCATGAAGCCGGATTAGCTGGCTAGCCAGGTAAGTTTCAGTTTAGTTTGCACCAATCCTGGGTTTTAGGTACCATGAAAGTGGCTTGGCTTTTATCAGTGTTCATCGCCATAGTAACTTGCGCTCCACAGCTAACCTGCTCCAGGGCAGGTTATGTTCTAGTTTAGAGATCGCAAACTGAAATTTGACCAATCAACTTCAAGAAAAGAGACACATCTCTGATGCAATAAAGCCACTCCCCAGTTTCTCTTGCTCCAAATTAAAGGGCACTACATAGTAAAACATTTTTAAAGATAAAATCATCTGGCTTTTAGTGATGATTATTTATTATAATTATATTATTTATATATTTAGTATAGCCTTAATCCATTACACAAGCATTATTAAAATAATAATGATTAATCTTTTATTTTAAATTGACAAATATATACAGATAATATAGAATATAAATAAGCTTTAGAATTAATAGATAAAGCTTTAAACATGACTACATTTGAGTTTAGATTTTTGAGTCTCTTTATACCTATATACAGTGGGGCAAAAAAGTATTTAGTCAGCCACCAATTGTGCAAGTTCTCCCACTTAAAAAGATGAGAGAGGCCTGTAATTTTCATCATAGGTATACCTCAACTATGAGAGACAAAATGAGGAAAAAAAAATCCAGAAAGTCACACTGTAAATTCCTCGGTAAAATAAGTATTTGGTCACCTACAAACAAGCAAGATTTCTGGCTCTCACAGACCTGTAACTTCTTCTTTAAGAGGCTCCTCTGTCCTCCACTCGTTACCTGTATTAATGGCATCTGTTTGAACTTGTTATCAGTATAAAAGACACCTGTCCACAACCTCAAACAGTCACACTCCAAACTCCACCATGGCCAAGACCAAAATTGTAGACCTCCACCAGGCTGGGAAGACTGAATCTGCAATACGTAAGCAGCTTGGTGTGAAGAAATCAACCGTGGGAGCAATTATTAGAAAATGGAAGACATACAACACCACTGATAATCTCCCTCGATCTGGGGCTCCACACAAGATCTCACCCCGTGGGGTCAAAATGATCACAAGAACTGTGAGCAAAAATCCCACAACCACACGGGGGGACCTAGTGAATGACCTGCAGAGAGCTGGGACCAAAGTAACAAAGGCTACCATCAGTAACACACTGCGCCGCCAGGGACTCAAATCCAGACGTGTCCCCCTGCTTAAGCCAGTACATGTCCAGGCCCGTCTGAAGTTTGCTAGAGAGCATTTGGATGATCCAGAAGAGGATTGGGAGAATGTCATATGGTCAGATGAAACCAAAATAGAACTTTTTGGTAAAAACTCAACTTGAGGAGAAAGAATGCTGAGTTGCATCCAAAGAACACCATACCTACTGTGAAGCATGGGGGTGGAAACATCATGCTTTGGGGCTGTTTTTCTGCAAAGGGACCAGGACGACTGATCCATGTAAACGAAAGAATGAATGGGGCCATGTATCATGAGATTTTGAGTGAAAACCTCCTTCCATCAGCAAGGGCACTGAAGATGAAACGTGGCTGGGTCTTTCAGCATGACAATGATCCAAAACACACCGCCCGGGCAACGAAGGAGGGGCTTCGTAAGAAGCATTTCAAGGTCCTGGAGTGGCCTAGCCAGTCTCCAGATCTCAACCCCATAGAAAATCTTTGGAGGGAGTTGAAAATCCATGTTGCCCAGCGACAGCCCCAAAACATTACTGCTCTAGAGGAGATCTGCATGGAGGAATGGGCCAAAATACCAGCAACAGTGTGTGAAAACCTTGTGAAGACTTACAGAAAACATTTGACCTCTGTCATTGCCAACAAAGGATATATAAAAAAATTATTGAGATGCAATTTTGTTATTGACCAAATACTTATTTTCCACCATAATTTGCAAATAAATTCTTTAAAAATCCTACAATGTGATTTTCTGGAATTTTTTTCTCATTTTGTCTCTCATAGTTGAGGTATACCTATGAGGAAAATTACAGGCCTCGCTCATCTTTTTAAGTGGGAGAACTTGCACAATTGGTGGCTGACTAAATACTTTTTTTACCCACTGTATATATA
>NW_015505493.1:1074310-1076617 GCF_001515645.1 Sinocyclocheilus grahami
AAAAAAAAAATTACGCTCACCAAGGCTACATTTACTCAATAGAAATACAGCCAAAACAGTAATATTGTGAAATATTATTACAATTTACAATAATATATTATAAAATGCAATTAATTCCTGTGATGAAAAGCTGACTGTTCAGCAGCTGTTACTCCAGTCTTCAGTGTAACAATCCTTCAGAAATCATTCTGAAAATCAATCAATAGTGGTGTATTTGGTATAACAGCTCATACTCAAACTTTCAAAATGAACATGAATGTACAATATGTCCTATTTTCTGCATACAGTACGCTCTGTTCTTGTCCTGCTGGATCAACCAGGCCTGTTACTTCATAGCACATTTAACTTTACTTTCAGGGAAAACTCTTTTGTTTCCTCACACATACCCTGAGAAGATTACGTAGCTGTAGCATGAAAAGGCTGGGAATATTTCTTGGACAGCCCAGATGACTTTGTAGATAAGTCATGTGATCTCATTTACCCTTTGTTATATGATCTAGAATAGTTACTCCTGGCTTTAGATGTCTGTCAAGCCTCTAAACTCTGAAGACTGAATGAAATCGTCACTGACAAAGACTATGGATCTAGACACCTGACGCCATTACAAACTCTTCTTATGGCTTTGTTTGACTATGATGGATGGATCTTTGGTTGGGGTGTTAACATGAACCTTTCTATGAATGACAGCCTTCAACTTACTGAGCTTCAATGATTGTTAACATCTACCATAAAAATAAAGCAAATGGCTTTACTTTTGGAAAATATCCAATCTAGTTATAATACCAAGATTGATTTTCAGTGGCTGCATGAAAGCGTGTACTGAAAAACAACAGCAAGAAACATATTTCTAGTTGTCCACATGGGCTTCAGGAAAAACAAACATCCTGTACAGCGCAACTAGTGTTTTCTGATTCATGAACAAACGATTCATATGAGTCTGTTCTTCTTAAGGAATCAAAAATGCACAGCACAACCAGTGTACAGTAGTCCAGTTCACAGTTTTATGAGAGAGTTCTTTTCACCAATAGCTGTACTCACCCTCAGGCAATCCATGATGTAGATGAGGGTTTTTTTTTTATCTGAACAAATTTGGAGAAATTTCTCATTACATCACTTGCTCACCAATGAATGGATCCAGTGCAGTGAATGCGTGCCGTCAGAATGAGAGTCCTAACAGCTGATAAAAACATCACAATAATCCACAAGTAATCCACATGACGCAAATTAATGTCTTGTGAAGTGAAAAGCTGTTAAGAATCAATTTCATTAAGGCATTTTTAAATTTAATCCGTTGCTTCTGACCAAAATACAAGTCCTCTCTCCAATGAAAAAGTTGTTTCATCAGGAGAGAAATATGCACATATCAAACACTGTTTCTAAGCAAAGACCGTCCAAACCAATTCTAGCTAAATATGTGGTGGTGTCAGGGAGTCTATGTCTTCACAGCCCCAACACACACCAGATTGCAATCACCAGAATACTGATCACCCGCACCTGCAAAGACTCATTAAGTGCACTATATCCCTGCACTCCTCTACCGTTTCTCCAGCTTGAATTTAGCCTGACTCCTATCTTTATCTGGGGCCAGTACCATGAAGCCGGATTAGCTGGCTAGCCAGGTAAGTTTCAGTTTAGTTTGCACCAATCCTGGGTTTTAGGTACCATGAAAGTGGCTTGGCTTTTATCAGTGTTCATCGCCATAGTAACTTGCGCTCCACAGCTAACCTGCTCCAGGGCAGGTTATGTTCTAGTTTAGAGATCGCAAACTGAAATTTGACCAATCAACTTCAAGAAAAGAGACACATCTCTGATGCAATAAAGCCACTCCCCAGTTTCTCTTGCTCCAAATTAAAGGGCACTACATAGTAAAACATTTTTAAAGATAAAATCATCTGGCTTTTAGTGATGATTATTTATTATAATTATATTATTTATATATTTAGTATAGCCTTAATCCATTACACAAGCATTATTAAAATAATAATGATTAATCTTTTATTTTAAATTGACAAATATATACAGATAATATAGAATATAAATAAGCTTTAGAATTAATAGATAAAGCTTTAAACATGACTACATTTGAGTTTAGATTTTTGAGTCTCTTTATACCTATATACAGTGGGGCAAAAAAGTATTTAGTCAGCCACCAATTGTGCAAGTTCTCCCACTTAAAAAGATGAGAGAGGCCTGTAATTTTCATCATAGGTATACCTCAACTATGAGAGACAAAATGAGGAAAAAAAAATCCAGAAAGTCACACTGTAAATTCCTCGGTAAAATAAGTATTTGGTCACCTACAAACAA
>NW_015505494.1:0-1505 GCF_001515645.1 Sinocyclocheilus grahami
ATTGTAAAATCATGTAAACTGTATTTTATTGATGTGGGCTGCTGTAGTCTACAGTAGAAAACCACTAAACCAATTATTATGCCTCTTCTGATCCAAACTGTACATGGGTCATGCATGAAAAATATATATAAATATATATATAATAGTCAACATTTGAAGAGGATCAAAAAAGCTCATCAAAGACAAGAACGCATTTTGGTTTTAGGACAACTTTGATGTTTTGATCCACTTCATATGTTAACTACTGTACATTAACATATTTTAGTAACTTAAAAATAATACCTCTTTTGTATATAATGTCCCTCCACTTTTGGATACGATTTTATACATTACTCTGTCTATCTATAGGATGTGTGTGCGTAGTGCAGTATCAGTAAATACTGTTTACTGCGAGCTGGAGAAGGAGAGCAGTGGACAGATAGTAAGGTTTGGAGTGTCTCACACAGGTCCTGCTATCAGCATTAATCTCATCCTAATTTCACTGGCCCACTCCAGATCTGCGTGGAGAGACTCATGGTCAGCTGTGATTAGACTCTGAGCTACTGATGGCTACACCACACACACACACACACACACACACACACACAGACAGATAGTGCCACATTACAAGAGTTCAGGACTTTACAACACGTAAAGAAAATAAATAAATAATCCAATCTGTCATGAAGGAGGGTTTGGAAATGGAGTTGGGACTGATATGACTATGATAAAAATACTGTTAGTTTGTGTGTGAGAGTGTGTTTATGCATCGGTAATCCTACTTAAGTACAATATTTGAGCCCAAATTTGAAATTTCAAACACTGTGTCCACACTGGATGAGAGAGGAGCGTCACAACATGTCAAAACTAAATCACTCAGATTACTCTATAATCAATGACATTGTCTACACTGCAAGTGTCCACTAGATGCATACACTTCAACTGACAAACACACTCACTATTTTGATGTAGGCCTACAGAGCTACGCCAGCCACTCATTCCTCATTCATCTAAAAACGTAATTATTTTGCTTACAAATATCATGTGTGCAAATAGACTGGCCTGGATTTTATTATTTAAATGACTTCTGGCAGATACAAAGTTTCAGAAAGAAAGAAAGTCAGAAACATAGATATGTTTATACTAATGAATTTCCATTGAAAACGACAGTTGATTGGACTGGTTTGGGAACAACAGCCGTCATGGCACGACGTGTCATCGGTCGCTTCCAGTGTAGATGTGGTGTAACACTAGATGCTTGACAGCATGTGACTGGGTTTTCCTGTCAGTTTAAGCAGATCTGCTCAGTGGACGTGAAAGGATCAGAGAGGATATTGAAAAGAAGCGTTGCTTTCACACTCTTTTCACAAGGAACACAGGTTGCAGGTCATATAAAATATAGCAAATGGCTGCCATGTCTCATAAATCCTTCACTTGAGATTTGTGTGGACTTATGGCTACAAAGGTCCAGACACAACTAAATCAAACAGACAGTGGTGGCACCGTGTATGTGTGAGCTAGGGGGG
>NW_015505494.1:2598-4242 GCF_001515645.1 Sinocyclocheilus grahami
CATTGATCAACCTTAGTGAAATTCATTCATACGCATTACTGAAATCAGTTGCGTAACTTTGCTTTGAAAAGTGGTGGGGACACCGCGCAACTCGTTTTGCTAGTTTTTTATTTAATAACCTAATTTACTTGGGGACTGGGTTTAGAGTTGGACAAACTTAATTTTTGCTTTTCAAAAATACATCGATGTACCAGGAGCAGCGCCAGAGAATTTTGAACGCAGGTGCAGAAGGGGTGCTAGACAGGGGCGGACTTACCCATTAGGCAAAGGTAGGCGACCGCCTTGGGCCCCCTAAAATGCTTATTTTTAAAAAAATAGGATATCCTTATGCATAGGATATGCGGACACGCGAACGTTTGCTGTTTACGGTGTTTATTACCACGACACCCGTCCGAGTCTGTGTCTCCTGCAGGTGTACGGCTGTATGCTACACACTGTGCGTACCATGAGCGCTCAGACTGATCTGAGATTGGTCCCGCAAACATTTCAGCAGTTATTATAGGCCTGTGTGTCCCGTATTTCTGTCGACTGAACCCATGCCGTTAATTATGAATTTATCAGTCTTTTGCATGCCAAAGTCAATTTCTGCATAGAAATATTACGCCAAATAGAAGCAGAAAATCGTTCTATACGCACTTTCATGAGATAGGGATAGCATTTGTTGGCTATTTTACAAGTGGAAATACAACGAATTCATGACAACGTTTACATTCAAGCTACCCGTAAAATGTATAGTGAAAAGTACTTTAAAAGCGTCTGGAATGCAATAAAGTAATTTTAAAGCTGTTTTTTAAAGCATTTGCTGCATGGATAAAAAAATATAAATAATTAACATATACAAAAATGCGTTGCAGCAAATCCTTTAAATTTTAAGGTATTCAGAACAGAGCAACATAAACATCAGAAAAAGCAGCTGTACAATTATAGGACAAAGTTTTACATATATGCCATTATAATTAGTGTTTTATTTTTTAACTGTACGGAATTTTAAAATAAAACGCAAATTATAATCGGGCCTTCCATCAATTATAGTGATGAAAACAATGACTCGCCATCTCTCAATTGGATGTGTCTTTAGAGAGACATGCACGGATTACATAATGATAGAGTTTATTTTATTAGGAGTCTATTTTCGATTTGAATTATTTCGTTTTAAAGTAGTAATTTAAAGCTTTCTATATATTTTGATAATGTCTGAGTTTAGGTTCATCATTGTGAAGCGCTCCTGTTCAAGACCGAGACGGCAGAAAGCGTTTGTTTTCTTTGTTTTATAAAAGCACAACGTTTTGTTCATATTGTGAGTTCACACAAATAAAACTAGACCCTTTACAGTTTAGAATGATGTATTAGGAAATGAAGTGTCCCCAACTAAGCAAGCCAGAGGCGACAGCGGCAAGGAACCAAAACTCCATCGGTGACAGAATGGAGAAAAAACCTTGGGAGAAACCAGGCTCAGTCGGGGGGCCAGTTCTCCTCTGACCAGACGAACCAGCAGTACGGAAAAATCAATATAAGACGTAATAAAACAGACGATGAATAATATTAACAGCAATTATTATATGATGCAATCAAACTTATAGCAAAATGTGGTAGTTCTGTATGTTGTTTCAGGGTTGGCATCATCTGAGGGCCTCTGAGGGGTTG
>NW_015505494.1:7624-56591 GCF_001515645.1 Sinocyclocheilus grahami
GCTTCAGCTTCCACTCTCCGCACAAACGATTGGATAAGCGTCTAATAGCGCACATTTATATAGGTTAAACATTTAAACTAACATTGTGATATACTTGAACTGTTTTATATATAGATTTTATTTTAGGCAAGTCCTGATGATTTGAGAAGGCTAAATTGATCAAATATATAGGTTATAGACTATGATCAATTCATGGTCTTCCGCTGGCCTTTACTTAAAAAAAAAACAACAACTTACATTTAACGAACAAAAAAATACTCCCAATGTTTCTCTAAATTTACTTTATAAAAAAACGAAACGAAATATAATCACTTTTCCACTACATACAAAACTGAACTATTTTATTAGCTGAAACAGTAGCATAAGCTTTTTTTGGGAAAAGGGGAAAAAAGACGGGCTAAATCCACTTCATCCAATGCTGTTTTGTTCTCATCTGTGAGCATGCTCTTGATATATGTATTTTAGGCGTGTAAATGTATAAATGCCTTTATTTTTTTCAGTTTTATTTAAATTTGTAGTTAAAACAACTAAAAATAAATGTATTTTAAAGTTTAGAATTAGACAGCCTTTGCACACAGGCTTACGCTGAAAACAGCTAAATGGAACCTCAAGGTTGATCTAGGAAAATGTGTGCAAATGTATAGGGCCCTATTCCTATATTTTGCCTGGGGCCCCCAATTCACTAAATCCGCCCCTGGTCGAAAGCAGTCAAGTCCTCCTTAAACCGCAGCCCCTTGATAGACAGATACTCATTGTTTTTTTAGTTTTTCCAGGTTAAATATCTGGCTGTACAGGAAACGAATCTCATGATCTCTTGGTTTCACTCTTCTGCCATCATCCGAAGTTTTAAGCCTGCCCAGACGGTGTGCCACATCCAGACCGTCTGCTACCACCCATTTGTCCACGTCCGAAACTACCGCTTTGCATACTTCCATAACTCTCATTTTCACATTTTCATTAGTTTGTTCGGACAGCCCATACAAACGCAGGCACCGTCTGCGGCTGTAACGATCCTGGTCATGAATTTTCGTGTTCATTTCCTTGACCTTTTTTTCCAGGAGAGCATTTGCATTTTTTAGCATTTCGTTTTCTTTCTGCAGAACCGTTACATCATCATGCACTGATGTAAGATATTTTAACAATTCTTTTTTGTGCGTTCCTGCGATTGTTTCTGTTTTTGTGGTAAAAAAAGCAATTGTACTGTAATCCATATCTCTCACTGACTGTAATTGCTCCCTTGAGTCTCATACTCACACAAGTATGTGAGAACATGTGGTCAGTGAGCCCGGATGCACCATATTACCATGAAAACGACTCGGATCAAAAGAGTCATCATCTGAGAGCTCGTGGGAAGGACTTGACATGTCTTCTCAAACTATAACACATCCAGACATGTGACAGGGTCAGAAACTTTCAGTGCTTACCATGGAGCATGTAGACCATGAAATATCCATATGATCTGTGCGCTGTATTTCATGTCTTACGATGGCTTTGTGTAAAGGGCAGATTACATTCAAAAAGTTGTTGTATTTATTAGAGAAATAGTGTTATAGTGTTATTAGAGAAATATTGAAATAATGATAAAGAATCATTCTGTTGAGTTTCCTTAAAGTGAATCACTTTGCAAACCCGGTGTGAATGATTCATTCACTCATGTATTTGGATTGGATGATTTGGATGATTTGGACAGATTCGGTTAAGATTGTCATTGAATTATAATGCAAATTATGGTCCAAACCATTGTATGACTTCATATAGTTATGCCACTTGAAGTTGCTTTTGGGTTAATTTCAGAGCTTGATAGGTTCAGTATACCCACTTATTGTAAATGTAATAAAAGAGAAACCAAAACAATTTAGTGGGTTTCATAAGATAAAAGAAGTCATGTGGTTTTTAAATGACATGAGGGTGAATAAATAATGACAGTACTTTAATTTCTGGCTGAAATAATTCTTTAAGTTTGTGCTTTACTGTTAATAAAGTTTTATTAACAGTAAAGCACAAACTTAAAGAATTATTCTCATATATACATCATCTCAGTTTGGGAGTCAATATGCTGAAGACAGACACAGATTTGACCCATTTTGCCATATTGTTTACAGCTAACTGAAGCTGCAGGGAACCTTTCCTTCCCATGTAGTATGATGTCAGTTTCACAGCACGGCTCAAATGCATCTGTCTCCAAAAATAAAATCGATCCAGTTATAGCAGTCTGTTGAGGCAACTGCATAGTTCAGGACAAGCAAAGACATGCAGCGTGTGGTGGACATCATGTGTCACATGGCTTAAAAGTTTACCTTTACATTTTAAATCATCATGTTTTAATAATCATTTTAAAGAATTGCACTTAAGGACAAAAACATATTTATTGTGGCGACAAACTAAGAATTTGTTCCTATATGAATTATTAATTAGTTCCCTCATTTTAGTAAATCATGGCCACATTGTACTAATTCTTTGTCTTGTTTTGATTTAATTAAAACAAGGGAACAAGTCTAAGGGAACAAATTAATACAATGTGTTAACAAATTCTTAATTAGTTTCCTTATGCATTTAATATAAATGTAAACTTTTAAACATTTTCGTTTAAATGCAGTTAACATTCAATTAAGTATCCAAAAACATTATGTTCAGTGTGGACTTATATTCTTTTAAACTGTATTGTTTGCATAATACTGCACTCTCAGAAAAAAAAGTACAAATACTGTCACTGAGGCGGTACCCTTTTAAAAGGCACTAATATGAACCCTTTAGGTACTATTATGTACACTTAGGTGATAATATGTTCATTTAGGATACTAATATGCACCCTTTAGAGGCAAAAAGGTCCAAAATATGTTCCTTCTTGAAAGGTACCATCTCAGTGACAGCTTTTGTACCTTTTTTATCTGATAGTATGTAAGTACTCTTTTTAAGAAATATGCTAAAGTGGACTTCTTTTTCACAAGTGCCTGCACTGCACATCTGAAATTAAAAACATTAGAAAACCTCCTTATTTAATCTCCCATTCAATGTCTTTTTGCTTTGTGGCTTGATAGGTTTTAATTTTAAGCCAAATAAATAACTATTGATTTTTGTCATTTTCTTAAACTCAGCTCCTCAGCTAGGGCCGAGAGGACAGAATATTCGATGAGCCGACATAAATGTGAGCAGTCACTTCGCTATGAGCCAGAGAAGCGCACGTGAGTCCTCCGACCACCTGGGAAATCACTCTTCAGGCATCTATAGACTCTCTCGCTTCAGTGCTTCATCTGAAGCAGGCAAGGCCAAGCAGTTACAGGCAGGCCTCAGAGTGCACATTAGGACGACAAGACTGAGAGAGCTGCAGTGCAGTCACTCTCTCGCTCACTCGCTGGTGAAGGTGAATGCATATTCATGTGCTGTTGCCAGGATCAGGAAGTTGAGGAGTGGAGGTTGGGAGCCTCATCGGAGGGGCTGGGAGCCAGCATGGTGGCAGTCGTCAGGAGCGAAGCTTGTCTCTAGATGGATATCACAGTGATGAAAGATGAAGTGCACGCAGCCATCCGAAACTAACAGACAGGCTGAACGCTGAGAGCAAAGCTGCCAATGCCAAACCTTTCACACACACACATTCACATAAACCCATAAACACACTCACACTCCCAATGTGTTGTCTCTCTCTTTTTTGGCCTCAACACCACCCACACGCACTCAACTAACTTAAAAGTTCATCTTAAACTCGGCTAGTTCATTTGCTCCTTCATCAAAATCAGAGGCAGACATGTTAATGAGTAGAAACCAGACCCAATGTTTATTAATCATCTCTCTGCAGACCGTCTCAACCACAATCTGCCTGATGACCCTCTATTCAGCTTACTATTATACTTAAAGGTTATTTCATTTCACAGTCTCCAGTGATTGGGGTGTGAGAATACAATATCATGATGAAATGCCTTTGAAATTCATCACATACTTTAAAAACTAGTTTTCTTCATTTAACGAGAGGAAAAAAATATATATTAGGAAGGGTTGACACGTTTCCATTTCCATCTTTTTTGTAAATTTCCAGTTTATTATAACATCTCTACTAAAAAAAAGTTTAAGCTTTAAGGTAGTTTACCTGGTCTACCAGTCCAGCCAAGCTAGTTTGCTTTGCTTGGTCAACCTGCTTTTCTGCTGGTCTTAGCTGGTCTCTAAGCCTGGTTTTCAGTTGGTCCTAGCTGTTTTAAACTATAGCTGCTCACCTTACCTGGAAAAGGTGGTCTTCAGCTGATCTTAACCATTATTAACTGGTCTAGTATCTCAGCCTGACCAAGCTGGTTTTCAACTTATTCTGACTCTCTTAAACTGGTCTAGCTAGCCTCTTAGCTTGGCAAAACTGCTTTTCTGTTGGTCTTAGCTGTGTTAAACTGGTCAAGTTACTCAGCCTGCCTAGCCAAGCTGGTTTTTTAGCTTGTCCTAGCTGTTTTAAAGAACTAGTTTACTTCATTTAACAAGAAGAACAAATTATTACATTGATACATGTTTTTAGTAATACATTTCCAGTTTATGTTCCGTTTCAACATCTCTGCTGAAAAAGTTTACTGGTCTTATCTGGTTTAAGCTAGTTTACCTGGTCTACCAGTCTATCCAAGCTGGTCTTCAGCTGATTTTAGTTGTTTTAAACTGGTCTAGTTAGTCTCCCAGCCTGACCAAGTTGGTTTTCTGTTGGTCTAGCTAGCTAGTCGACCAACTGACAAGTGCCCAGAATTCCTCTTAAACCAGTTTATACTGGTTTAAGATGTTTTTTTCTTCTTTTTTTCTCAGCAGGGATACATTTCATATTTTTATGATACATCTTTACTACACTCTAGTTGACCTTAATTAATTGATCAATTATTAAACCCCTCTCAATTCTCCATCTCCTACAGTTCAAGGGCAAATGCGTTTGAACTTTTTCATGCTGCGTTATCATTGCTGAAGGATTAAGAAGCAAATTACGACCAGCACAACATGAGTGGCCTGACAGGGCAGTGTTAGACATGCAAACACACACACACGCACACTCACCGACTACAAATCTGCCTAGCTCAGAGTGAGAATCCAGAAACCCATACGTGACCCCCGCCTCCTCTGTTTTTTAAGAAAATTGAGCTTCCAGGACACGCATGCTGGGGAAGATGTAGTAATTTGATTCAGCATGGCTAAGGGATGTAATCTTAATTAATTTCACTATGTTATTTAATTAAAACCTGTGCATGAGTGAAATAAATCTGCTGATGGTAATTATTTGCAAATGATCTCACAAGCAGATTCAGAGAGGCCCAGATGATATGAAAATCAGAGGAGGCTGTTGCCAACCACGTCTCTCACAGGTTAGCACTGTTGTGTTTGTGTTCTGTCTGAAGTATCATAATACAGCGCAATCCTCTCTCAGAATAAACATATAGGAAATATAATAGAATATGTATATATATATATTATATAAACAAATTCATGCTGAAGGACAACAAGCAGTGCTTTCTTTTTTCCATCGCATTTAATAACTTTGCAAGTGACCAATCACCAGAGTGCTCAATTACCTCACCCGCTGAACTGCAGATCAACAAATCACACTGCCCTGTCAACCCCTGATCGCCAGAACATTAGCTCAGTGTTTTAATAAAGCATTGCTCAAAACACCAGCAGGCTGCTTTGAATACCCCGTCCTTTCCTAACTTTATATTTGAAGACCAAACACATATTTTCTTCTTGTCAGAAGCCTACAGTAATAATTGTGCATGGCAGGTAAGCATATCGCATTTGATTTGTGAAATTGATGTGTGCGCATGTGACTGTGAGATTAGATCAACTCATTCTATTAACGACAGCCCACTGACTAATCAAATATCATGTGTGTATTATGTTTTTTAGCAGCAAAGAGGTGTCCCACAGGGATCGCTCTTCCTCAATTACTGAAAGTTTTAGAGGAAATGACTGGCTTGATAAAATCAGCATCAGTGCGGAATCTGCAGATACAGGATCTGGCTGGTTTTCTCTGAGAAGGAGAGCTGAGCTGGTGTGTGTTTCTCTGTCTTGGATATATTTGCGCTGGAGAGCTGCATTTATTACAAAAACAAAAAAACAAAGGGCAGGCGGTCAGAACATATCTGTTCAGATTTTATACTGCAATGACAATACATTTGATTAGTGTGACATTGATTAACTCCTCTGCCTTCTTATTTCCATGACTTTGCAAAAGCAGGAACAGTCGATTCAGCACATTGCACATCTCCGGTGAAGCTCATGGGGAATTTAAGGGCTACATTTGTAAACTATGTTAGCTTGAAGTTTCTGGAACGCTACACAAGCCTGACCTCAGTCTGAAATATCCAACAGAGTTGGGTTGAACTAAAAGTTTATTTTATAGTTATTATAATTATTATTATTATAATTTTTATTTCTTTGTTTAAATTTATCTTTAATTGTTTTTTATTTTTGTTTTTTTTACTTTCATCTTAATTTTAGTTTAGTATTTGTTTTTTTAGAGTTATTTTTTGTTGTTTAGTTGTTTACATTTTATTTTTCATTGTGTTATCTTTTTTATTAGAAAAGATTTAAGTCCAATGTAAAAAGAGAAAATCTGTTTTCAAACTTGCAGTTTGTATCAAAAACTGAAATTAAAATAAATTGTGACCATTTTTATTTTATTTTAATAAACCCTGGTGTCTTGAAAATATATTTTAGTTTGCTTTGAGTTTTTCCCAGTTGTGGTAGTTTTTATTTCATTTAACAAAAATGTTTTCTTTTGGTTTCTATTAACGATAATAAGACTGAAGTGAAGCTTGTCGAATTCTTGTCTCATTCTCGGTGACCCAACCTGTGTCACATAAACACATATCTCTGTAGTCTGGCCATCCGTATAATCACACCAAGACTAGTCTGAACTCAGTTTGGCCTGAAGACATCACTGAGCTTCCTCCTTCATTGGATCCAATCCATCATGCCTTCAAGTCCTCTGACCTGCTGCTTGGGTCTGCCATTTCATAAACACAACTGGACTTTGTTAAGAGCTGGCTGCTGCAACCAACTCGCTCTGAAACTCAAAGAAGGGAAATTCACCACGAGTCGAATTCCAGCAGCTGGGGACATTTAGTTTCCATTTATGTTTCGCCAATTTTCTAAATTCTTGGGATGCATCCAGTGGGATCACTCAACTACAATTTATCATTACTAAATCTTTTTAACCCCTGATTCAGGTCAGTTTGAAATCTAGGTGTCCGGTTTTGTTCAGAGAAGCGGTAGAGTTGGTCTCGGACCCAACAAAATTTTGGCACACAGATGTTTGTTTGCTTCTGTGAAACCTTCCACTGGTCTCAGTCAAAAGTGCCACTGCAGTTATGATTAATGGTATATGCCTGACAAACTGAGCAACTACTGGAAATATGAACATGCTTCTTTGATTTAAAACAGAGAAGACAGAGTGACAGCGAGAATTAATGACCTATGGTTTTTGCACATTATTTGTTTATGAGAATCAAAATTTTTGCCCATGAGCTCCATAAATGAGTGACGGTTTGTTTTGAGAAAGTGAAAAGGAACAGAGAAGATTGGGTCAGGTATCAGATTAATATCACAGGAGCTTGAAACCTATTCAATATCAGGTTCATGTGTCTCACCACGAGAGGATGAAAGTTAATCTCCAATCCCTGCAGTTTTACACAAAAGCTAATCCCCATCCAATATCAAATGTATCGTTTCAAACCATATGGCTGAATTATCTCATACATATTTCACAGCTTCAGTTCAGCATAATTGGTTGATTACCCTTTAACATTACGTTGTAGGAATACATCCTGATGTTTTCACCTTGTTCACAGATGTGTTTAGAGTGACTACCTCACTAAACAGTGGCACATTGGAGAGTGTTACAACACTTTGTTTTAACGCCAGTTTAACTCATTTTGGTTGTTGTTTTTATCTCAAACTTTATGATTATTTTCCCACCTTTGTATGCTTAAATGTCAAGTACAAGATTGCTGTCATTACAGGGTTAAAGGGATATTTCACCCGAAAGTAAAACATTCTGTCATCATTTACTCATCCTCAAGTTGTTTCAAACCTGTGTGAGTTTCTTTTTTGTCTGTTGAACTCAAAAGAAGATATTTTGAAGAATATGGGTTGCCAAACAGTTGATGGTCCCAGTGACTTCCATGGTATGGAAAAAAATAATATGGGGATCATGAACATTTTAAAAAAAATTTCCCCCAAAATATCTTCTTTTGTGTTGAACAGAAGAAATAAACTTATTCAGGGTTGAAACAACTTGAGAGTGAGTAAATGATGACAGGATTTTTTTATTTTGTGTGTGTGAACTATTACTTTCATTTTTATACCATCCCCAGTTAATCTATTCCCATAAATCCTCCCTATTTGGTTTGAGCATTTTAATAAAGAAAAAAATATATAAAAAATAAGAATGAATTTAGTTGTAAAACAAGTTATTTTAGTGTTATTTCTATACTATTATTTATACTTATTAATATTATTATTTATTAATATTTTGAATACAATTATTTTTAAGTTTTAGTAATTTTATGCAACAATTAAAAATGTTTTTATTAGCTTTTTAAATGCTTCTGTATGCTTCTAGTTTTAGTAATGTATTAGTTACTTGCCAAGCAATATTTCAACTAAATATGCATATTATATTTCAGATTTATTTTTTATTTATTGAACCCTGTTTTGTCACTCTCCCATTTTGTTCAATGTTTGTGGGTCTAATAGAAGTAAATGGGGAAAGTATTGTTACTAAACACAAATACATTAAATTGAAGAGGAGCTTGCTCATTCAGATGATACCAGTTTAGTCATTTAACATGTATAAACATGATCAATATCAAATTATAAATAAAATATAAAATGTTGATTTTTAAAAAATAATTATTTTCCCATAAAAGCTTTATTTTTGTCACCCCACAGCATATTTAAATGGAGCTCTGCTCATTACATTCGGAAAGAAATATGTATACATCATGGCAACAAATTAAGAATTAATTCCCTTGTTTTAGTGAATTGTGGCCATGTTGTCATAATTCCTTCACTTTGATTTCATTAAATCTATTAACAACTAGTATATGGCCACGATTTACTAAAACAAGGGAATGGGTTCAATTCATGGCCACAATAAATATATTTTTGTCTGCATGTCATGTACGGGGCTCTATATATTTCTGTGCTTAAGTGGTTAAACCAAGGATATTATTCAGCTCGTGTTACAATGGCCTCCCCTACTAAAATACACTAAACACACACTACTGCTGGCCTGATTAGGTTAGGGACAGAGAGAGAGCGTTGTGGGTGTGTCTTGCAGTCAGAGAACGGCTCACTCTCTGATTGCTGGATTGCCCTGGAGCACACCTATCCCTCCTACACCAACGAGAACCGCTAAGTACTGATCATGAGCAGCTGGTGGAGAGAGAGAGAGCTTTACAGATATAGCCAGTATCAGGCTGCCTGGCATTTTCTTGCCTGCTTCTTCGTCTGTTTTCTTGCAAAACAACCATACAAGTTTGGCATTTCAACACGTTTTAAATCCGTTTTGAATCCTCAGGCTCAGCTCCTAGAACATAGTTCTGCTGCCCAGCTCATTTAAAACACATTTTGTAGGTTTCTGAGCTTTGGCATCCTGCCGTAGAGCCCGGGTCCTCTGTGTCACCTGCTGTAGGGCAGCTCTTAACACTGCAGCATCTGTGCACAGTGGCCTCCTGCCTTCCAGCCCCACAGGCCTGCGGGCCGACGGATCCTGTGTGTGTTAATGATGAGGCCAGCACCGCAGCTACAGCTGGAGGACTGTAAAGGGGATATGAGAGGTCTTAGCTGGGGTCAGGCCAGCACAGGTGACCATTGTCACAGCCAGCAGCACACAGGTGGGAATCAGGAGCACTGGCTTGTCCGTATGCATTTTGATCAGTGACTCCACTGTCCCTTTAGTAACGTGGATAATTGTATTGAATTAAATGCATCTGTGTTAAATATAACGAAGTATAAATACACATTTCAAGGTGACATTTCAGTCACATTGTATAAAACACAACTTCAAGACTTATTTTGAATTGTAAAAAGCTTAATTTATAGTTAAACATTTACATTTCTACATTACTACATTACTAATTCAGGAGCTGAATTAGAATTGAATACAAATTCTAACACATTGCATTAAGGTCCCGTTAGTTACCAGTAGTTAGCACATTAACTAATATTAACTAAAAATCAGCAATATATTTGTTATAATATAGATATACAACTTTTGATTTAGCGATGTATTAGTAAATGGTGAAATTGACTAATATTAATAAATGCTTTAGAAGTATTTTTCATTGTTGGTTCATGTTAACAAATGAATCTTATTGAAAAGTGTTAACAAATTCTTAATTCAATTCTGATTGGCATACAACTGTAGCATGTGCTAATTTAATATTAGATTATTATTTTATAGTAACAATATGCAATAGAAAAATTTGCATGTATAAATAATCATCAATCATTTATCTATTTATTTTGGTATTAAATCTGTTATTTAATTTTTTGTTCCATTTAATTTCATTTTCAAATATAATTTACATTTACATATATATTTTTTAGAATATGAACTATATGCATTAAAACTGAAAGAAAATAAACTATATTAAGAGACTAGCACAAAAAAAAGATTAATTGGATTAACTAAAATTGTGAGATTTAATAAAAAAAGTCCAAAAAATTTGCATGTATAAATAATCATCAATCATTTATCTATTTATTTTGGTATTAAATCTGTTATTTAATTTTTTGTTCCATTTAATTTCATTTTCAAATATAATTTACATTTACATATATATTTTTTAGAATATGAACTATATGCATTAAAACTGAAAGAAAATAAACTATATTAAGAGACTAGCACAAAAAAAAAGATTAATTGGATTAACTAAAATTGTGAGATTTAATAAAAAAAGTCCCATTTTTTTCTTGCTAATGGAAATGGCGGTCTATTAAAAAAAGTGCAAATACTGTATGTTCATATATAAAGTTCATTTTAATTGTGGGATACAAGTACAGTAAACAAGATATCCAAATGATCTTTTTTTTAATGCATGATTTATTGCCTGTCTGAAAATGTGATTGCCGGTTTAACATGTCTGTCAGATTGTCATTTGCCCTTCATATCTGAATAAACAGTTATTACCCAGATAGTTACAATATAAATGTAATACCGATCAAAAGTTTGATTTATGAGACTAACAGTCTTTGTGTGAGAGTATACAAGAATAATTCCCAGTACTGTGAGCGAAATAGCACAGAATTACTGTTATTCTGTACCAGTAAGTACCGGCCCACTTATGACCCAGCACTGCTTATGACCCTCTTGGCACAGGAAGTTCATGCTGACATCGTTGTGTGAGGTATGTTTTGGGAATCTGATTTGTTGGCTTGGATAGGCTTTCCTTCAAAGGCCCCAACATGACCTCTCTTGACCCAAGCGTGGCCCCCAAGGGTGCGATCACGGCAGCATTTCAATCAGCAAAGCATGCAGAAGTCTGAAGGACAGTGGAGAGTGTTTGTGTGTGTAAGTGATACCTACAACCCACATCTCTCAGCACTATCCCACAGGCCATTAGTGTTGTTTTGAACCCCATGCCCAAAACATGTAATAATAGACAGGTTAGTGAAGGCTAGCATAGGCACTCCTGTCAGATGAATTAATGAACACTGTTTCTTTGGACACAGGGGATGACATATCTGAACTGGCAGACATATTTGGAGACTGCGACAATGAAGCTGTGCCTTTGCGGCGATGATAACTAGAAGTCATATTATATTGTTACTGTATAAACATTCAATGGCACTGAAAGCAGCAGCCTGTCTTGGACTGAACATGTCATTTATAACCTTTTGCCTTTAGACTGAACGCAAGCAAGGCTGTGCGTATTTCCCTGCTCTCACCGTTCTTATCTCAGTCTCTTTTTAATTATTTCAAAGAATTAGGCTGGACAGACTTCATTTAAAACTTTGCTTTAATTTAAGTGGATTTGGGTTTTACTGATGCAGACGTTGCAGTCTGGCAGAGTGCTTTAAGACAAAGTACTTCTTTCATTTTCTTAGTGTCTTTTTATCTAAAAATACTGGGAATGACTCATGGGCCAAATTTAATACTTTATTTGCAGATACATTTTCAAATTTCCAGATGAAAGTTGGTGGAATGAAAAGTTGTTGATCCATGTGTAAACCATTAAATATTTATCTGGACTTTATCCTTATGATAATAACTATTTTTGGATGAGTATGATTTGCCGCCTGCTTTTAAAGGAATAGTTCACCCAAAAATGAAAGTTTGCTGAAAATGTTGTATTTGCTCACCAATGGGTGCCGTCAGAATGAGAGTTTCAGTCCATCAATTAATGTCTTGTGAAGCAAAAAAGCTGCATGTTTGTAACATAGAAATCCATAATTAAGACATATTTAACTTCAAACCACTGCTTCCTGCTATATGAGCCCTCTATACAGTGCTTTCTCAAGTAAAAAAAAAAAGTTTTGTCTGAATCAGGAGAGAAATATGCACAGATCAAGCACCATTTACAAGTGAAAACTGGCCTAAACAGCTCTAAATTTGGATGTTAGAAGACAACAAGGGATACACTTTTTCAATGGTGGAAGTGTTATTATCGATTATAAACTGGTATTTTGACCAGAAGTGATGGTTTGTTTATTACAAACATTCATCTTTTCACTTCACAGGACATTAATTGATCACTTGTGAATTACTGTGATGTTTTTATCAGCTGTTTGGACTCTGATTGTAATGGCACACTCACTGCAGAGGATTAATTTGTGAGCAAATGATGTGATGCTAAATTTCTCCAAATCGGCTAAAGATGAAGGGGGGGGGGGGTAATCTACATCATAGATGGCCTGAGGGTGAATACATTTTCAGCAAATTTTGTTTTTGAGTGAACTATTCTTTGAACACACCAGTAGTAGATTGGTGCACTATAGATGAAGTGACTATAACGGTTCAGAGTCTTTGCTAGAAGACTAGAATAGAGACAGAGAGAAGCGTCTAGTGACGGATCCGCCATGCACTGAATACACTCATCGATATGTCATTACACAATGGCGAGGAAGAATGTGGTTTAATGAAGAATTCTTGCGATCCGATTGGTTGGTAATAGCATAGGCTTTACTGAGCATTGTGCTCTGTATACTGAACAGATATTTTGCCACCAGCTCGCTATGCTAGATTATTAACTGTCAAATGCAGTATATATTTGTGACCATGTGTGAATGTGTCAAGGGAGAGATGTAATTTTGCCTTCTAAAGCACTGTGCACAGTATGAATAATGTCTTCAAATGTACAGCCACTATATGCCTTACCAAAGTATATCTTACCCTTAGTGAATTAGGCTTTAAAAAGTGAGGTTTACATGCTATTATATTACATTAAAAAGAATTTGTATATTAATAAATGTATTTATTTATTTATTTTTCCAGGACACTCTACATTACTTGTCCCATTAATATATTGAATCATCATTGCAACAACAATAACTGCTAAACTGCAAAACCACAACATAATTATATTTGAAAGACTTAATATTAATTAATTACAACAAGGGCACTAATGTAGTCTGTGACAAAGTTTGTATTATACTAAACCAAATAACAAATATTATTGTTAATTATTTTCTCAGCAAGTATTTTGGCTCAAATGCAAATTCTCTGTGTTGCACTCATTAGGGTAGTCCACTAAGAGCCATTGTGTGTTTTCTTGGCTTGAAGTCAATTTGGATATGTGGTGCTTTCACCCAGAAATTGCTGAGGTTTAATAAGGAATTATTAGGTGGGATAATCTACCTCTTTTGTGGAAAAAGCAATTCTGAACACAAAAGAGTGAAAGTAATGTGGCTTTTTGAAGATAAGAAAACAGGCACAGGTTACAGATTAATGTGCATGTGTAAAATCACAGTTTCTGCTCATTTTGACAAGAAGTGGATGTGATTTTGGCTCTGGCTCTCTCAGTGTTCAAATCTCATACAACTATCTCAACAGAGTTTTGTGCTGCTCCAGCACAATCAAAGAAACATTCTTGCACAATTTGCACAATTAAACTAAACTACAGGATTACTAGCAAAGTGCAATTCAATCTTTGCATGCTAACACAAACCAAAATAAAATAAAAAACACCAGTGACATAAACAGGGTGGCATGACCAGCTGTTTTATTTACGGCCCTCCAAACCCTAAGTGCCGTGTGAAATAAGTCGACTGGTTCATTAAAGCAGGAAGAAAAGTTTTCTCAGTCTCTGTTTTGTAGACTTTCACCAGTTTAGTCAAATGGGTCGACATATTTTAGCTGTGAGCTTTTGGGACAGTCTTCAGAGATAAGTATTTGGGTATAAATTGTGTGTCTGGGTTTTGTGTAAAGCATGTTGAATTTGTCCGTGAAATGACTGTTATGGTTTGTTATTCGTGAATAGATCAGTCTGGCATGTGCTTATCTCAAGCCAACAAATTCCCTCACTTTTCATGAATATACATCAAGCCAGAAATCTGGACACACAAGCACCTCCACCAGTCTGGCCTTCGGTAAACTCGCTCTGCAATTTCCATCAGTCACTCCACATTGTGTGAAGGCCATGAAATGAAGCAGTTGGCCTTCCTACTTAAGTAAATAATCTTTTCAAATTAAACAATAGGAAGCTGAGGTCATGTAACATCGGCGAAAGTAAATAACCGCATACCTGCTGCCGCTCTGACTGTTTAGGAGCGAATTCCATGTCCACCCACTCACGTTCAGGCGACTGCCTGAGACCCGTATTTTGCGAAATGTAATTATTGGAAACACTAGTTTAATCTAATGCAGAATTCAGAATAATAGTACAGAAACGGCAAACTCCACAGAAGATGAATGAATGAACAAATGAATGGATATTGCAAAATATTAATGGGAAAAAACTGCATTTGCAGCATGTGAAAATATAGAGGCAATATTACATTCTGGATAATTATGTTCCCTTACAGCATGAAAAGAACACCGTATCCTTTTTATTGTGCAGATCCCAGTTCCATAAAATTATTCTATATTCTTTGTCCAACTCAGCATGTTTGTTAAACTTGTTGTATCAGGTTAGTCATAGAAAAGTCACAAAAAATAAATAACTAAAAATTATACATACAGTATACAGTGCATGTGCAATATTCAGAGCTGAAATCATGCACTTTAAAAAAATTTGTATTATTATTGATCAAATAACACTACATTTAAGCAAGTGTATGATTTCAACTCTGAATTTTTGAGTAGTGCTTCATACAAAGCAGCCAAGAGTCTTAGATCATCGTGTAGAGTCCACATCTTTAAGTTTACATCTACTCCATCTGTTTGCTTTCATTTTCTACCAGAGCTTAGCAAAGCAGGAATTTTCCTGTGCTTTTAGTTCTGCTAGTTACTGTCAAAGGACAAATCATACAGGCCCACCTAATGCTTTCATAATCTTTCCAAATGTTTAAAAATTTCCAAGTCAAAGCATTTTTCTTGCACAGATTAGTCAGCGCATAAACACATTCTGCAAGTCTGATTTGCATTACTCTAAAAATATCTTTATACGGCTTAATATATATCTTTATATCTTTAAACAAAGCCATATAAAGTTTGTGATCTCTCTGAGTTTGAACTGCAGCAACCTGTCATTATGCAATTTATTCAATTAAAACAGCAGAGATCCATTACCATCAGAGCACAGGTCACGGTCGACTTGAAAGTGGATCAATGTAGTCAACATTCTAGGCCGGTAAAGTTTGGGTTGAGAAATGGTGGCATAATATCTCTGCAGTACAGTTCAGTGCTTGTTTCATTAAATGTCTCACGAGTCTAGAAAAAGACTAATGGTAGAAAGCACATTGGAGGTGGTTGCCAAGTGTTTTTTAATAATCGTAAAAGGCATATTGACAGTGATCTGGAGCAAATGATTAGCGTCATGGTGCAGTGGCTGTCAATGGGATGTAGACCAGACATGTTCACAAGTCCCTGATTCAGGGGGAGTTTGAGTCAAGTTTTTAAAGGCAAATTTCAGTGTCTAATATCTCCAAAATATATTTCCCTAAAATATAATAGGCAAAAACAGTATGTGAAAAGAGTAGTATGTCCGAATTCACAGTATTCATAAAACAGTATAGCAAATGCCTTACTACTGTACTTCTAGCGAGATTCTGAAGTGCGCATCTGATGTACACTTTACTCTAACTAGCAGGTCACATGACAGTGACAACATGACAAATGTAGTATTTCAGGATTACATTTATACTACACACATCCAGATATGCGGTTTGTTGTTTTATAAATCTTATCTTGGGACGTTTAATAGCATACATTTAAAATGCTTGGCATACATGATATTATGATTCCATTATCAGATTTAAATGTTCATATAAATGGTCTAATATATATATATTTTTAATTACAAATTGAATATACTTTTTTAAATACTTTATAATATTGTTATGCCTAAATTCACTTAAGCATTTAAAGTGATTGGCTTTATTCATTTCTAAGAAAAATCTAAACAGTATACATTTTAAAATCAGACATTTATCAAAGTAGCATTATGTAACGAATTACTTTAAAATGTTTGTGTAATTTAGATATTTATATCATAGAAATGATCAAATGTTATCAAATACTACTTGAGTTTAAATGAAGAATTGTTCAACCAAAAATTAAAAGAATTGTCCAATAAAATCATTATTTTTCTTTTCTTTGTGCACAAAAATGATTCACATTGCTTCATAAAATTAGAGTTGAACCACTGATGTCACATGGAATATTTTATCAATGTCCTTACTACTGTCACAGGCAGGGTGTACTAGAGAGCAGGCAGGACGACGAAGATGACGAAATAAAGGATATTTAATGATTTGCACGCAGGCGATCCAGACAGGGTAGACATCAACACACAGGGTAACATTTACAATAACCGGCAAACCAGAATACCAGAGACCAGAACTAATATAGGGCAGATAACGAGGGGCAGACAGGTGAGCACAATGAGGTGATTAACTAATAATAGTACGGGCTAAACCAACAAAAGGGGAAGAAACCACAATAAACAGTCCACAGGGGCATTACATTACTCCCCCCTCCCGGTAGAAACAGAGGGAGGGGCGGAGGGGGACTAGGAAGAGGACAAAGCAGTGGATGTGAGATGGTGACAGGGGAAGGCAAAGGGCTGGCAGGCAGACCAGACAGGTGGAGGTTCCGGCAGAGGACGGCCTTCCAGGAGGAGGGCGGTTAACAGAGTCCAGGGAGGTGACGATGGAGGGAGGAGCCAGGGAGACGACAGGAGGGAACCGGAGCAGGAGGAGGAGCCAGGTGGGACCCAGGCCACAGCCATAATAGCGGCCCACGGTGGAGCCGACGGAGGGAGAAGCCATGGAGGAGGAATGTCCACCGACTCCAGGGGGCTGACCAATGGCGGCGGAGCAGGTGGTAGAGGAGCCCGAGGCAGAGACGGAGAGCCAACGAGCCAGGGGGATGCCGAGGATCCGGGGGGCCAGGGTGGAGCCGAGGGCTCTGGCGACCAAGGCGGAGACGAAGATCCGGAGATCTGCTGCGGAGCTGGAGCGAATGCGGACCAAGGTGGAGCTGGCGTGAGGAAGGAGTCCAACGGAGCCGGTGGGACAGAGCAACAAGGTGCAGCCAGAGGAGTGGAGTCCAGAGGCGATGGCGGGTCGACGCCCGACCAAGGCGGAGCCGGAGGTACGAGGGTGCCCGGTGGAGCTGATGGATCGATGGGTGACGGTGGAGGCGAGGGAGCTCGGAGTCCTGGCCTCGGAGGCTGGAGGCAGAGGTGAGAGAGACTCTGACCACGGCGACGCTGGAGGATGGCAGTCCCGCGGGGCTCACGCAATGATGGTGGGCTGAGGGCGAGCAGAGGGGCTGCCAGACGACAGCGGTGGAGGAGGCTGGAGCGGGTGGGAGGGCAGGCATTTTCTAGGAGCGGGCACTGGAGCGAGCTCTTGGACTGGAGCCCTTCCTGGGCGGAACTGGGGATCAGGAGCCCTTCCTGGGCTAAACTGGGGATCAGGAGCACTTCCTGGGCTGAACTGGGGATCAGGAGCCCTTCCTGGGCTGAACTGGGGATCAGGAGCCCTTCCTGGGCTTACTGAGAAATCAGAAGCCCTTCCCGGGCTGAATTGGGCATCAGGAGCCATTCCGAGGCTCGACAGGGGATCTATGGGGTAAACACAATGGAAAGAAAAACACGGAGGAAAAAACAGAAAACAAACGGAGGGGAGAACACAGAAGTTAAATTGTTTTTGGGTCGGTTATTCTGTCACGGGCAGGGCGTACTAGAGAGCAGGCATGACGACAAAGATGACGAAATAAAGGATATTTAATGATTTGCAAGCAGGCGATCCAGACAGGGTAGACATCAGCAATAACCGACAAACCAGAATACCAGAGACAGGAACTAATATAGGGCAGATAACGAGGGGCAGCCAGGTGAGCATAATAGGTGATTAACTAATAATAGTAAGGACTAAACCAACAAAAGGGGAAGAAACCACAATAAACAGTCCACAGGGGCGTTACAACTATCTTTTTTGGGCTTTGAACATGGCAGTTGCGTTGATGTCTATGCACGGTCAGAAAGCTCTCGGATTTCATCAAAAATATCTTAATTTGTGTTCCGAAGATGACCAAAGGTCTTACGGGTTTGGAACGAGACGAGGGTAAGTAATTAATGACAGAATTTTCATTTTTGGGTGAACTATCCCTTTAAGTTTCCATCTCTTTAGCAGACAGTGATCTGACAACTGATTGAACAGGAAAGCCTATTAGCAATCAACAGCACAGAGAACAACTTCCAATTGTTTAATCACTACTGGTATGAATGATACATTATTGTTCTGTTCATCCATTGCTAAACAAGGCTCATCATTTAGTAAAAAGGTCTCTGTCGCCTGTTCCCATGAGTCTGTCGGATCACTCATGATGAAAAGACTGTGTAGGAAAATTGCCTGGACTTGATTGGACTCTTAAGATCTCTTACATGAGCTGAAACCAAATCTGCCGTTTTTGGTAGGAACAATTTGATCAGTAGTGTAGAAAGCATTTCTTTCAAAGTGCATTTCTCTCCTGATGCTGATTTTGTTATCGGTGCAATTTGTAATCTACCCAATGTGATTACAAATTAAAAACTACTTCCGCCAATCTGAGATGATGTCAATTGTCTGTGTCGTAGCAGTCACTTCTGTTGGGTTAATTGAGGTTTTACTGGCTGCCGGTTTGTGTGCTGGGACTCGAGTGAATTTGTACAAAACATCTCTGATCATCCATTGTCTTTCAAACTCCAGCCCTGACCCGCAATTCAGGTCTCCATTTTTTATAAGACTAATGGACTCCAGGAGCAAGCAAACATCTTTCAGCTCATCCACCCCACTTTTGTCGTCTTGTTTTATTTACAGCTGTGTGTGACCTCTTAATGATAGCCATTGTTTTACGTGGAAATCTGCAGGCTAGCGTGCAATAACAGCGGCTTTTCGAATCCATCAGCAGAGAGCTTTCTTCCCCTCTTCTTTCTGATTCAGCTTTTCCACAAGCCCAGGCTTAACCGCACATGGCTCACAGCCACTGGGCTTTCCAAAACACCCACAGGCGACCCAAAATGTCAGAGGGCCGCGGTCCCGACTGTGTATAACATAACCCCAAAAAAAACTGAGAAACCCTGGAGGCCCATAATTCAAGAATGCAGCCTTATTGCTTTGGGACGGGTGATCCCAACGTGAGTCTCACAGGTTTGAATAGATTCGGCGTTGGTCTAGTAGAATTTTATAATGTAACTCAAAGGTGTTGGATAATAAACAGCTGTCAAACCCATGAAATAGTCACAACATGCAGACTTCAGTTTTCAAGTTTCTAGTGTCTTGATAGAAAAGAGCTGTGAAGAAAATAAAGGCAGAAAAGCAGGCTTTTAACTCACAGATCCCACATTTTTACTCATTCGGCTGCATGAGCTTGCCTTCTAAGACCTTTAAACATGAACGCCAGCTCCGCTTTTAATTTCACCCGCGTAACCTCGACGGCTTCCTCGCCACTCAAAGATGGCAGAATGCTAATTCAACTTTCCTCTCAGCCCTCTGAAACATTTCACATCCTTTCTGTTCTTCACAGATGCTTTTCAAAAGCATCTTCTAAACCTTCTAAGGCGTCATTGTTCTATTTCTCTCCCACTCAATCTGTCTACTGTGTGGTTTTGATATGTTTCTCTCTTCTCCCACCAAACGCATTTCAAGGAGGAGGATGGAGACACTGAGGATGGCCTTGGATGCCGAGTCTTTGTAGTGCGTCCAAGGCCCTCTTCTCTTCATCGGGGATTCGGCATCAGTGTGGGCTGCCCTTGCCTTCCTCGTCTGTCTTTCTGTCCTTTAACCCTTCAAGCTGGGGTTCAGTGGCTCCAAAGGACCCGTCACTTCACCCAGCCCGGCTATTGATCGCTATCACGCAGGACGGAGCGGGGGTTCAGCTCTCTCAGGTAAGCAGGGGGTTTAAAGAGCTTGTGTAAGAGAAACGAAAAGCGAGAAGGTCATCAAAGACTGGCCGTCTGGGCTGGGAAGGCATGATATCTTGATTGCAAAATCTCAAAGCTGAATGTTTCTATTGGAACCGTGTAGGAAGAGAGAGAGAGAGATGGTGTGTAAGTGAGAGAATATGTAATGAAAAATTTAAGTGTGTATCTATGTGCTTATTTTTCCTCTTACCAGGTTTATATCTCTTCATTCGGTACATTCACAACATCGATCATTGGATTTTATGGCGAGTTTAGACTCAATAACAATAACAATAACTGTTGCATCAGTGTGCTGGAGTTAAAGCTTGTGTTTTTGTCATAGTCAAATACTCAGTTTAACAATATACCAACATATGAGCACAGTTTTAGGCTCTGTGCTTGACTTCAAGATTATTGGCCTAAGATGCATAAAACTGAAAATGATTTTGGGTAGGATCTTTATCATAGGAACATGAGAAACACAAACTGGAAAAAAACATGTAATGCTGTAAATAGACAGATTATTAAAATAATGTTCATTACTAATAACTCACCTTCCTGTTGTGCCAAAATCATATGCTGTTATTCTATTTTGTCAATCAAAAATGGGACATTTTTTAAAGATTTCTTTTTTTTATGCAGCTGCATAAATATTCTTTAAGGATATCTATTCTTTAAAAATATCTAATATCTAATATTATTTAAACAACTGCATAAAAATTATTTAAAGATATATATTCTTTAAAAATATCTAATATATAATAAATTGTAAATAGCTGTAAAAAGATGCAAATAGTTATCATATAATGGCTGACAAAATTTTTTTATATTGATTATTAAAATGGTGAACTTTTTTGTCTAAATAATGTCTAAAAAAGTTAACCTGTACATCACAGCATTATAATGTACAACATGGACAATGGATATTCATTTTCAGATTTGCTAAAGATTATACTTAGCAGTCTTATTAAATGATTTGTGTTTTTAAACATTAATTTTAAGCAAGCATTAGATGACAGCAAATGTAGTCTAAATGTAACTACGGTAAAATTACAGTAAATATCCAATATTGATTTTTAATCATCTGAAAACATATGTGGTCCCATAAATTCTGCATCCTATTTTTGTTAAAACCCGGTTTGAAACAACATGAGTAAATAATGGCAGAACTGTCATTTTTGGGTGATCTATCAATTTTAACAGAGACATCAAATTTATTCTTAAAATCATAAGAATATATACATTGAGAATATACACTGGCACAGAAGAGAGTCACGCAGAAAAAAACAAAACAAAACATGTCAAATACAAGAAGACATGGCTCTTCAGTAGTAAAGAAGCCATTGTGATCCTCGATGACTTTACTTGATCTGCACAATCTCCATCTGTCATTTGCTGTTAAGGAGAGAATGAAGCAGAGAAAAAGAGACAGACAGAGAGAGCTGTGTGCATGCTCGTGAAAGATGCCCAGACAAGGGCAGTAAAATGAAGTTTCTTTTGTCTTTGAGTAAGTGACATGTTTATGGGCAGGCGCCGGCCCATCATAGCACATCCATCACTTAGAGAGGGCCGAGGGGATTGAGTTTCCCCCAATTTCGTGCTCTCCGTCTTCCCCCCTCACTCTCCTTTTCTCTGTGACATCTTTTTATGAGTCACCCTGTTATAGTCTGTGAAGCTACCTGTCCTAACATGATGTGCCTTTCATCCCAGAGCGGAAGAGGAAAAGAAAGAGAGATGAAAATGTTCCCCAATTGAGTTGAGTTGTCACGACAAGACAAGCATTTATAACAAGTCAGCAAGTTATTTAAATTCATAAAATTGATCAACGTCCAACATTTGACCTCCCTAAAGCATAGGGACAACCCTTTTAGACCATGCGCCTGGTGCACCGACCATTTTTGCCATGTGCTTAGATCGTTAAAATAGGGCCTGTATGAACTGTATGAAATATATATATCCTTTAATTTCTCATATTTCAAAATGTTTGTGTGCTGCTATGCATCCCTGTGTGTGTAATAAGCAATGTGTATGTACGTTGTGGACCCGCCTATAGGTGCATATTACTAACACGCTCTTTAAATAACCATTGCCATTGACTTTAGATCAGGTTTCAGTTGGTCAATGGCGCAGTCTATTTCAGTTGCCTCACAATAGCAATGTGTCAACAATGTGCCTGAACACACCTCATTTTCAGACCAGCAAGCCCATGGGCGCACAAATGGGTGCAAATGCATTTGCTGTTTAAACAACATGGCGCAGGAAGTGAAAATGATAATTGCGTCAACTAGCAAAAACTAGCAAAAAAACACTTGTGTCGAGCCTGACGCTGCATTGCGCCGAGTGTATGATAGTGCCCATAATGTATGTATGATTATTGTGATATAACGTGTTTAATTTATTTATTATATTTATTTATTGATGTGCCTTTCGTATAGTAGAAGAAGAAATGAAAGAGAGATGAAACTGATCCCCAACTGAGTTGTCATAACAAGACATTTATTACAAGTCTGTAAGTTACCTAAATTCCTAAAATTCATCAACATCTAACATTTAACCTTCCTAAAGTCAGATTGTTCTATCCTTACATCCAAAATATGACAGGTGTACAACTACCTGCTGCATTTTTAACATTTGCTGGATCATAAAATCTAAGGATCTTTTATTTTTTTCTCTGTTTACGTCTTTTGAGTGGCATGTCCCATGGCCACTAACTGATACCATCATTACCAAATTGTGCAACCTCTCGTTGAAGTATGAAAATGTCATGGAGATTGGCTGTCTCGCAGGGCAGGCGGCGCAGGAATGGAGGGCACGGTCACAACGCCGATGGACAGTCAGAGCGCTATCTCTCTCCCTGCCACATCTGGGTCTCACATTAGCCTCTCCTGTCGCATGGAAAGGTCAAGCATGAAATGCGACGAGTCTGATTATTCAGCGCACCATGGGCTCTGATCCCATCTGTACACAAGGGTCTCATACTCTCTTCATCTCTCTCTCTCTTCTTTTTCATCACGCCCTGTTATTCTAGTCTATCATCTCTCCAGACATCTCTTAAGGGTGGCGAATATTCCAGGCTTTGTGCTGTGTGAAACTACAAAGTGCTGGTTGTCATTTGCTGCTTTGAATGCCAGCTAGGGCTAAGTAGTATATACTCTGGACTTCCTTCCGATTGTTTTGTGACTTTTATTTGCCCAAATCTGTTTTGCTGATATACCATGCTGATACTGAGTACAGCATCGTGATTGTGAGTGTGGTATTGGTTGGATAATTTTTATTTACAACCAAAATGGTAAAAGATGATTTGTCAGGTCACCTGAGGGGCAAAAAACATCGAAACGAACTGGTTTTATTTTAAAATACAGTATAATAGCTAAGTCAACATGAATACATGAAATCAGGGGTTTTCAATATATACAGTGGTGGCCAAAATTGTCTGAACATTTGGCATATTTAAGAGGTTTCAGTTGTTTATGTTGAATTGGCCATTACAATACCCATAAAACAAACTTTTGCCGGAACTACCTGCGGAATCTGCTGGAACACTGAAAATGATGGACTGGCCCCCTCAAAGTCCGGACCTCAACCCCATCGAGCAAATTTGAGGCGAGTTGGAAAATAAACTGGACAGATCTATTGTACATTCAAAGGAAAGCCTTTGGCATGAGTTGCAGAAGGCATGGGATAACATTAGTGTTGACGTTCTCAGGAAATATATTGACACAATGCCAGAGAGATATGCTGCTGTAATTGCTGCAGAAGGTAATCTTTAACTTTAATATTAAAGTTAAAAGTGGATAAAAAACTGTATGACTCACTTCATCTGATATTTGTTGTGCTCAGAGCAACGTTCTGCATGTTTCATGAACATTATGAAATAAAATCATGTTTTGGAGGCAAAAAAGGTTAATATTTTCAAATCTGTCAAGTGTACTAACTATGTACTGTATATATATATATATATATAGTTTAATTAAGATGAGAATTAAACATGTTTATGGAAATATTTTTCAAGAAATTTTATACATTTTCAAATGTGATTTTATTATGTGCTCAATACTGTATGTATATTTTAATAATTTGTTTTAGTATAATGCCTTTTTAATTTTAATAAAATTAAAGCCAGTAGACAATTTTTAGTAGAAAGATTAATAAAAAAACATGTATTTATTCATTTATTTATTTTAAATAAAAACATGGTGTATTTATAATATTACAGTACAAATATCTGCACACAGTATAAATGGGTCTTTATACATGAAAATAAACTGCCGTTACATTTTAATAAGGGGGTCCCTCCCGTGGGAATCATATTTGAGGGTAATTTTAAGGTTTACCTCAGGCAGAAATAGATCCTTAGAGTAAATATTGCTTTTTTTCCCCTAATTTTTTTTACAGTGAGTATTCATGAGGCTGCAGTCGAACATGATCACAGAAAGATTACATTTATGAGAATAAAATCTCTCTAAAATCCTTTTTGACACCCCAGTATTATTGTGGATTGTCTGTCTCAGGCCTCTAGATATTTGAAATGAGTGAAAACATATCTTAGTCCCGCCGTTCTCATCCATTTAGCACAACTGAAATAGAGCGAGTGGGAAAGACACGCGGGATGTTAATGATGTAAAGTGAATTGAATCCTTTGTTTAATTCATGGGTTCAAGAACACGAGTAACCAATCTGTTGCACCGGATTTTGCCCTTGTTAAAATGATTTGTCTCCATGTGGGCCCTCCTCCATTAGAAAGATCTAGTAAAACACAGCTGTTCTGATCATAAAGCATAATAACACCAGCACCCTTGTGGCCTGTGAGAAATCCCAAACAACAGACTTTCAGCGTTCAGTTTTCAGTATGTGTAGCACTTCCAGTTGTGGCAGGAGGCAGGGGGCTGGAAATAGTGCTGTAAATAAAAGTCTTAAAAAGAATTAAAGAAAACTTTAAATGACAGTATAGTTTGCTTAATAATTTATTGGTCCATTAGAAGCAGAAAGCAGTTTGAGTGTGTTCTCCATAGTGCTGGGGGTCGGAATATCTTTTATTTTTGAAAGTCACGAACATCACGAACAATGTAAACGAATGATTTGAGCAATGAAAGACACAGTAGATGTTATGCACGCACAAACCATAGAGTCGTTTGTTTTGGGAGTGATTGCAGCCTACGTGACTCCTCAGAAGGCAACATGCGGTGCAATGCAGCAATATTAATAATGCATTGGTCAGCAACCGACTCACCTCACGAATACAATGTCTTGAGGCCTTTGTGTCTGTGTGTGTACAGTATGTGTGTGGCGGTATGAGCATAATTAACCCTTAACTAATTAAGGTAACCCTTAACTAATTTAAGCTAAATGTGCTTTTAACAAATAAATAAACAAACGCTGTGAATGGCTCTTATTTTTATTTGTTTATTTATTTATTTATTTGAAATGAGAATAAAAGAATAGAAAAGAAATGTGTGCAGGAATAGATTTGAAATCCCGGCTGTGTTTTTGTTGTGATTCGAATACGTATTCTGTACTCACCCTCAGGCCATCCGAAATGTTGATGAGTTTGTTTCTTCATCAATTTAGAGAAATGTAGAATTACATGCTCACCAATGGATCCTCTGCAGTGAATGGGTGCCATCAGAATGAGAGTCCAAACAGCTGATAAAAACATCACAATAATCCACAAGTAATCCACATGGCTCCAAATGATAAGTTAATGTCTTGTAAAGTGTGAATCTGCCTGTTTGTAAGAAACAAATCCCTCATTGTGGAATTTTAACTTTAAACCATCACTTCTGGCCAAAAAAACAGTCCATAACATTTCCTCCAGTGAAAGAGCTCATGTCCTGTTCTCCTCTCAAAATCCACCAACATGTTTAAAACTGTTTTCGACTGTTTTCACTTGTAAATGATGCTTGATCTGTGCATATTTCTCTTCTGAATCATACAAGATTACCTTTTCACCAGAGGAAGTAATATTATGGATAGAGAACTTGTATTTTAGTCAAAAGCAATGGTTTAAAGTTAAAAACATCTTGATGGGTTTGTTTCTTACAAACACACCACTTTTCATTAAAAAAGATGTTAAATGATGGACTAGAGTTGTGTGAATGACTTGTGTATTATTGTGATGTTTTTATCAGCTGTTTGGACTCTCATTCGGACAGCACCCATTCACTGCAGAGGATCCACTAGCAAGTGAAGTAATGCAACATTTCTCCAAATCTTTTCATATGAAGAAACAAGCACATCTACTGTACATCTTGGATAGCCTGAGATCAGATCATCAGTGCACATCAGATCAGTCTAAATATGTTTTTTAAAAATGAAATTGATTAACTGATCTGTAGAACAACATTGGAAAGATACGAAGGTCAGAGTGTCTTGTGTTGTTTGAATGTATTTGGGCAACAAGGATCAGCTAAAGGATTTCAGACGTATTTTTTGGACAATGTATTATAGATAAATATGATTGATGTTTGAGTATGTTAATGTAATATAAAATCAAGTTAATTAAAAAGAGGAACAGATTTATTTTGAGAAGGCATTATCTGCATTCTCAATGGGAATGTACTGTGAGTCCATAACATGTCTTTTTTCATTAGTATCTCAGTGTCTTGTTTTGAAAAAAAAGCTTGTTCAGGTGGACCTCCCTGATCCCACGTCAGCTCCTGTTGGTGTCCAACACTCCTTCCCTACTGCATCAGAAGGAGACTAATTAACTAATGACATGGACTTCAGTTCTTCCTATCAGAGTTCATTACATCTCCAAACAAACACTCCCACGGCACAATCGTGATTAACAACAACAGGAATAAACAAGAGGCACGTATCCTCAAAGGGCCAGCGCTCTATAATTTAATCAGTCTGCAAAATAACTGAAGAAGTGACAATGAACTTTTGGCATGTGTCCTAAGCCCTTGATCCAATCACATGTTATTAGCAGCACTGGGGTGTGTTACCTTTGAAACATGTTTAGGGATGCACAGTATATTGGTACTATTAGTTGTTGGATTATTGCATGCTTGGTGAATATTGCATGCTGCTCACTTAAATGTAACATCTAAAAGCACTAATAATTATTGTAATAATAATCACTGTTCAATGTAATTTTAAGCTAATCTAAAAAAAAAAAAAAAAGCATTATAATGTTGTGATACCTAAATGTTTTTTTTAAACAAAGCAATTAAAAAGATTGATTTGATTATTTTTATTTTATTTAAACAAAATACTATAGAATTGTATTATGGGCCATTTATCGCTTATGGACATAAAATAAAAAATGTTTCAGTCAGACTGCATCATTTAGCATATTAAAATACTGCAATACTTATTATAAAGCTTTTTTAATATATATAAGTAAAAAGTACACACACACACACACACACATATATAGTGTTTTATTTATGCATGCATGCATGCATGTACAGTATATATGCATGTATGTATGTATTTATTTATTTATTTATTTTGCAGTGAACCTTAAATAGAGTTCACCTAAAACAGAGGTTTATGTTGTGTATAACAGTAAATTAAATATTTGAAAAAAGTAACATATTATAAAAGTATTTATATATTATATAAGTATTTATGGTAACATTCTGATTGTGTAATGTGTGCTGATGTAACACAGATAGATTTGACTTATTTTCTATAAGCTCTCACGGCTGAAGTTGTGTGGGGAAAGCACAACTGACCCAGTTTCTTGACGTAGTGCTTACTCTCTGCATCTTCAGTAGCTGTTGTGGCTAATTTATGAAGTCGACAGTATATTATGAATCACATGATATGTCTGTATTATGATCTGAAAGGCGATTAGGTGTTTGTTGGTGATTGACTGCACTGGATTGATATTCAACCTTTGAATCAGCGTGAGTTTGATGAGGCCTCCATAAAACCTGAAGCATTGCAGACACTGCAGTAATGCCAGCACAATCTCAGCACTGAAATATGATGTTGGACTGGCTTTGTTTAGGCATTCCTTATCTAATCAATGTTTTCTTGGTACTTTATGGCGTGAGAGAGAGAAATCGCAAAAGTACTTGTCATCTTTATTAGATATTAGAACGTGGAGCGGCTGCCAAGCCATTAAGTCATGTCAGCTTTAAGACTGCCTTTTGAAAAATTAATTATCGACACAGTAAAAATAGTTTGAAAATTAAACTGTCATGATGTCTGTCTTGTAATGCTAAGTAATTAAGCAGTTACTTCAGATGGCGAGGTAATCTGAGCTTTTGCTAACGAGCGCTCGCTAACTGTGCAGATAAAATGACCCGGCAGGAAACTGTTTGAGTTCAGTGGTCTGTCACAGGATGCGGTTTTAAGCCCGAGCAGGGAGACTAATATCAGCTCCATATAAACCCCGCTATTAAACCCTGCTTTGAAAATCCTTCCTCCATCTGTCACCACCGTAATAAATACCACAGCGACAGTGTGGTTGCATTTAAATATATATAAAAATATAGATATAATATGTTGTCATGAAGTGAATTCATATCTATTTTTTAAATGTATGTTACTATTTTTTTTTACCTCATAATTTTTAATCAGACTGTCATAATTTGAGCTTCCAGTGAAACAGCAGACATCTTCTAACACTTAAAACTGTCCCTTTCTTACAATCAACTGCAAGCTTGCATTCATATCTGCCTCTGTTCAATCAAAAACTGATGAAAGGAAGTTCATGCCTGCATTTTCCCCCTATAATCTGTTTCATTTGGATTTACGGTACATCTCAATATGGAAGAAAAATTATGTTGCTACTTCTGTTACAGTTCAACTTTAAAAATGTTGAATAAATGTTTTTAACATTTTATTCAACATTTTAAAATTTAATTTTACATTTGTTTACTTTTCCATTATAATCTGTTTCATTTGGATTTACGGTACATCTCAATATGGAAGAAAAATTCTGTTACAGTTCAACTTTAAAAATGTTGAATAAATGTTTTTAACATTTTATTCAACATTTTAAAATTTAATTTTACATTTGTTTACTTTTCCAATTTCACTCAGATTTACATCTCGGTACAGCAGAAAATGTATTTTGCTACTTCAAATACAGAGCCACTTTAAAAATGTTGAATAATTTTATCTTATCAACATTTTATTCAAAAATTACTAAAACATTTTTGTTATTTTTTTAAATGTTTGTTCTTTTCCAATAATCTATTCAATTTTACTTGCATTTACCTACATACTGAAAAAAAGTTCTGTCACTACTTTTGTTACATCGATCACGACTTTAAACGTTCAATAAATTGTTTTATCTTTTTTGTGTGTGTGTTATTTTTCTTATATTTACTTAATATGAATAGGTAATTGTTTAAATTAATGGTAACACTTTTTTTAAGGTCCAATTCTTGCTATTAACAATCCATTAACTATGACTTCTGCCACATTAAACTCCTAATTTGCTGCCTATTAATAGTTAGTAAGGTAGTTTAGGTATTGGGTAGGATTAGAATATGGTCATGCAGAATATGTGCTTTATAAATATACATGTACTAATAAACAGCCAATATGTTAATAATAGGCACGCTAACAAGCAACTAGTTAAAATAATTGGTCCCTATACTAAAGTGTTACCAAAATAATTAAGTGAATTCAGAATGAATTCAAAATTAATACAAGGCCAAGCTAATTTTTCAATGTAACATTCACCATGATACCTACAAGTTATTGTAGGGATGTAGTGCTATGTCAGAAAGCTGGCATGCCCCCAAATCCAAAATTTTCTGAAACAAAGTGTGATTTACAGGTAGTTCACGGTGCTCCACAGGTGAGGGCAGGCTGACAAATCTCTTCCTCATTTTCCTAACCCTGAGCTCTCACTACACAAACACAACCGAGATCATAAAACGCCCAGTGAGAATGAACAGATTGGCAGATAGAGAAGACCTTGTCTTTTTTTCAGTTCCCTCTTCCCCCCTTTGGGTCTGATGGAGCTTTATTGATTGGCGCGGCAGAAAACCACACTGCATTTGGAGAGGATTTTCTGTCATCGTTCAGATAAAGAAAGAGAGGGAGAGAAAAAGTCATAATCCGAACAGCAGGCTCCCTGACTGTGCTCAACACATCCGCCTTAAAGCCGTAGGTGCGCTGACCCGGTTAGTTCCACCGGGGACGGCAAAGCGACTCGGAAAGCTGGAACCGCGGATCGGCCGTGGACGATGGCTGTTCTCCTCTCAGTGGAAATCCTCTCTCTTTAACAGTCTCTGGATGACCTTGCCTGGTCGGACCGGAGAGTTTAGCTCAGCTTTCAAGGGAGGGAAGCTTTCTAATAGGTGCTGCGTAGTGGTAAGGTGTCTGTCTGCCTGTCATACCTCATCTAGCCTGATACACCGCGACTACCTGCATCTCTCCGGCCGGACAATTACTGTCCAATTCCAATTTATTTCACCAAAGCACCGATGTAATGAAAAATAATTAGGAGGCTGAAAATGAGTTTTCTCATGAAATGGCCTCTCAGGTTGAACACAATCGCACTTGGCAGATGGCTGTGCGGGTCTATTTTAATATGGGTGAGACGGTTAATCGTGACCAAGGTGCATGCGGCAAACATGAAGCGCTCACGCTGGTAATGCTGCGTGGAATATTGAGAAGCTCTTCACCTGCTTCCACGTGCCTGTATTTACTTACATGCAAGAGAAACAAACAAGCAAGCGGTACTGCTAGCAGACACAAATCTGAAAACCGCTGAACTGAAATGAGATGGAAAAGCTCTTGTTTGTTCAAGAAAGTGCTGGAACTCCGTGGTAGAGAAAACTAATTTCTCCATTTAGTCTCATTCAGACCTTTATAATTCATTTCACCTTTATAAGCAACAAATTTGGAGTCAAAGTAAAACGGCTACATAAACCTTCAACGTTTAAATTAAAGTTACTTTTAAAACCCAATTTGTGTGGAAAAAAGACATTCCTGTTAGTTGATAGTCAATAAGAAAGTAAATCAACACACACACATCCTCTAGCATCTGCTTATTAGTAAATGATGAAGAAAGACCTTCATAATGGATAATTCATTTGTAAATCAAATACACAAAGTCATTATTTTCTTTAAATGTTGTTATTGATGCTCATGTCTAAATGATCACCCTTGAGCAATACACATAGTGAACGTGCAAACATTGAGGACCAATGCATGATTTAAGATCGAATATTTAAAATGTGCATAAAATTTAGTGTGTGCACATCAGGTGCATTTTAATTTGTTTACGGCCTTTACTGTGGTTTGGGTTTCTTTACTTTGATTGGCTAAAACAAGTGAAAAGTAATCTTCAAGCAAGCAGCAAAAATATATAGACATTTATATACATAAATATAGAGTACAATAGTCCATTTTAATCAGAAAATAACAGCGCTCATAAACAATATTTGAGACAATGACTTATTAGTTCAAGGAATCGCACAGACATTTTTTCAGAGCATGTTTGCCGATATCCTTATATTGTTCCACATATTTGGAATTGCTGGCAGCAAGTTGTATGTATTGAAGGAAATTCCACTGATACAAAAGTCCCTGTCCTCCTCAAGGCAGCAAGGACGCTTTAAAGAAAGAACAGACTGCTTCACCATCAAGTGCTGGTGCTGACCAGACTGTGGTGTTACTGGATTCACTCTGATGTATCAGCTATAACACAATGTGACATTTCTGTCTTGTAGCAGGTCAGTAAGAACGCTTCACTCCTCTCCAGTGTGTCTCATCTTTGTTTACAGGCAGAATAACAAGGATTTAGTGACAACTTGTTGTTCATTTTGTTATGTAACAAACCAAATGGTATTTTTTAAGAAATATAAAACACACACAGTATTTAACACTACATTAACATCATGAATTTGATGGTTAAAACTAATTACAAAAGAAAAGGTAACAAGAGTGAAGTTGGTTCTGAGAAAATCTCTAGCATCATTAGATGCTGCTTGGTTTTAATATTTTAAATCAAATGCATGAAATTAATTAAGTGTGGCTTAAGAGTCCAGAGGTGTTCAAATTATTTTGAGGGCCTTTCTTTTTCTTTGATAACTTACCCTTTCATAAAAAATTACTGACTGCAAATATTTGCATTTATATTTATGCATTTAGCAGACACTTTTATTTATTGACTTACAAAAGCCTACTAGTCTTTTGCCACAAACCTGTACTTTTCCCTCTGTAACTCAGCAGCTGGGTTGTTTCTTTGGAGACGGGCTTAACCCAGCAGTTGGGTAGAAAAAAATAGCCCAGCATTAAAAATGCCCAGCACCTGGGTAAAAAAATATTAAAAATAACCCAATAAAATCACCCAACAGGCTGAACCCAGCATTTTTTAGAGTGTAGCACAACCAAGGTGAAACGTTGTCAGATTCCCATTTATCTGTTTCAGATAAAACCAAACCTGCTTTTAACACTCACTGGACATTTCACTTTGAAAGTAATGCAAGAAGCAATGTAATATAATTTTGCAGAAACATATCTAGAGCCATGTTTTTCAATGAGCCTTGGTTGTAAAATTTAAGGGAAAATATTTCAGAGGGAAATTGGGGTAAATGTTGAGGGTTCACTGCATCCTGCCATTATGTTTCAATCAAACATCTTTGCTTGTTCCTTGGACAAAAGCATTTATCTAGTCCACATTTGCGTGCCTAGGCATTTCTCAGTTTTGGTATTTAAATAGTATCTTTTAAAGCATTTTAAAGGGAACCTCTAAAATAAAAAATGGTTTTGCTTTGCTTTAAATGGAAATTTACAGTAGCTTTGCCCTGGAAATCCACTCAATAACGATTCGTTCAGCTGTCAGTGTCCTGACAGAGTCCTTTGCTCACTCACATTAGTTCTTTCTCCTTCTTTAGGCCATTGTTCCCCATTGGTTGCATGACTTTTATGTTCTACATGAGTTTCAGAGAATGTGTTTGAAAAATGCTATTTTCACATAGTGTCATATTGGTTTTAATTATACATCCTATTAAATTCACATCATATCGGTGACTCATAACATGACAGTATCGTCTCTAGGTTACGTATGTAACCATGGTTCCCCGAGGGAACGAGACGCTGCGTCGAGTCGCTTTGGGAACGCTGTCTCGACACTCATCACATCCACCTCGGAGGAGGAAGATAGATGATAGGGGGGGGGGGACAGACAACAGTAAATAGACAGACACATACACAGAGTGCTACTGAAGGGCAGAAGCTGGTTTGCGCCCTGCCGGATGCGCTTTTATGCTTTCTGGTGCTTACGTCACCCTGCTCGTGACGTCTCGCTGCTCCATTGGACGGATTTGACATGTGCTTCAGAACGCGGTCTCGCAAGGGCGTTCCCAAAGCGACTCAACGCAGCTCGAGTTCCTGAAGGGGAACTTTGCAGTTCAAATACATGCTTACACATCACAGTATTGGATATCAATTTCATCTTTGCACATTCAATTAAATGCAAAGGTTTATTTAAAGCACCTGTTTAATGACAACTCATAAAGAGCATTTGCTCAGTCCATGATAAAGATATATGAGCAAACATAATATATATGTTAGTTTTGCTCATATGCTCTGTCTGAATTCTTTCTTTGGAAATGTTGGCTTGAGCAATTAAACACCCTCATTCATTTGAGTGTTAACAGTCATTGGAAACAAATCATCAATCTCCACTTGTCTTGTTCGCTGAGACACCAAGGCATTGAAATACTCCTGGGAAGTGGTAATAGTTATAGTCTCCTGCTCTTGCTATATAAACAGCAAATATGAAATCATCCATTAGTTATATTTTGTAAGTTGCTATACATGAACCTTTAAAACATCATTTTTTGTATCCTACAATCTAAAGCCCTATTAATAATATGACTGTGTTGATCTTCAGTGTAATAAACTGCAGAGTCCACTGGCTTGGTAAATAGGGCTGAAATGAAGTGTTGCATACAGAAGGCACCAGCGGTGCGGCTCTGATCATGTATGTATAGCGTGATGTATTACTGCTGTGCCTAAGAGTCTAAACGTTCAGAGTTATAGCTCAGTGAATAGTAAATGGTTGCAGTACAGGGAGAGGCATCAAGCTTATTCAGATTCAGAAAATATATATATGTATTTATAGATTGCACCACCATTATTATAGGTAAAACTGTGCTTGTCTAGAATGCTGACACAGATATCAGACTTTCACATTTCTAAATTTTCTTGATATTTGATTGCACCTTCTGTAGATCACTCGCTGTAAACTGAATGACTGTGCAATGCAAATTTTTTTATTCAGGAAATGTTTTTTAAATATATATTTTTATTATATTATATTATATATGAGTCAGTCAGTACTGCTGCTGGTGTCCCTTTAAAAAAAATGGTTGCATGATGCTCCTGACTACATATCATCTAAAATCAGCTTCTGAACACCCTGATTGGATAGCAGATACTTCTTGTGATCACAGACCACATTTTTCAGTTCTGTATGAATGGGTGGGAAGAACAAATTAAATTATAATATAATTATAAATTAATTAATTGATTAATTAATTAATTAATTAATTATAATAGATAAAAAAATGGGGCACATCAGGTAATCACAAGCGAGACTCTGGGTGCTCCAGAGAGGGAACAAAATATCACAAAAAAAAAAAAATTCTCACTCTCTATTGTCTAACACCCTGACGAAGGCCTGCTTGGGCTGATACGCATTGGTGTTTTTTAATTTGTAGCCCTGTCTTATAATTAAAGTCTTTTTACTGTGCTTGCTATGTGAGTGCCTGGATGTGGATTTTTCTTTTTCTTCCACTTTTTGTTTTTGACATTAAATTATATATCTTCTAGTCCCGCTGGAGCCAAAGGAAGTGTTACACATTTGTCTCACAGATCACTTTGCTCAACACGGCCAAAAGCGACCCAGCAGGTTGCTGCCGCATATTAGGAAATGAGATAATCAAAAATAATTTTCCTTGTCTATACATTTGACATGTATCATTCTGGCCTTATAAAAAATATATACAAATGTACCTCCAGTCTGTAGCATGGTTCATTCTGTGTTTAACAGCATCATTTTTATTTAGTTATTTATTTGGATTTTAGGCTAAAAATTATTTGTAATGTAAAGGCACCTTTTTGTCTGCAGTAGTTCATTTGAAATGGTCCTGCGGTATGACAAATTATTTTTTAAAAGGACACACATTCCATGCCGTTTCTCAATTAATGAGGTCATAAGAGCTGCCGGCATAATAATTAAAAAACAATTAGAATTTTTGTAAAAATAGTTTTAGATGAAATATTGCATGTCACACCACAGGACGTGTCAACTTCCCAAAAGCATTTCATGTCAGCTACCCACAAACAGATGTGTAAATGAAAACGAGATTGTTATTGACTTTGGATCACAAGTTCAGTTCACTTTTCATGACTTTCATGTGGCCCTAAAGTTTCTCGGAGTCATCAGTGCGAATGGGGTGCCAAGTGCTGTTTTGGAGGAGCGCAGCACTTGCTGTGTGCATTAGACCTCTGCAGTGAGCTAAATGGCGATCTTCTGGCTGACTAAATGTCAGGAAATATACAGGAAATATAAAGTCACTCTCACATCCTTCATAGCCCTGACAGCTTCCTCCCAGATAAACACACACTTCTGCTGCTGCAGAGCAAGAGTCATCTACTGCACTTAGCACAGGGAAGTAGGGAGTAAGGGGGAAGGCTGAGAGAAAGAAAGAGGGAGACTTGTTGTAAACTATATCGATGTGTTGCCGACCTGTCATTTCTGATTGACCACCCCATTTAACATGGCACTCAGACAAGCTCTCGTTCATCTGCTCTTACAAAGGAACAATGTCGGCCTTACCTGTTTTTGTAGAGCATGATTTCTCATAGCTCGTATAAAGCACTTTAGCACACAGCGTATCAGTAAAGAATCGAAGATAACGAAGCCTCTAATACAGTTCAACACTGAAGATTGTGTGTCTTCATATATACTTCATGTGTTTCTGTTCTAGAGAAAATTTTGCTATATTTTAGAAGGTGCCAAGACAAATATATTGCTATATCACACAATCATTCAAAATTTCGGGGTCAGTAAGATTTTTTGGTCACAACACTGATGATGTGTCCAAGGTCGTGCATCAGAAGATGTTTTCTGTGAACAGGTAGTTGTTCATTTAGGATTAGGGATGTAGAATATGTGCTTTATAAGTACTTATAAACATCCAATATGTTAATAATAGCCATGCTAATAAGCAACTAATTAAAAGTGGGGTTTGGTCCTAAAGTGGACTAAAGTGTTACAGATTTTTTTTTTTAAGAAATTAATACTTATATTCAGCAAGGACACATTATTGCTGAAAGTGTCAGTAAAGCCATTTTACATGATGTTACAAAATATTTCTGTAAAAAAAAAAAATACTGTCTTTTGGAACTTAAAAAAAAAAAATCCTGAAAAAAAATCAGGATCAAAGGGATTATGATTTTCACAAAAAATATTTAGTAGCACAACTGTTTTACAATTTTACAATTGTCTTTGCCAGCACAGGAATAAATTGTATTTTAAAATATATAAAAATAGAAAACAATTATTTTAAATTTTAATAGTATTTTATAATATTACCGTTTTTACTGTTGTTTTTGTTGAGCGTAAGAGGCATCTTTCCAGATCCCCAAACTTTTGAATGGTAGTCATAGATAGATAGATAGATAGATAGATAGATAGATAGATAGATAGATAGACAGACAGACAGACAGACAGACAGACAGACAGACAGATGATGGACGGAAGGACGGATGAACAGATAGATAGAGCTATGCAACATTAATTTACAGTGTCTCTGGGTAAATGTAGTAAATATATCAGCTGAATGAAGGCCATGGAAAATCACTGATCTGAGGAAAAGAAAAGAATGCAGATGTTTCTTTTATGTATTTTTTTATGTATAACTCTAGAAGGATCATAAAACACATTGTTAAAATTCTACAAGAAAACAAACTGTACACGGATAAAAAAAAAAGTGGCGGTTCCCTTATGGGAATACCTTGTTTTGGTGTACAAAAAGAATAGAGCTGGATATAATTGGAACCAAACATTACTTTGTGGCCAGTAGGTAGAGGCTTTCTATGTACAGTCTTTCTGGAAGTACATGTACATTTTATTGTTGTTTTGAAGGCTTTTGCTTCTATAGCACAGCTACCAGACTGCCAGCTGCAACAAGAGATGTGGTCACAAATCTACATTTCTGCAAAGAGTGTGGCATAGACATTATGCTATAGAATGTACTGTAAATAGAAAATATGTTTTGAGGTCAAGGTCACGCTAAAAATCAGGTCAAATCCAAGACTAAAATCCCAGTTAACTGGGCGTCTCTCCCACCAGTGGGACTATTTTAATTCACTTTTATGAAACAGAGTGACGTGAAAAATCATCTCCAGTTTAATTTCAGCCATGCTAAAAATTCCACAGGGGCTCAGATTGTCTTTTGCTTTACATTTTCACTAAATGCTTTGAAGAAAACTGTGAGAAACAAAGGCATGTGTTATCTGCTGACAGCTTAGCAATATGTTGGATTTGAGGTACTGCACAACAATGCAATGATGTTCATCATAAGGCACAGGAAGCAAAACTCGCCTTATTTAGAATTAGCACAGATCCAAAGTCGAGCATAAATCTTCCCACAGCACAATAACACTCTTCCAAACTTTTGCGGCATCCTTATGTTCATATATTGTTCAAGATGTAATGATGAACAGAGGTGCTAATTAAGTGCTGGTAACGGTGTTTTCATTTCCTCTCTCTGCATGTGCGTCTGGCTCCGAATCCGTCACATTCCCACAAGCTTCATTAGCTATGAGCGAATCACATGTGGCTCGGAGCCTTGTCTTTACTTCCGCCTCGCTGCTGTCCACCTGCCCTGTAATTAATAAAGACCTGCCATTTATCGTGCCTCTCCATCTTGCTCTTTGATTCGCCTGTCAGAAGCTATTAAAGCCCACTCTGGAGGCCCACAGAGCACCAGCAGGAGGCCACGTCAGAATCACATCAACCTGATTTAGCGGGCATATTGGAAATCTGCAGTGGAATCCAAGGGAAACGCAAAATGAGTGCATGAGCCTTGAAACATTGTTCGTTTGGCAGCAGGTTTCTCGTTGTTGCTGCTTAGTTTTCTTTGTTTTTGTTTTTTTGCAAGTAAGTACGGGATCTGTGAACATCCAGAGGTACAAACTGTTACACAATTAGCATAACCCCTTTGAAGTCACAGTGATATGGTAGTAGCGACAGATCTTTTCTTCCATATTTTGATGTATATCCATCAGTGACTTGGCTCTATGCATTTGTTGTTGATTGGAGTTTGAGATATGGGGGAAAAAAGCGGAGGTGGATTAAGGCAATATTGCAGGGGCATAAATAAAAAATAATAATTAATTAATATAATATATATATAATTATTACTCTTTTTTAATTCAGCAAGGATGCATTAAATTGTTAAATGGCTGGTTTGGTTGATTATTTTGTCAGTTACTTTGGATAAAAGTTAAAAGATTAAATGTAAATGTAAATTGATCAAAATTGACAGTACACTCTAAACAAGGGACAAACCCAGCTATTGGGTTGCTTTGACTCAGCAGTTGGGTTGCTTTGACTCAGCAGTTGGGTTGCTTTGACTCAGCAGTTGGGTTGCTTTGACTCAGCAGTTGGGCTGTTTTGACCCAGCGGTTGGGTTGTTTTGAACCCAACCGCTGGGTCAAAACAACCCAATAGCTGGGTTTGTCCCTTTTTAACCCAGAGCTGGGTAATATTTAACCCAGCATTTTTTAGAGTGTACATTTATATTTAATGTTACAAAAGATTTCTTTCAAATAAATGCTGTTTTTGAACTTTCTATTTACCAAAGTATCACTATTTCCACATAAAATAAGCAGTTTTCAACAGTAATAATAATAATACATATTTCTTGAGCAGCAAATCAGCATATTAGAATGATTTCTGACAGATCATGTGACACTGAAGACTGGAATAATGATGCTGAAAATTTTGCTTTGCATCACAGAAATAAATTACATTTCAATATCTATTAAAACAGAAAACAGCTACTTTAAATTGTAATAATATTTTACAATATTACTGTTTTTACTAAATAAATTCCGCTTTGGTGAGCATTAAAACAAACAAAATCTTACCGACCACAAATGTCTATGTAATTTAGTATTTTACATAAACAATAATAATAATAATAATAATAATATTTATATATCTTTAGAAAAAATATATAATTTATATACAGTACTAAGTTACTATCTTTTTTGTTTGTTTGTTTTTTTATTAATAATTCTCCATTATTTTAAGCATCATTCATTCATTCATTCATGCATGCATGCATTTTTAGCTTTAATTTTTAAACCTTTGATATTCTGTGTTTTTACCAAATGAGAGTTACACTCCATGTAGACTGTGAATGTTCCTTGTGTGGAAAAACAATCTGAACCATAAGATAACAATATATAGGCTAGTTTTTACTTCTCTTTGATATGTAAAAATCCCAACACAGGGGTTTGTTCATTGATAAACATCTTATGAGCACAATAGTGCATGCTGCGGCTCAGTATCAGCGTGCTTTGCTTTGCCGCTGGCTGTGAAGTGACATCATTAAGGGGCTTTGCTCAAACTCGTTTACATGCACTCCTCTGAGCAGCCCTGTTTTTCCTCCTCTGCTTTGCCTTCTGATCCGATGGACAACAGCCTTCTCTTTCGTCCTGCCTCCCTCCCTCCTGAGCTGTTAAGGGCTGTTTTGTTGGGCATTTTGATGTGTTTATTTACTGAGTGTGTGCGTGCGTGTGTGCGTCTTTGATCCAAACAGGAGCTGCAGAGAGGGACAGAAGGAGAGAGACAGACAGGAAAAGAGAGTAGAGAAAGCGTGATGGGGAAAGGTTTGTCGACATAAGACACACACCAGAGAAGTGCCACATCTGCTCTCCGTGAAGAGAGACAGGCCACCAGAGGAAGTCAAAGGGGATTCAGGGAAAACATACTGGAATATACAAATCCAGAGAGGAGCGCTGCTGGTATAGTAGCTGAATTTCCCGAAGGCGCTGTTGAATACAGAGATCATCACGGTACGAGGAACACGGTTGCTGGGAAACTTGGCTCGGTGCAGCAAAACACGAATCATCGAAAGCAAAGTGATTTCAAAAATCATCAACCTTCACAAATTCATCACAGAGCTTTAATATCAAAGATGAAAAACAATCTTTTCACATTTAACTAGTGATGCTTGTATTCTCTGTAGACACAAGATACATTTTTGTTCTAAGAGCTCTACTGTATGAAAACTGCAGTGTAGAGTGTAAAGAGGTTAGATGCCATAATATATGCTGTCACAGTCCATCATTTCCAAGAATAATGCAACTGAGCTTTTTCAAAAACATGCCTTTCAAAAACAGAGACAGCAGATCTCGTTATTCAGAATTGCTGCATATTAATTCAGGAAGATCAATAGCTCAGTGATGTTTGAAAGCTTGCTTTCATTTTATTGGCAAACACTGTATTTGTTATTACTTTGGCTAATTTGGCTTAGAGTAATGAATGAATGCACTTTTGCACAGCGAAGCATGTTTACACAACACTATTGTTTATATATGGGGGCAGTCGTGGCTTAAGGGATAGAGAGTTGTAACAAGATTGAGACTTGTAACTCGAAGGTTGCGGGTTCGAGTCTCAGGTCCGGCAGGGATTGAAGGTGGGGGGAGTGAATGTACAGTGCTCTCTTCCACCCGCAATACCATGACTGAGGTGAGACCCTTGAGCAAGGTACCGAACCCCCAACTGCTCCCCGGGCACCGCAGCAATATGGCTGCCCACTGCTCCGGGCGTGTACGTTCACTACTGTGTGTGTGCACTTGGATGGGTTGAATGCAGAGCACAAATTTTGAGTATGGGTCACCATACTTGGCCACACGTCACTTCACTCACTCATTTTAATGCAATTAACATAGCTTTTGGTTTAGATATTTGTAAATTCTTACTAGTGTTATTTTTTATTAATTTAAAAAGTGTTATTAATTTATATCATAAATTTAAATTTGCAAAAGTTTTGGTTAAAAAAAAAGATATAGAAACTGCTAAAAAAAATGCTAGTAAATTTCATTAAAACATTTTTTAAAACATACTCCAACATACTACAATAAGGTTTGTTTCATTTTACAGTTTAAATTAAAATGAGAACTGATGGCTTGTCAACTAAAGGAAATAAAATAAGTTTAAGACTTTTATTTTATTTCAAGTAACAAAAATATTTATAGATTCAGTTTTAGTTTTAATTTGAGTCTTATATCTCCCCAATTCTAACTCGCTATTTTAGGGCTAAGTAGTTTTTAAATAATCAAATACCGAAAAATGTTTAATATTAAATATTTTTTTCAATAAATATTTTTGTACTATATATATATATATATATATATATATATATATATATTTGTTTATGGTACTAATGCAATATTTATACATTTATGAGCATTTTAAAATATGAACAAATATTTCCTTATATTTATGTTTTTTTAGGTTGACTCTTTGATTTATGATCTAAATAGATATTTTTCACAATGATGATATCTCAACAAGTCACTGTATCTCAATATTTTAACATTGAAAATGTAACTTTTTTTCAGTTCTAAGGTTCTATTTTTACAGCGTCTTTGCTGTTTTTGTAAGATTTTAATGTTCACTTAAACATTTGTACTGGAGATATGTGGTTGTTATACAGTAGCACTGCTTCTGAGTTCTCAGACGGGATCATGCACTTTCTGATATTTTAGTTTAACTTCTATTGATTATTGAGAGGCTCCCTTCCTACATCCTTTAGCCTTTCAAACACACAATTACGCCCCCTCACACACATACTGCTTGACCTCATTAAGGGGTCACAGGAGGAAGTCAGACAGAGGCATGTTATAGACTGTTATCTGGACAGAAAACATTCCTGTCACACCTCACCTGATACGGATAACCTTGGGGCACTTAAACAATTCATAAATCTCCCCGACAGACATCCAGAGAAATTCTCAAGACCTTTTCTGTTCCAGCATCCAAATGATGTTGTAGTTGCATGAAGAGGATGGATGACATGTTAGAGCTCATATCATATGTAAATGGCCTGATAATATGACAGGCCTTGGTCCGATATACTTTATGGTTCCAAAAAAGATCTGTACATTTCTATCATGACAACTCTCGGAAGATTTTAGTATTGTAATAGATATGACAGTGTTAATGTATTTGGTCTTGGTGGAATAGATCTGCTACGCTGCTGCTGCTGAATTGCTGCTGCTGTTGGTTATTGTTATAGTTGTAGATTATTGCTGCTGCTCCAAGCAAGTACAGGAACTTGCTACTGCTAATAAGTACGGTGACACGGTGCTGTGAGTATTTAAGACATACTGCTGCTGCACAAATAGCATATAAAATAACCTGTAGCGGATCTATATAGGTGGAGCTGGGGAAGGTGGAGAGTTTCAGAGGAACTCTGAAAGCATGCTGCAAAATGCTAGAGTGGATACTAACCAGCCATTTAAATGTAAAGCAGCAAGCTCATTGGTGGCATATGCAACATGAACCAATCAGCTTGTGCCAAGTCGTTTATTGCTGTGAATATCATCAGTTACGTTAAAAACCCATCATCCAGCAACATCTAGAGTTTTTTGAAAGAATTAGGCATTTGATCTGACAAATCAATTGGAATGTGACTGATTATAAATAACTTTGCAATAGAGCATTATTACACTGACTGACATGCCCAAGTGATATCGGTTATCAGTTTTCTTAAAAACGCAAATAATGGTTATCAGTTTTATTAAACAAAAAGCGTAAGCCTAGCGTTAGTTCTGGCAGGTCACGTTAGTCAAGCTCGCATCAGATGACTCTCAGCTGATCCACGTCTACCTATAGGAATACGATATCTCAGCTTTCCTACATAAGGTCCTTCAGTATTATCAGCAGCTCTCACGTTGCTCAATAGCTAATGACCCTCCTCCATCCCCAAGTCCTCCTCTCATCCAGTAATAATTTGGCCTTCTGATTCTCTTTTGAATCAGGCTAATTTCTAAAATGTGTACATTAAGTTACTGAACATTAATAATTTCTGCAATACATTTAGGTTGGTTCTGTTCTGTTTCTCTAGGTGGGGGTTATTGCTGATCTCCCTGCTCTTATCCATGCTAGTCTGCATGGATACACAGGGAGTTCTTGCCCAGAACAGAACCATACCGCCAGCCCAAACTGTATGCTAATTGTCAATCATATTTGACGATAATGGTCCTGACAGAAATTATAGTACCAGGAAACTTTCTGGAAGACCAAGGAACTGCAATTGTACACGAAATTGTCAGTTCTCAAAATAGAAGAAAATTATACATCCGTTTGATTATTTTGTTCTTCAACGACATCAGCACCATTGCTCAAGGCTCTGGGTTCCTAACAGGAGGAAGTTATGGCCTAAACTTAGGCCTAGTTCTGGCAGGCGATAGGGTTGACTCTTTACCCCCAATAAGAATGAGACATCTGCCTTAAAGACAAGCAGACCAGATCAAAGGATCAAAGAGGTGCTGTAGCATTAAATAATAATGATGAACTCTCATTGTGCGCTGTGTTTATGAAGTCTCAGTCTTGTTCTGGCAGATTGTCCTCAGATCTTCCCCTGCCTTCCATCCCTCTTTCTCTTCTCCCGTCCCATCAAATAGACAGCGGGTCAGTACTTGGGTCTCTTTTGCTGAGTATCATGTGGTGTATACCAACTCTAAACATTCAGACCAACAACCAAACATTGACCATTTGTCTTTTGGAAATAACTTTATTATGTCTTACTGGGAATGACCTGTGTGTAAGATTGGCTCTTTAAGTTATTGCTCACTTTTCTGCTGACCCGATCAGCCACCTTCCTGCCGATTGAATCGTTTCATCTTTAGTGAAAACGGTCCATCCTTTGACATTTATGCAACAATCTGGGATCCTCTTGTCATACATTTATTCATTAATCTGCTCATTGGCTCTCTCATGAATACAAATGCAACCGTGACCTGCTTTACCTAACCCAAGACGTTTACAGGGATTTCGCCACAGCTTTTGATACCTGCTCCCCTCATGCATACACATCATATCAACAATAACCAAAGGGCCGGGCACGCTGATAACACGAGGCGGAATTGGACTTCCTCGGCTTCGCTTCGCTTTACATTGCATGGTGCAGTTTTCATTTGCATAGATCAAAATACAATTTGATCCTATTCCGTTTCAAGGGGCAAATACAATATCACGCTATTTCTAAGACTCTGATGGCTGACAGCTGAAAACACATATGCTCATCAGAAAGACTTGTAAGAAAGACTTGTAATGTCTTAGATTTAATATAGATGTTGTTATGATGAAAGACAGGGTCCTTAACAGGGTTTTGCAACCAAGTTTCTTTTGTTTGTCTTTTGCATGTGTATTAGCTTTCACATCGATTTGGTTACTAGCACAAACCAAACAACACGAGGGAAAGTGTTCCACATGAAACCTATACTAATGCAAACCTTTACAGAGACGTTGACACGTGTGGACTGAAAGGATGGCAGCATTGTGTGTTTTGTTTTTTTAATCTCTTTATTTGTTTATTTATTTATTTAACACTGACAATGATCTGGATGATGTCAATGCTAATACAATCCACAATTATATTATATTATATTATGTGGTGTCAAAATTAGTGCGTTAACGCAGGTGATTAATTTTTTCAGTTTAACGCGTTCAAAATATTTAACGCAATTAACGGAGGGGCGGGGCTAGGGTTGGCCACCCCACTCACAACTGCTGCTTTTGTCACTTTTTCTCTTGACAAGAAGTGCATTTATTCAGTCGCAGAACGACCGAGAACGGGAGACGTTTCAGACGCGCGCTCCAATTCACTTCAGCGCCAGACGCGAGTCAAACGAGCGCGGAAACGGTACTTGTGCTCGCAGTGCGTGCTCTTCAATTGCACGCACAAAGGCACCGGCGCGTGCTGTAGCCTGTATCCTTTCATATCAAAGCGCAAAATAAACTACGTGCATGCAATGTCGTGGTCATTTAAGTCATGAAGTTACCAAAAAGGCGATTAAAGCTGCCTTAAAACTGTGCATGCATGTAATATATTTTATATGAGTCTCATTTAAGAACATGTCATGTCTCTGAAATGGTTTTCAAAACTGTCCTGGCGCAGCCCAGCACTGTCTCACTCATCTAACTCGCCAGCTCATTAATAGAGACTTTAAGACCTGAAGTGGATCAGAAAAGGTAAAAAGTGTTGAGAGAAAATATGATGCGTGTCAGATCCGGCAGCTCTTAAAGAAATAACAGCCAAAATAACCTGATAACCAACTGCTGTGATGTCTATTAAGTGAACTTAAAACAATCCTCACATAAACCCATTATAATAAATGTCATATTTACCAGTGCCCTTCAGCAGAAATATACAGAAAATTAAATTGAAGTTATCAAACACTAAATTCTAAATTAAATAAAGGTGAATCCTTAAAGCTATAAAAGTTTATTTTCGTCCTTTGATTAAATTAGAAGTTATTTTTTAAAGTCTAAAAATTGTTTAAATTGATAGCTCACAATTATACTGTAATGTTGCTATAGTCAATGGTTAAATATTGGGGGGGTAATTTTATAGAGTAATCAGTATTGGTAGCATTGATTCTGGCCTTCATTCATAAAAAAAAAAGATGCCATTAAACAAATATACTGTCTTTATGTTGTTTGTACATTAATTTGAAGATTGAATGTGAAAAAACTTTAATGTTAGGTGGGATTAATCGCGATTAATTTCAGAAAAATGTGCGATTAATTAGTTGTTGTTTTTTAATCGATTGACAGCACTAATTATATTATATTATATTATATTATAATTTTGTGATAATATTTTTATTTTATTTATCAATTTGTCCTTAATTATAATTGCAAAATAAATGTGACAAAGTTATTTTAATTGTTAATGTAGTAATTGGTAATTGTTCATGATATAGTAATTAACAATTATGCAATTTACTATTGCATAATGTGAATTGCTAGCAAAATGAAAACTGATTACATTTTTGTTTCAACACTGATGTCAAACTGGAATGACATTTTATTTTTCTGAAAATGCATCTCATTTTTGAACTGATTTTATACAGTTAAGACGATGAGCTAACAAACAACAGAACAGCGACCTGGATAACATCAAATTTTCTTTCTCTCTCTCTGTATATATATATACAGTACATGGTACATATTGATTTAGACCCAGTTTTTTCCTTATCCTAAAGTTGCTTTATTGGGAACACCAGATCAAGAGTTGTGTGACGATAATAACCTTAGCTAATTACCTTTTTTATGCCTCTCTTGTTTTTCCCTCAGTTGTATGTTTATTTCTTTTCACAGTGCTCATTGATCACTGTTTTTTATTCTTTCTCTCTCTCTCAAAATAACAAGGTCTCTTTCACCATATTCAAACAGATTCGGTGTTTTAATTAGCACCATTTTTTCTTAGATTTCATCCTCACTGAATGTTACTTACTTAACAATGATGTTTGGGGTCATGTACATAACTTTGATCTGCCAAACATGGAAAAAATAACAATGAAACAGCATCACACTTGATGCTTCAACTCAACGCCCACAGGAAAAGCACAGAATGTGAAAGAGAGCAGCTTTCCTCCATTTGAAGGTAAGAGCTGTGTCTTTGAACTGTCATTTGGCTTGTTATCTCTCTGATCATGTGTCACCCACTCTTCCCAAACGGCCCAGGTGAAGACCTCTGACCTCCCAGACCTCTCACACACCTCATTATTTAATCAGACATTCAAGCCAGGCAACAGGTGCCATCTTTGTAAAGTAACATTTGACCTTAGCACTAAAAACAACCCACGTCTGCACCCTCCCCTTTTGAAAAAGAAGTGTGCTTAATTGTATTGAATGTGCACTTGTAGTGTACTTCAAATATTAAATGGATTATATATTATTGAAATAAGTTTGTACCTAAAGCTTGTTTCTTAACATACTTCAGTACAATTTATAAAGTTATTTCAATTGTCAAATTGAAAGTTTTACTTTAAAAAACATTTTAAATTATGTTTTAATATTTTTTTTGCTATAGGCTTTAAATATATAGTTTTTTTTTTTGCCAACATAAAGTATATTTAACATACTATCTTTTATTTTTTTTACAATCTTTTTCGGTTTTATATTTAAAGTTAATATATTTTATACTAATTATAATTTATACTAATGCAATTTCATATTTACAAATGTGCAATTACAACTATATTTAAATACATCACATACAAGTTTCAACAGAAGGGACTTTAAAGTATATTTTAGTTTACCATAAATGCTTGTCAGTAAATGCAGCAGTACACTTTAAACATATTTTATAAATGTAATCATGAAATTACATAGTGGGTCAAAAAAGCATTCTAAAATTCAGCCAATTGCCTTTAATATCAATTTAAACTATAATACATTAATTACAATTAATATGCAATTTAGTTTCGAAAACATTACATTTATTTCACACTTAAGTGTATTGTTTATTATTAATATTATTATTTACTATATTATTTTGGATGTAAGTACTTATATTTTAAAAGTATGCTAACATGTGGAGTAAATTCTCCATTTCAAGAATTTGTCTGTAAGTCTTTACTAAACTGATATTTTAACACCAGACGCTGAAATAAAAACACCTGCATTCAATATTGAGATATTGCCATTGATTTAAGGTGCGTGTCTGAGTGATTTTAATAGCATCAGCCTCAATAATAAAGAACAGTAATAAAATCAATCATTCTTCATTACAGTGTAACATTTTCATGATTGCTTATGATGACACGTTTTCTTGATTAAGTTGGCTCAGTTTCTTTTGAAAGGATTTGAACAGTGATTAGGCTACGCTTGTTCTGCATGGGCCTGCATACTGCCCAACTGTTTGTTTTCCAGCATTTTGAAGCTCCTCCTTTGCTTTCTGGCAACAAACATCACCTTTCTTGCGCTCTGTCTACTTCAGTGCATCTAGTTGTTGACAGATGTCGTGTTATTCATGAATATTCGGCGCAGAGGCAGCGAGCCTGGCACTATAGACAAGCCTTTGATCCTTGTTTCAAAGAGGTGGCTGTCTGTGGCCCTGCCAGAGACGCCCCGTGACTCACTGTAGATTTGCCGCAGCGACCTGTTTGTTTTAGACGAGCCGCAGAGCCCCGTTGCTCGCAGGGATGCGGGAAGAGCGACAGTCACCTGCATTAGCACCCACGCTGCAGTTCGGCAGGGAATATATTAGCCGCGTGACCGCAGTACATCAATAAGGTTGAATGTGTGTATGTATATTAGTGCTTTCAAACAATTAATCGTGATTAATCATATCCTAAATAAAGTTTTTTTTTTACATAATATATGTGTGTGTATGGTGTATATTTGTATATATAAATACACACACATAGAGTATATATTTTGAAAACGTTTTCATGTATTTACATGTATATATTTATATTCATATAATTTATATTGTATA